>NC_066617.1:88893427-89244833 GCF_025201925.1 Gopherus flavomarginatus
AATGAGAGATGATAGTGTAGGGACAGGCAGTGAAAGCACATGAAGGTGAAGATAAGTGGTTTATGTATGATGCGAAAGAGAAGGGGAGCCGGCGGAGGGATGCCAGGAGGTTGACATGGTCAAAGCGGCAGGCTAGGAAAATGATCTTTGCAGGAGCATTCTGAATGGATATCTGGGACAAGATTACATTGCCCCAGGCCAGAGAAAAGGATGTTGCAGTAATCAAGATGCAAGATGAGGAGATCTTGGACAAGAGTTCTAGCTGTGTGGATGCATAGGAAAGGCTGTATCTTACAGATATTATGATGAAAGAATTGGCAATATTTAGACACAGCCTGGAGATGAGACTCTAGAGATGAGAGGTCTGATTTGAAGATGAAACCCTGGTTATGGGCCTGACTAACAGGCAGGATGGTGATTTTGTCCACAGTGAATGAGAGAGACTGTAGCGAGGATGGCTTGGGAGAGAATATTAAGATCGCTGTTTTAGCCATGTTGAGCTTGACCTAACAACGAGACATCCATGAGGTGATGTCAGAGAGAAGGGGTCAGATTGCAGCCTGGACAGAAGGATACAGGTCTGGAGAAGAGAGGTAGATCTGTGAGTCAGCATAGATATGGTAGCTGAATTTCTGTTTGCAGGCGAGATTAGCCACAGATAAGATGGAGAAGATAAGGGGACCCAATGAGAGAGTCTATAAACCCTGTACCAGCCTAGAAGGGGTTAAGGAGCTGCTCTGGCTGGAGTAGCCGCAACCTGCTGCACCTGCAAGTCATGCCAGGAATGGAAGAGGGGTTTAAAAGCATGACATTCAGTCAGATCAGTAAGAGCAGCTCTGAGAGGGGAGCTGATTGCTGAGCTTCCCAAACCCCAGGAAGAGCCCGGGTAGCAGGCAGAGCCCACACCCTGGGCTAAAAGGAATGTGGCTGAAGAGGGGAGGCTGTGTCTTATCATTTTTGCTGGAAAACCAGTGGACTTTGAGCTGGACTGTGGCCCACCTGGGGCCCTGCTGAAGGGAGAGGCCAATGTCCTGGCTGAGACAGCCTGTGTGTTTCTTTTTTGGCTACTGAGCTGTTTGTGTGTTCCCCAGAACTCTGAAAGGGGGAGAAGTATCCAGAAGCACTCAGCCTGCGGCCTGAGAACCCATCCCACCAGAGTGCTACAGAGCATCCCTTCATGGACCAGGGCCCCATTGTGCTAGAGGCTGTGCAAACAGAACAAAAGGACACTCCCTGCCCCAAAGAGGATTGAATTGAAGGAGGGAAATGCCTGAAAGGGATTGCGTTCAGTGAGCTTAGAGCTAAAAGGGATACAGGAGAGAGGCAGTAGTCGGAAAGGCCAATGGGCTCAAGGATGGCTTTTTAAAAAAAATAGAGGAGACTAAAGCATGCTTGTATTGTGAGGGGAAAGAGCCAGAGGAGAGTGAGAGGTTATGGAGAAGAGTAAAGTAGGGGATGAGAGGGGGCATAAGGGAGATCAGTAGATGGGATGGGGCTATTGGGGCAGGTGGAGAAGTTAGGGGAGGAAAGCAGGTGAGAAACTTCTGCATCTATGGGTATGTCTACATCTACAATTTTGCAGTGCTGGTTGTTACAGCTGTATTAGTACAGCTGTATAGGGCCAGCGCTGCAGAGTGGCCACACTTACAGCAACCAGCACTGCAAGTGGTGTTAGATGTGGCCACGCTGCAGCGCTGTTGCACACCGCGGGGAAGGAGACCTGCTTGGAGGGGGGGTCGGGGAACGCCAGAGCACACCGCGGGGCTGGATACCTGCTTGGAGGGGGGGTCGGGGAACGCCAGAGCACACCGCGGGGAAGGAGACCTACTTGGAGGGGGGGTCGGGGAACGCCAGAGCACACCGCGGGGCTGGATACCTGCTTGGAGGGGGGGTCGGGGAATGCCAGAGCACACCGCGGGGAAGGAGACCTACTTGGAGGGGGGGTCGGGGAACGCCAGAGCACACCGCGGGGCTGGATACCTGCTTGGAGGGGGGGGTCGGGGAACGCCAGAGCACACCGCGGGGCTGGATACCTGCTTGGAGCGCGGGGAAGGAGACCTGCTTGGAGGGGGGGTCGGGGAATGCCAGAGCACACCGCGGGGAAGGAGACCTGCTTGGAGGGGGGGTCGGGGAACGCCAGAGCACACCGCGGGGAAGGAGACCTGCTTGGAGGGCAGTGGAGTTTGCTTGATTACCAGAGAGGCTTCCTCAGGTATGCTGGGATACCTGCTTATTCCACGGAGGTCAACAAAAATGCTGGTGAGTGTCTACACCTGATGACCAGCGCTGGTGATCCAGCGCTGGATCCTCTACACCCGAGGCTCGACCGGGTGTACGGCCAGCGCTGCAAACAGGGAGTTGCAGCGCTGGTAATGCCCTGCAGGTGTGTACACATCCTAAGTTGCAGCGCTGTAACCCCCTCACCAGCGCTGCAACTTTGTAGTGTAGACAAGGCCTATGATGAGGAGAAGGAGAGGGGGAAGTTCACTTGGAATTTCTCTTGGAAGAAATTAGCAAGAACGTGTGCAGAGAATGCAGTGGAGGCAGAAGGGGAGAGCTTGAGGAGTGAGTCAGAGGTAGTGAAAAAGGGACTGTGGTTGTGGATGTGGGGGTCAATTAAGTTGTAGAATTAGAACTGGTTAGCTAGAAAGATGCTAAAACTGAGCGAGGAGAGAACCAATTTGTAGTGGAGGAAGTCAGCCAGGTCACAAGAGTTCCACCAGAGTTGCACTGCAGTGTGACAGCACAAGTGGAGGAAGTGGATGTTTGGGGTGGGAAGCCAGGGCTGGAGGTTGGCAGGGCCTATCTGCCTATGGGAGAGTGGCAAAAAAGGGTCTAGGAGAGGGATGTATGGAGAGAATCAACAACCGTATCAATGGAAGAGAGGGCTGAGCTCAGAGCCAACAAGATGTCATAGACTTTAATAATAATGATATAATAATAATAATTGGAGATATACCAATCTCCTAGAACTGGAAGGGACCTTGAAAGGTCATCAAGTCCAGCCCCCTGCCTTCACTAACAGGACCAAGTACTGATTTTTGCCCCAGATCCCTAAGTGGCCCCCTCAAGGATTGAACTCACAACCGGGGTTTAGCAGGCCAATGCTCAAACCACTGAGCTATTATCATAGTATAATTCCCAAATCTGGACCTTAGCGTCCAAAAGATGGGTACTAGCATGAATTTCCCTAAGCTTAATTACCAGCTTAGATCTGAGAGGCTGCCACCAATCAGGACTTAGGTAGAGCGCCTGATAGACTCTGGTCTCCCCAAACCCTTCCCTGGGGACCCCCAAGACCCAGATTCCCTAAATCCCCCAACAAAGGGGAATAAACCATTTCCATTCCCCCCTCCTTTCTTCCTCCCAGCTCTTTCCCGCCCTGGGTGCACTAGGAGACCACCGTGATTCAACTCCTTGAATCACCCCTTCCCCCTCCCTTCTTCCCCGGAGAGAGATACAGAGATAAACGCAGAGAGCAGGTTTTTCTTCCCTCCTCCCTTTCCTTTCTCCCACCAATTCCCTGGTGAGTGCAGACTCCCTTCCCTGGAGTTTTACAAAAGATAACCAAAAAAATCAATTAGATTCTAAAAAAGAGGAAAACTTTAATAAAAGAAGAAAAAACATAAAACTTGTCTCTGTAATCAAGATGGTAAATATACAGGGTTTTTATAGCTTATAGACAATAGAAAGAAAACTTTCTCCAGCAGAAATACAATTTAGAATACTTTCACCCAAATACACAGTAAAACTCTACCAGCCAGATACACAGTTGCAAATACAGAAAAACAATTAAAAAGACTAAACTGTCTTTCTACTTTTGTACTTACAAAATTGGAACAGAAGATTAGAGAGCCTGTAGGTATGTGTGGTCACTCTCAGAGCCTAGAGAGAACAAAGCAAAACCCTAAACCCACAAACAAAGGCTTCCCTCCACCTAGATTTGAAAGTATCTTGTTTCCTGATTGGTCCTCTGGTCAAGTGTTTGGGTCCCTGTTTGTTAACCCTTTACAGGTAAAAGAGACATTAACCCTTAACTATCTGTTTATGACACGCCCCCCAAATCGCAGACAGTGGGGAACCACACTGGCGGTGATTTCTTCCTAGAACTTTAGAATAAACAGATTAATACAACACATGCACCTTTACATATATTAATACGTATGTAAACTACAAGACTTTTTACATTTTAAGGACAAATTTTAACCAGTGGATTTTGGGAAACTTTCATGAGAGAGTGCATCAGCTACTTTGTTAGAAGCTCCTGAAATGTGTTGAAATTTCAAAATCAAAATCTTGGCGAGCTAAACTCCATTGAAGTAGTTTTTTGTTTTAGCAGTATGAAGCCACTTTAGCGCAGCATGGTCAGTTTGTAGCTGGAACCGCCGTCCCCAAACGTATGGCATAGCTTTTTCAGGGCGTACACAATGGCGTAGCATTCCTTTTCATGGACTGACCAGTGACTTTCCCTCTCAGACAGTTTCTTGCTGAGAAACACGACAGGATGGAAGTTGTGATCCAGTCCTTCCTGCATGAGAACTGCTCCTATACCACGCTCAGATGCATCTGTGGTTACTAGGAATGGTTTGTCAAAGTCCAGGGCCCTTAGCACAGGGTCAGACATGAGCGTTGCCTTAAGTTGTGTAAAGGCTTTTTGACACTCATTAGTCCACTTGACTGCATTTGGCTGGGTCTTTTTGGTCAGGTCAGTCAGTGGGGCAGCGATTTGGCTGTAGTGTGGTACAAATCGCCTGTAATACCCGGCCAAGCCTAAGAAGGATTGGATCTGTTTCTTGGACTTTGGGACAGGCCACTTTTGGATAGCATCCACCTTGGCCTGTAGGGGGTTTATGGTTCCTCGACCCACCTGGTGTCCCAGGTAAGTCACTCTGTTTTGGCCTATTTGACACTTTTTGGCTTTAACAGTTAGTCCGGCCTGCCTGATGCACTCAAAGACCTTTTCCAGGTGTTCTAGGTGTTCGGGCCAGGAGTCAGAAAAGATGGCCACATCATTGAGATAGGCAACTGCATATTCGCCCAGTCCTGCTAGTAGACCATCTATCAGCCTCTGGAAGGTGGCGGGTGCATTTCGCAGCCCGAAAGGAAGTATATTAAATTTATACACCCCCGCATGGGTGATGAATGCTGACCTTTTCTTGGCCGGTTCATCTAGCGGTACTTGCCAGTACCTCTTGATTAAGTGTATTGTAGATATAAATTGGGCACGTCCCAACTTTTCCAATAGCTCCTCGGTGCGTGGCATTGGATAGTTGTCTGGACGAGTTACTGCATTTAGCTTACGGTAGTCCACGCAAAAGCGTATTTCCCCATCTGGTTTGGGTACCAGAACCCCTGGAGATGCCCATGCACTGGTAGATGAGCGGATTATACCTATCTGTAGCATGTTCTGGATCTCCCGTTCTATAGCAACTTGGGCATGAGGAGACACTCGGTAGGGTGAGGTTTTAATTGGGTGAGCATTACCTGTGTCAATGGAGTGGTGTGCCCGTTCAGTCCGTCCTGGGGTGGCTGAGAACAATGAGGCGAAGCTAGTGCACAGCTCCTTGATTTGTTGCCGCTGCAGATGTTCCAGGGTGGTTGAGAGGTTCACCTCTTCCACGCCACCGTCTTTTTTCCCTTCGTAGTAGACACCGTCAGGCCACTCAGCGTCATCTCCTCCCTGGACTGTAAACTGACAAACCTGTAAGTTTCTGGAATAAAAGGGCTTGAGAGAATTAACATGGTAAACTTTGGGCTTTAGGGAGGAATTGGTAAATGCAATGAGGTAGTTAACAGCTCCCAGGCGCTCTTGGACCGTGAATGGCCCTTCCCATGATGCTTCCATCTTATGGGTCTGTTGCGCCTTCAAGACCATAACCTGGTCTCCTACCTTGAAGGAACGCTCCCTGGTATGTTTATTATACCAGGCCTTTTGCTCTTTTTGAGCATCCTTTAGGTTTTCTTTAGCAAGGGCTAAAGAATGTCAGAGGGTGTTTTGTAGGTTGCTTACAAAGTCCAGAATATTAGTCCCTGGAGAAGGCGTAAACCCCTCCCATTGCTGCTTCACCAACTGTAATGGCCCCTTAACCTTGTGACCATACACAAGTTCAAACGGTGAAAACCCTAAACTGGGATGTGGTACAGCCCTGTAGGCAAAAAGCAACTGTTGCAACACTAGGTCCCAGTCATTGGAGTGTTTATTGACAAACATATTATGGCCCCCAAAGTTCCATTAAACCTTTCCACCAGGCCATTGGTTTGATGGTGGTATGGGGTGGCCACCAAGTAGTTCACCCCATGAGTTTTCCACAGTTCTTTCATGGTCCCTGCCAGGAAATTAGATCCTGAATCTGTAAGGATGTCGGAGGGCCAACCTACCCTGGCAAAAATGTCTGTTAGGGTCAGGCACACAGCTTTAGCCCTGGTGTTGCCTAGAGCTACTACTTCCGGCCATCGGGTAGCAAAGTCCACGAAAGTCAGTATGTTCTGCTTTCCTCTGGGTGTCTTTTTTGGGAAAGGACCCAGAGTATCCACAGGTACTCGCTGAAATGGGACCTCAATTATGGGGAGTGGCTGGAGAGGGGCCTTGACCTGGTCTTGGGATTTTCCCACTCTTTGGCACACCTCACAAGACCGGACATACTTGGCAATGTCCTTGCCCATCCCCTCCCAGTAGAAGGACTTCCCCAACCGGTCTTTGGTTCTGTTCGCCCCAGCATGGCCACTAGGATGATCACGGGCTAAGCTTAAGAGCTCTTCCCGGTACTTAGTTGGAACGACCAACTGTTTTTGCGGGTGCCAGTCTTCCTGGTGTCCCCCAGAAAGAGTCTCCTTGTATAAAAGTCCTTGTTCTACAACAAACCGGGATCGATCAGAAGAGCTGAGAGGCGGTGGGGTATTCCGTGCCACCGCCCAAGCTTTCTGAAGGCTGTCATCTGCTTCCTGCTCAGTCTGGAACTGTTCCCTTGAAGCTGGAGACACCAGTTCTTCCTTAGACTGTAGACTTGGGCTTGGTCCCTCTGGAAGCGATGTAGGTGATGGAGTTGTATTCGTTGCTGGTGAGCCGCTCTCTGCTGGTGCACCAGGGGGTATTTCAGGCTCTGGCTGAGCCTCTTGGGTGTGGTTGTCTGCTGCTTCTGCCAGTTCAGGCTCGCTGGCGCCCTCTGGCGTTGGGGTTGAAGATGGATTTGCAAGCACTGTCGTCAGTGCTGGCACCGGTTCTGATGCTGGTTGCTTTTCCAGTTCCTGGTCTGGGACTGGAAGCACTGTGGCTGTTTCCGTTGTTGGCATGGGATCCGGGTCCACTACCTCTGTCTGGGTCTCTTGTAACACAGACGGGGCCCCTGTGGACGGCTCAGGAACAGGAATGGGTCTGGAAGCTTGCCTGGTTTGGCTACATGTAACCATTCCCACTCTCTTGGCCTACTTCACCTGGTTGGCCAAATCTTCCCCCAGTAGCATGGGGATGGAATAATTGTCATAGACTGCAAAAGTCCACATTCCTGACCAGCCTTTGTACTGGACAGGCAGTTCAGCTGTAGGCAAGTCTACAGCTTGTGACATGAAGGGGTAAATTGTCACTTGGGCCTTTGGGTTGATGAATTTGGGGTCCACCAAGGATTGTTGGATAGCTGACACTTGTGCCCCCGTGTCTCTCCATGCGGTAACCTTCTTTCCGCCCACTCTCAAAATTTCCCTTCGCTCCAAGGGTATTTGAGAGGCATCTGGGCTTGGGGATCTTTGGTGTGATGGTGGTGTAATGAACTGCACTCGGTTTGGGTTCTTTGGGCAGTTGGCCTTTATATGTCCCAGTTCATTACACTTAAAGCATCTTCCAGCTGACTGGTCACTGGGTCGAGGTGAGTTACTGAAGATTGGTGAGATGGAAGAATAGGGCGTCTGTGGCTTTCCTTGGGTTGTCGGTGGGGTTTTGGGCTGCCCTCGGTTATAGGGTTTATTGTCGGTGTGCCCCCTGGGGTATTCGCTCCCCTTGACAGTAGGTTTTTTCTTTTCTGCCACTTCCATCCATTTGGCTCCAATCTCCCCCGCCTTGATTACCGTTTTGGGCTTTTCATCTAGGATGTACCTTTCTATTTCCTCAGGAACACCATCTAAGAACTGCTCCATTTGTATCAGGAGGTGCAGCTCGTCCAGATTGTTAACCTTTGTTCCTGATATCAGGCTTCATAATTCTTTGCAATGTGGTAGGTGTGTCAGGGGAATGACACATCTGGTTTCCATTTTAGGGCTCTGAACCGCCGACGGGCATGTTTAGGTGTTATCCCCATTCGGTATCTGGCCTTGGTTTGAAAAAGTTTATAGTCGTTCATTTTCTCCTTAGGCATTTCAGCCGCCACCTCTGCTAAAGGTCCACTGAGCTGTGGTCTCAGCTCTATCATGTACTGGTCTTCAGGGATGCTGTACCCAAGGCAGGCTCTTTCAAAATTTTCTAAGAAGGCCTCAGTGTCATAACCTGCCTTGTAGGTGGGAAATTTCTTGGGATGTGGAATAACAACTTGAGAAGTGTTGTTAGAATTGGCTGGGTTCTGTTGCTTAGCCTTTTCTAATTTCAGGGCCTGCTGGTGGGCTTCCCTCAGGAGTTCCAACTCTCTCCTGTGGGCAGCCTCTCTTTCTCTTTCTCTCAGCTCCATTTCTTGTAGTTTTTTTTCCATGTCTTGCTTGTGGTCTGCCTCTTCGATTTGTCTCTCTGCATCCACTTTTGCCCTGGAAGTCATGTTTCCTGCCTTTTTTGTGTGTGTGTTGGGGCGCCCTCTGCTGGTTTACTGTCTGAATTACTGTTTCTCTGCTGCCTGCTCTGTTGCTAAGCAACAGAGTCTTTTTTAACTTTTTGTAAGTAGCCTTCCCCTATAAAACTAGAACAAAAAAAAAACACCTTCATTTGCATGTGTGTTCTGCTGGTGTAGTTGACTTACAGCTGGAGTTCTATTGTCTAACAAAAGACCCCTGTTAAACTTAATGGCCTTTACCTGAGGCAATATCTATGCACAACCAGAATGGAGCAAGGAAAAAAAAAATCTCTGGCTGTAGTTTTTAAAAAAAACAACCCCTTCTCTCTGCTTACAAGCAGCTAGCAGAGAAAAGACAATTAATAATTTTACTGGCTTTTGGATTCTACTATCCCACACGCTGCCAACATGTCATAGTATAATTCCCAAATCTGGACCTTAGCGTCCAAAAGATGGGTACTAGCATGAATTTCCCTAAGCTTAATTACCAGCTTAGATCTGAGAGGCTGCCACCAATCAGGACTTAGGTAGAGCGCCTGATAGACTCTGGTCTCCCTAAACTCTTCCCTGGGGACCCCCAAGACCCAGATTCCCTGAGTCTCACAACAAAAGGGAATAAACCATTTCCTTCCCCCCTCCTTTCTTCCTCCCAGCTCTTTCCCGCCCTGGGTGCACTAGGAGACCACCGTGATTCAACTCCTTGAATCACCCCTTCCCCCTCCCTTCTTCCCCGGAGAGAGATACAGAGATAAACGCAGAGAGCAGGTTTTTCTTCCCTCCTCCCTTTCCTTTCTCCCACCAATTCCCTGGTGAGTGCAGACTCCCTTCCCTGGAGTTTTACAAAAGATAACCAAAAAAATCAATTAGATTCTAAAAAAGAGGAAAACTTTAATAAATAAAGAAAAAACATAAAACTTGTCTCTGTAATCAAGATGGTAAATATGCAGGGTTTTTATAGCTTATAGACAATAGAAAGAAAGCTTTCTCCAGCAGAAATACAATTTAGAATACTTTCACCCAAATACACAGTAAAACTCTACCAGCCAGATACACAGTTGCAAATACAGAAAAACAATTAAAAAGACTAAACTGTCTTTCTACTTTTGTACTTACAAAATTGGAACAGAAGATTAGAGAGCCTGTAGGTATGTGTGGTCACTCTCAGAGTCTAGAGAGAACAAAGCAAAACCCTAAACCCACAAACAAAGGCTTCCCTCCACCTAGATTTGAAAGTATCTTGTTTCCTGATTGGTCCTCTGGTCAGGTGTTTGGGTCCCTGTTTGTTAACCCTTTACAGGTAAAAGAGACATTAACCCTTAACTATCTGTTTATGACAGCTATCCCTCCCCACATTGATGGACTGCAAGTCACTGAAAGGGCGAGTGACAAGGTGTGAGAGCAAGGGCTCATGGAGTATGTAGAAAAAGGCCAGATGATGGTCAAAGAGGGGGATCTCAGCAGGAGAGAGCTCAGAAAAAGAACAGTACAGGGTGAAGAGCAAGTCAAGCGAACGGCTCTGTTGGTACGTGGGAGATTGAACTAGGGCTGTAGGTGGAATTAAGAGGTGATGATGAGGAAAACATGCAGCTAGGGTTCCTGCAGATGGGAGTTGAAGTCACCAAGAATGAGTGTGGGAGATTGTCAGGAGAGGAAGAGAGAGAGATCCAGGAGTTGAGATCAGAGAGGAAGGCTGATGAGAGGAGTTAGGTGGCCAGTAGATCATAGCAGCATGGAGTGGGAAAGGAGAGAAGAGTCAGGTGCAGTGCTGTTCAGAAGAGAAAGATTGGGAAGAGGGAGGTGGGAGAGATAGACAGTGGCAGGAATGGGAGAGGAGAAGCCCAACACCCTCCCCATGGTCTGATCTGGGGTGGGGAGTGAGAGAGAAGGAGAGGCCTCCCTAAGAGAGGGCAGCTGTAGAGGCAGTGTCAGATGAAGGGATCCAGATCTCTGTGAGAGCCAGGAGCTGGAGGGAGCAAGGTAGGAAGAGGCTGTGGATGGCTGTGATTTTTTTTTTTTTTAAGAGATGGAGTGGGATCTGGAAGACACAGCAAGAGAAGAGGGGAGAAAGGAAGGGGGATGATAGAATCACAGAAATATATGGGAGGAGGCATCTCAAGAGATCATCTAGTCCCTCCACCCCATGCTTAGGCAGGCTTAAATATACAAACAGATACCAATATGCATATCTGCTGTGCCTATAGCCATTTGCAATCGATTGCTTTTTACTAAGATAGTGAGCTCTTTGGGGCAGGGGCTGTGTTTTTGTTCTGTGTGCACACAGTGCCTAGCACAGTGGGGGTCCCAGGTCCCGTGATAACACTAAGTGGAAAAAGTAAATAACTGGAACCAGGATATCTTTTCAAAGCAGAAAATTATTTCCCAGCATTGCTTGACCTCATATTTAAAACAACTAATGATCTCTACTACATGTGCACAGACAGGCCTTGTGTAACATAATACATTTTACCATTGATTTTAGGGCAATCAACTGCACAGTTATGTATCTTCCTCTAATTGTCCGTAGTTCTGAGGGGAGGGCACAGAGAGGAAGGTTAGTGTTGGGCAAAGAATGTCGTTGGGTGGTACTTTCTTATACTACTGTTTCTGGAGCTGACATGGGCACTTCTGCTGCTAATGCTAAGTTGGGACTCTGCTAGAATCAGCAAGCAGCTCATTTTATGGAAAGTATCTTCATCATCAAATGGAATAGCAGCTGAATGTTTGGATTGCCGCACAGGGTGGCTCATTATCTGGAGGTAATAGCAGCAATAAAGCAAATACCCCAGATTCCAATCTCACTCAGATCCATGACTGCAACCATTGTCTTAAATTATTCATGCAAGATTTCTTGACAGTGAAAAGTTGAGTGAGGTCAGTGTTACGCATAACACACACTTGCTTCCAAGTCTTGTCTAAATCCAGCTAAGTAAAAATCTTCCACTTCGTCAGCTCATTCCAAAGATACAATCAGAATGAAGTTTATGTGCTAAAGAATTCAACATAAAAAAAAAAAGTAACGAAATACAATGTGACAAACATACTCACACACAGTGTGTTTTTATTTACCAGCATCTAGCTGCATACCCAGCATATGCACACACTAATAATATTCTGGTGCAGAAAGCAGTAGTCAGTGAATCATAATTTACAATCGCAGTGTTCTTCATTCTGATCAAAGGATGGTGCTGGAACACTTCTGTAATTTGAAACCTTAAAATGACAAGAAGTTACTGCTGAACAATTCTCTGTATTCATCCATCTGTTAGAATGAAAACAAACAAAATGAGGGGAAAATTCAAACGTCAACCAAACCAATATTCACATCAAAACTGTTTTTACATTTGCTCCCAGGGGAAAAAACCTCCGCTCTCTATAGGGGTGAACTCCAGATACTAGCAGCCATCAGAGTGGACAGACAGCTCCCATCGATGACTTTAGGCCTTTCTACAGTACAATCCCAGCTACATTAGGGAACCCACAACTTAGTTGTGTCCTAACCATATCATAAAGTGGTTAAGTTTTTCCTGCATAGACAAAACCAAATCAAATTATGACCACATTAAAAGAACTATGCTAACAAGTTTCCCTTCCCTTGGTTAGTATATAATTTTGTCTGGTACGCACAGGAAAACTCAAACCATGTTATAACACGGTGAGTGTGCAGCCATGTTTTAACAGAGTTCCCTAAAATGGTTGGAATTCTAGCGCAAAGGCATGGACAGACACAGATCCTCTTAGCACTAGTCATCCAATAATCTCAACCCACTTTACAGAACTGGGAAAGTGTTATATAATCCCTAATTTGCTGCTGAGGAAAGAGGAGCACCAAAGGGCCGAGTGATTTGATGGAAGCCACTCAAGACGCCAGTTGCAGACCTGCCACTAGAACTCTCGTGTCCCAGCTCCCAGACCATGCTCAGAACACTAGAGAGATTGCTGTCTCCTGATAAGGCCAATAGACAGTTCATAAATTGAGGAAGTGGAGGCACTGAAGCTGTCATTGGACCTGTTTTGTACTCCTCCAACTACACTAACACAACAGTTACTCCTTTACATACTGCACTCTCTCTAGCACTAACCCACCCTGATGGCTAGGTCAGCAGATGTGAATAAAAGCAAGTTTTCTCTCTGAAGTAATTAATCTGAAATTTAAACAGAAGGCAGAGCAAGTGCATGTGGTTGCTCTTCTGATATCATGGTGAACAGTTGCCTAACTCAGCAGGAGCAGACATTAGCACAAAAGCAACCTTCTTTGCCGTCTGATATTGAAAGAAAACCATTTGGCTAGTGCTTGTAGCCAAGGCTGATACTCTCCTTACTGCTCATCTTTCAGAGTCTGGTCTAATATATCTTTCATATTTCTGGAAGGGACACAGCCAGTGACAAACAAACAAGGAAACCTGAAGGTGAAGAAAAGCTAAGGTTAATCTGTGCATTTCTGGCTACAGATATGACAATGGTGTTTCAGAAATGGCTAATGAATTTGCATTTTTATTTTCCCTGACACTATGATGGTGGGTTTTTAGGCTCAGCATTTCAGAGCAGCATCCAAAATGTTTGAGGAGTATGCGAACTCAACCTTTTTAGCTCTGCCTGTCATTAATTATTAGGACTTCACTACAGGCTCATGCAGATGAGAAAGCTGCACTGAAAGGGCCCTGTATTAAAACAATTCTATCTTGAATAATAGCAAAAGAAGCATAAAAATCACCAGCCACGTCAATGGCTGTTTATAGAAACGTTTCCCTGTTTCAAGCTTGCTCCATTGTAAAAGCGCTTCTCTTAACTTTATTTAATCTTTTCATGCTGGGGGTCTGTTTCCAAGTACAACATCCATTGCCAATACTAGATGCAACAAATACTCAGGAGCCAAAAGTAGATGTTTTTAAATTAAAATGTTGGGGGAAAAAACATTCTTGGAATAGTCTTGAGTTTTATATTTTAAGTAATTCAAAAATTTAGTACGAGGTGTAAAACTGAGTCAGAGTGAAGTAAAACTGAGAACGATGTTTCAGCTACACCAGAGCAGACAAAAACATAAACCAAGTCCTAAAATGAAGCTAGGAGAATCAACACACACATGCATTTAGATTCCAAATATCTTCAGAACTATAAAAATAGTCTTTGTGTAATCATTTTAATCTGTTAGACAGATACACGTACAACTCAGACTGGAGGAAGCGCGGGCTTACGGTTAAAGGAGTAGATTGGGAAATTTGGATTTAATTTCCACCTCTGGAGATTCCTTCTGTGAACTTGGCCAAGTCCCTTTTGCTCTGTGTGTCTGGCTCCCCATCTGTAAAACAGGGATAACAACAGTTCCCTACCTCACAGGGATTTGGTGAGGATAAATCCCCTAATGTATATGAGGCTTTCAGAGCCTACAGTGATGGAAGCCATGTAAGAATCTAGATACATAAATAGGAATTAAGGCTGAATTTCTTTTTTAAACCAATAAAACAAATAGTTAATGAAAGAGAACAGTGATCTGAGACTTTGTTTGCCAAGTCTTGGAATAGCTATTTATGGTTGACTGAAAAAGAAATGAAGTTTACAGGAATAATGTAAGTTCACATTCAACTTTACTTACCACAGAGCAGTTTTACCTTATAAGAAACAGCTGTGCACCAGAGAGAGGGGTAGTCCCCAGAAAGGCTTTTAAAGGGGAGAATCCTTTGTCAGAGAACCATGGACCCCAAGAAAACAAAAATTAACTTCTGAAAAATTGCTCCTGCTCCCTCTTCTTCCTTGATATGGAAATCTCAGACTGGAGGTCTCAGACTCATCGACTTTAAGGTCAGACGGAACCATCATGATCATCTAGTCTGACCACCTGCACATTGCAGGCCACAGAACCTCACCCACCCACTCCTGTATTAGAGAAAGGTGAAAACTCCCCCAGTGTCTCTGCCAAGCTGACCTGGGGGAAAATCCCTTCCTAATCCCCAAATATGGCAATCAGTTAGACCCTGAGCATGGGGGAAGACCCACCAGCCAGACACCTGGGAAAGAATTCTCTGTAGTAACTCAGAGCCCTCTCCATCTAGTGTCCCTTCACCAACCTCTGGAGATATTTGGAGATATTTTCTACTAGCAGTCACAGATTGCCTACAATGGTATGTAGCCAGTCTCCTCATACATCCCCTCCAGAAATGTACCAAGCTTAGTTTTGAAGCCAGTTAGGTTCCCCCACCCCCCGCTCTCTTCCTTTTCATGGTCTCATGTTATCTGGTACCATAATGTAACTGCATATGAGCTCATACAAGGACCTTGTAGGTCTAAAATGTTGTATAATTGGGCAAAAGCACATCAAAACCAATGAGGAGTCCAGTGGTACCTTAAAGACTGAGATTTTTTGGGCATAAGCTTTCATGGGTAAAAAACCCACTTCTTCAGTTGCACTGACTAACACAGCTACCCCTGTGATATAAAGCACATCAGTGGATTTAGGGCTTGATCCACACCTCATTAAAGTCAAACCCCCAGAAACATTAAAGTGATTGGGCCAGTAAATTCTTTCATTAGGGCAGATATGAAAAAAAGCAAACAGTTGTATCAACAACAATTTACATAGCTGGGATTTTTTTCTGTGTTGCAATTATTTTTTGTGTCTGAGTAAAAGATTTCCCTGTACTCACCCCTGAGCTGAGGTGGTAATTCCTTGTTTGTGACATCAAAGATTGTGCAAACATTTGTCACAAGTTTAGCTCCTGTCTCATGACTGCTGAAGGGCGTGTGATCGTTGTCAATTGGCGGCACAAGACTACAGCGGCTAAGCCTACACACTAACACATGTATGCAGGCATAGAGGTTTAATGGGCTACCCCTAATTTGAACATGGGTATTTGTATGTGTAACTCTTCTGCCAGGTGGAGCCAGCAGCAACAAGGGCCGGGTTCAGTATCTAGGGGTTCCTTTCCAACAATACAACACAAAACCGGCTTGAGTCCCCACCCGGTGACCTGGAACAATTACACACCACCCCCTGGGTGCCTCTAAGAGGCAATACTTTCCCTTTCGCAAGCACAGGGTCTGTGTAGCAAAACCTTTTAATAAAAGGAGGGAAGTAACTCAGCATTAATTTGGGAAAACACCACAAACAGGGTTCATAAACACAAACCATGAGCAAAAGACTCACCACCAAGTAAGTTGGGCAGTGTCCTTTTCCCTTCAGGGTCTTAAGTCCAGCAACCCAAAAGTGCCTTTAATGTGCCTGCCCCTTCTCAGTACTCCACTCACAGTTGCTGTCCTTGGCCAGTGCAGCACCAGCGGTTCATCTGCAGAGTTCACCTCCCACTCTGTGTGAAAGGGGGAGAGTAAGGAGGCACCTTACACGCTGCACTGCTCCGGCACTCGCTTGTCACCCCAACAGCCGATTGCCATGCCTCTGCAGGGCTCTGCTCTGGCCCTCTCTACCAGCCTCCCTGCTGGCTATCCCTCTCTGCCAGCTGCCTGGCTGGCCACTTACCAAGATGTCTTCAGTGCCCCCCACACATACTTAACATAGCTCTCAGTGATTTCAGCTGTTAGTGGGGAACCTAACCACTGATGCACATTGTGCAGTCTCTTCCAATAAAAGCATTGTTCCAAAGTAGGTCTAATACTTAGATCTAGGTATGAGTGATCAGCTCTATAACCTGTAACAAGGCTCTCAGTTGAGTCTAAATGGGAGAGCAGAATGATCCAATAGTATCAACCACCCTTATACAGAGCTCACACCAGTCTCAGCTCATTGGGCTTTGGAACCCATGTCCCCTATCTAGCGAGTGCCGTTCAATTGAGGGTGAGTCCCTCCATTGGGATATGCCAGGTACAGTTCTGCTGCCCACAGTTCACACAACAAGGATAACAACCCTTTATTACTCCTGCCCCAATAACAAGGAGACGGGGTATCCAACACCAGCCAGAAGTGATCATATGGGCAAGCAGTCCCATCATGCTGAGCACCTAGGCAGGGTGGATGTGTCCATGCAAATGAGATCAGCTTCTGAAGTCTTTTCCCACAGCTCACAACTAGATGTCAGGGGACAGCTCATCCAGACTCTGCTTACATTTGTTTTATAATTTGCAAACATTTGAAAGGAAAGCTAAACTCTTAGGGAGCATGGATCTACATATTGCAAGAACTACAGCTGAGTTTCCTACATAGCCCATGATAGCCTATCTAAAGGCAGAGGCGTTCAAACCTCCAAGGTGCTGTGAATGCTCTTTTTCCATTGGAAGGAAAATATTTCTGAGCTGCTTTAGGGGAAGAGAGAGGTGATTAATCCATGTCATGGTGTATATATTGTAGAGATGGCAATTTTGTTAGATGTGATGAGGAGGCGTGTAACATAAATGTTTAAGTAGCTGGATGGAATCAGGCCCAAGGAAAGGAAGAGTTTGAATATTCAATGAAATGCCTGTCTGACTATGAGCAAAGAGCAATGTCAGCCTATATATGTGAAACCATGTAAATGACCGCTGCCTGCTATGCTGACCAATATTGTTTCATTGTTTATTTGTACTCCTTGTCTGTCTAGATCCATACATTGCCTCTCATGTTATACTGAAACCGTAAGCTCTTTGGGGAGGGACTGTATTTTGTTATGTACACAGTGCCTTGTGTAGCCCACACACCTCCTGGGTGTGGTGTTCTGTCCCATCTAATGGTACTGAGACCACTTAGAGAGAGATTATGAGTCTGCTTTACAGCCTTAGCTAACAGCAAGTTGTTGGTTCGATCCCGCCCACCCACAACCGGGGTCTGTCGGCATTACAGTAGCACAGTGGGGTCCTGGTTCATAACTATGGCCCCAAGGCATTATAATACAAATAGAAAACAATAATACACTCAGTGCATCCAGATCACTAACCTTGTTAGCATGTGGTTTTGTATTCACAGAACATCATCAAGAAAGTGATTGGACAGAAGTTTGTGTACAAGTTTGTCTCCTTTCCTGAGATTTTGAAAATGGATCCTCATGCTGTGGAAATCAGCAGAGAGAGCCTCTTGCTGCAGGACAGCGAGTGTAAGATGCTTTCCGAGGGGAGAGACCAGCACAAGCACAATGTGTCGGCTCTGAAAAGCACAAGCCGTAATGAATATATCCATTCTGGGCTGTACTCTTCTTTCACCATCAACTCCCTGCAGAACCAGCCAGACACTCACAAGCCAATCAAAACAGAAAAACTGGAGGAGAAGTCGGAAGGAAACACACCGGTGGAAGAAGTCAGGACTGTTATAAGATTTGTGACAAACAAAACAGACAAGCAAGTGATGAGGCCTATTGTGTCCTTGCCATCGACGTCTGAAGCAGCAGCTGGCTCTGCTTTTCTCGCCTCTTCAGTGTCAGCTAAAATATCTTCTTTAATGTTGCCTACCACAGCCAGCATTTCATCTAATACTTCGCCGTCTTCATCACGGTCTCCATCTCTGTCTCCTCACTCACCCCTTCCTTCAGATCACAGAAGCCTCTTTCTTGAGTCCAGTTGCCATGACTCAGATTCTCTTGAGCCTCTGAACCTTTCCTCAGGTTCCAAGACGAAATTTCCATCTCTTCCCCCAAAGGCTAAAAAACCCAAAGGCTTGGAAATCTCAGCACCGCCCATGGTTCTTTCCAGCACCGATATCGGTTCCATCGCCCTCAACAGCCCAGCACTTCCTTCGGGATCCCTGACTCCAGCGTTCTTTACTGCACAGGTAAGATATGTCTATTTAATATACTCTTGTTTTGGACAAATAGGTTCTAATCTGGTCAAGACTAAATGAAGGATCAGTTTTATGTGCCCATGACTTTCACATTGAAAAGAGTCCATGGGGAGGGAAAAAAAGTGTAGGAGATGCCTATATAAAAAGTAGAAAGTACAGTCCTTTCTTGCACACACGCCCAGCGCTCTCATAGTGATGTGGAGAAAAGTAATTACAGTTCATAGAGTGCGTGGAAGGATAACAAGACATTCACTTGGGGCAGCTGTTAACATCAATCAGCTATCGTTTAAAAGCAGTTTCAAGGTATGCCGAACAAGGAGGAAAAGGCCAAGAAACAAATACATGTAGTTACTCGGTCAAAATGTGAACATGTATGTCATGGGATGCTTGGCTGATTTTTTAGTACCACTTGCTGCACCCATTCATAAAGTGTGACATTTTCATTAGCCTTCAAAGCAGATCAAATTAATTGGTTTCTAAGAAAGGGCTCTTAAGCCAATTTCAATTTCAAAAGGCCTTACAGGTTCATAAACCATTTGCTGCAGTCTCCTTTCTGCATGAGCCTAAGAAATACCCATTTGTTTCTGTTCACTGTAAAGTGGATGTTAACTAATTACACAATTGTAGGAGTGTCAGTGTTGAACAATAGTTGTCCTGAAGGTGGAGTTCACTAAAAATAATGTCATGGACAAAACCTAGTAATTCAAAGGACAAGAGGAAAGTCAGCAAGAAGCAGATGATTTAGTGCTTGCATCATGCTAGGTTATTTGTGTCTGACTGCACCACAGTAAAATTAGAGAGGAAATTCATTCGTAAAAATATTCACAAATGGAGACTATAGGCATAAAAGTTCATGCAATCAATATTAAGTGACATTTATTGAATATATAACAAAAAATATGGGAGGGTGGCTAACTCACTCACAAAAGCAAGGAAATCTAGGGTTAAGATTTAAGCCTTATCCTGAATTCACCAGATATTATGCCTTCCTTTTATTAGAGCCCTGCAGTACTTGGGCACAAGGGAATGATTTAAGGTTGGGTCTCAAATGAAAATTAGCTTGTTTGTCTCTACCTGTCATTTGTGCACATCATAAAAACTCCAAGCGTAAACTACAGTTAGCAGAAAGAACTGAGGTGTGACAAGCCAGAACTGAGATGCATTGACTAGCATGGAGAGTATCTAGCTGTGATAATAATCACGGTAAATGTTTTACCTTCAGGGCACAAAAATTGACAAATAAATCATACCAGGCCCAGAATGGGACAGACTGAAAGCAAGGTCCATTGCAAGTCTACTTTCATCTAGTACCATACCCAGAATCAGTAGAGCCATTTTGATTTGTTTCCTTGTTGGTCCAGTCATTCACCATTTCTTTGGATACTTCGCTTCCTTGTTAGCTATAAAATAGTGTATTACGCCCAAGATTTTCAAAAAGGAAAAATTAGAAAGAGCCTGGTTTGTTTTGTAGTTGACTATGGGCCTCTTCTTGATTGATACTGACTGTAGTCCATTACCAAATACATCAGTGATTCAGTTCTCCATCTATTTATTCCACCGTTCAGCCCATCTTTCTTAACAGCATGTCCTATCACATAAGAGACTGAATGCATCTGTGCGAGACATGCTGTGCTCTTTGGGGCTATTTGCTCTTCAGACATTTGGCAGCATCACTGGAGCACGGTAGCTGTTTCCTGCGTATTAACAATCGATTTTAGGCTTGTTTAAAAAGCATCCTACATCTTTAAGAAGTTTGACATAATTGAGCACATAATAAAATACAAAATACATCAACCATATTTAGGTACCAGTAAAGTTATAATAGAAAGTAATACGATCTAGAGTTTAGGTTGACACGCTGCAATTCATCTCATTTTACTTGGGAATGGCAAGTGCTACACATCCAACTACATTTTATTTACCAGATTCTGATCTCAGACACACACAGGGACTAGACGCAGTCAAGAACATATGCACTCTGTTCCGAACTCTAGAAGTCAAACAGGGCATTTGAATGGTTCAGCAAGAGCTCACAAAATGCAGCCACTCCCTCTGAGAAAATAATTCAAAATGGCTTCCAACAACTATTCTTGAGCACATAAATAAAAAGCTCAGCCAATCAGAGAACCATAACAAAGATCTTATGATTTTTGTAACCAAACAGGACCAACTCAACTTCAAAAAGAAAAAAGTGACATGAAGATATTGGGAAATTTTGCTCTTAAAGACAAAAAGGAATTGGTACAATTTTTTGATAGAGTTTGTTTTGGAATTTCATTTAATGAATTTCAAAACAGGAATGCTTAAATAACAACAAAATTTGAGTATCTTGCTCAGTTCCATCGCTTGTTCTGCAGATTATTTATCTTTTTGGTTTTGCTAGCACTGTTGCCTTTCTCTGGAAAATGGGGAAAGCTGATTTATGTCTGTTTTCTTGAGGCATCCGCTTCTACAATATACTGATTCCTAACGTATGAAATGAGTGGGTACACAACAGCCCTTCCCTTTGCATTTGTCATCTGCAGGGCTGGAGTCCTTTAGCACCATGGTTACAAACCTTATAGCATGTTAGCTAAAGGGGTAACTTCTATAGGGGTCATCTATTGTGATGTGACATGCACTGTGCTATAGGGTTATGCTAACTTTGCTCCTTTTTGGGGTGAAGGTGGGAGCTCTGCTCCTATGACTGAGATAAATCTAATCCATCTGTGTTAGTGTGGTTATTGCTGGCTTTGGTATAATAGCATCCCAGCAGGATTAAAATACAATACTGATTATATTGCCAGTGGGGGCATAACATGAGATGATATATCAATTTCCACATGTAATCTAAGGACAGGTGACTCTGTTCTGTTGTTTACATCTTAAATTCCTCCTCTGGTTTTGCTGCTGTCTGATAGCCTCAGTGATCTAAAGACTGGAATGCAGCCTGCACTTCTTGTGTTAAATATTAACCAAATTCGAGCCTTACTGTGGTTAGCTCCTGGCTCTAGCTGAAAGTGACAACTCTAGTGCTCTGATCTTTAGAGGGTGTGGACTTTACCTTAGTACTATTGTCAGGCACCTTAAAGTATTGATTGACCGGACTCAGTTTCAAATCTCTCTCTAAGTACTAGCCCTTCTTTAGGGACTGTACTTCAGAGAAATGGGGTCTCTCTGCATCCATTATTAGGGATCAGACCTTGGGACACAATTCTGAATAAACCCCTCCTCCTGCCTTTTGCTCTTTATTTCTTCCCAAAGAACCTTTTTAAAAAGCTGTTGAGTCATTGGGTATTCATAGTCATCTGGATCATGACAGCTGCTAATATACTCTTTTCTCTGGGAAGAAGTAAAAGCAGATGGGGGGTTCATTCAGAACAGTGTCCCAAGACCTCACAGCTAGCTCAGCCTGCGTGATACTGTGTACTTTGCTGAACTGTATTGGTTCTGGCTGCAGAGAGAGCTGGTTTCAAGTCAATGGCCTTTAACTTACAGAACCCTAAGAATATAGATCTCTGACCATTTATCTAGTTCAGTGACATCGTTTGCCATATCTCATGAATCCCCACGGATACACTCCAGGAGGATGGGCTATCAGATAGTAACACGGCCTGGGAACAGCACCACTCATGCCGGCGTCCGAAACAACCCAACGTGTACATGATTATTAGCTGTTCTTATAAAGGGAGAAATGTTTAGTTTGTGAGTGGACAGAGTTACTTTTAAGGGGCAAACCCTGCTGCCCCTTCCCCATAGACATAAAGGGCCATGGGCATGGTGGGGCTGGTGTGGTGTTGCATGGGGAGATGAGAGTGCAGCATTTGGGGGGCATGTTTGGTGAGCCCAGACCACTTACATTCTGCACAGCCTACTTCCACAAGGGCTTTCTCTGTGCTTCCGGGGAGGAGGGGAGAAGATCGGCTTGGGGGAGGGGAGGGAGTTGGCAAATACGTGGCTTTGAGGGAAACCATAGTGGCTTTGGAGGCTACTGCATCCTTGAGAGAAGGCGCATCCGTATACGTTTCGGTCTTGTCAACACTGTTGGATCCGTGCTAGTAGCAACAGCACCTAGCAACTTGCTATTAGTAAGATCCAGTGTGGCTTACTCCATTTCTTTAACATGCTCTCCTGTTACCAGTCCTAGGGTTTCTTGCCTGCTCTTTTCCTCTAGCACCTTTCTATCCAAATCACTCCATCCTTTCTCTCTTTTTCTCCCACACTGTTCTCAATATTTCACTCTTATCTGCTTCCCTCCCTCATAGGACATGATTGCTCTGGTATCCCCATCTTCAAAAAAAGAATATTGTCTCCACTTGTCTATCCAGCGGCCACCCTCAACTCCCTTCTTCTCTTCACCCCTAAAGGTATTGGTCACTTGCAATCCTGTCCTCCACGTTCCTCTGCTTTGCTCCACTGAAACTACGCTTCCCAGAGCCAGATCTCCCTCTCCTACTGCATATTCCTGCTCCTTGACTTCCCTACTGCGTTGGAGGCCATCAATCAGACTCTCCTCTAAATCTTGCCCACTCTTGCTTTCATCATGAAGTTCTTGCATGGTTCTCTGCCTGCATTTCTGGCCATTCCTTTATCATCTCTTTTAGTGGGTCATTGTCCCCTCTACACCCACTGTTAATGGGTTCTGCAGGGCTCCATCCTTTGTCCCATCTCTTTTTGCTTTACACCTTTTCCCTTCAGTGGTCTCATCTGCTCACATAGCATAAGCTACCATTTTTACATCTACAATGACTGGTAACTCTACCTTCCAACTCCTTACCCACCTATCTGCCTCCCTCCCACCAATCCTGCACATGAGCCTCCTCTCTGACATCTCCTCCTGGATGTCTTGACACAAGCTTAAATGTAACATGGCCAGAATTGAACTTCTATCTCCATCCCTCATCGTCTTCCCACTCCCTCATCTGCTTTGTCCTTCTTGACATCACTATTGAGATTCTCACTGGCATGCAGGCACCATAATTGGGGGTCATCTTTGACTCTTCCCATTTCCTGGCCTGGTCCAAATCCTGCTGCTCCTTCCTCCGTAACATTTCCAAAACCTGACCTCTCCTTTGTTCACACTGTTGCAGTTCTTACTCAGGCCCCCCTCTTTACATCACGACACAAGCACTATACTCTCCTCCAGCTTTGGCCTTCCCAACACCCCTCTCCAATTCAGACACACACAGCTGCTAAGCTCACCTCTGTGTTGATTCCCATTTTTACATTGCATCCAGTGTCAGGCATCTTGCCATCCATCTCCTTTCAAGCCCCTTCACAAGTTTGCCACTCCCATCTCATCCGCTTTTCTCTCTGATGTAGCCCCCTTGCACTGCCAGTGACACTGGCCTTCAACTTCCATTTGTCCATATCTCCCACAAACATCTCTGTGCTTTCCACCATGCTAACCCTTATGCATGGAGCACCTGCTCGGCGTGAGCTGTAAGGCCACTACCTGCTCCTTCTAAGTCTTTCCACAAGCTCCACTTCATGTGAGGAATCAGCCACTGAATAGAGATTAGACTTTTTGGTTTTTTAAAGAACTACCTTTCCAATAGGTTGGGGCTTTCAGGTAGTGTGCATTGCTAGCCTAGGTTACTGTGTGATCTTATTGCGGTTATCTCCTGCCCCACTCTTCCCTTCCCAGCTACTGTTTGCTACACTAACCTTTAGGCTCTTGTTTTGAATTTGATTGCAGGTATGTCAGGGCAGGTGTGAGTCTTCCTGTGGATTTGTACAGCAGCCAGTGCAATGGAGCTCTAATCCTCACAGACCCCTTAGGCATCACCACAATAGGAATAGTACATCATTCAGATTTTAAAATTCCTTGACTTTTGGTCTCTCTCTGTCTAGGGTCTTTTACTGTGCCATTAACTGTGGTGTCTGAGCAACATAATGTGTGCATGCGCGCACGCAAAGACAGATGTGACAGTAAACAGTTTGAACAAACTCAAATGAGACCCTTTAGGGGGCAAAGTTTATACCCTTGGTCACAGCGGATGTGAAAAGAGAGCAGGACCTCAGCCACAACAGTATGAGACACATGGGATTATGTGAGTTGACTGAGTGGGGGACATTAATTCCCCACAAGGAGTCATGAGATTCTTCTCCTTCCCACAAAGGTTTTATATGTTGTAAATACAGCCAGTCCCCGTTCCCCCCCATTCAGCTAAACATTTCCCTGTTCAGCAAAGTGCAGGCTCAATTTTAAGCATGTGCTCATGTTCTATTGAAGTCAATGAGATTAAGCAAGTGCTTAAATCCTTTCTTGAAAAGGGGTAATTTGCTAATTTGGGGCCTGGATGTGAGAAAGATTAGCTGTGGTATTTCAAACCCTTGAGTTCAAAGCTTAGTACAGCACTTGTGTCATTTTCTTATCTGGAATTATAGACGTTATTTTGGATACAGAATGGCAAGTATGATTTTAGACTCTTTTTCTTTAAAGGCAGAAATCTGCTTGCCAGTTGCATTTTTACTGTGTTCAGCCTGCAATTCCACTTTGAAAACATTATGAGAAGACTCTCAGCTCTGTACCCGAGTCATGACCTGCAAATAGCAATCTGTGAGCACAGAAAATCCATGGATTCTTAGTTCTATGGATTTAGACTCTTAGCATAGAATTAGTTGCATTCTCTGGCACCTTAGCTGTCACTCTGGTTGTAAACTCACCCTTCACTGCAGAAACCAATACAATGCCACTTTGTTAAGCCTTCTTTCAACCACAGTGAAAGAGAAGCATCAGCTAGCGGAGTGAGCTTCAAAGCCGAGCTTTTGACTCCAAACATTATTGGGTTAATTGTCCAGAAGATGTAGCCAGTGCGAGTAATTGCTAGTGTACAAAAAACCAAACATTATTGTGAAAGAGATTAGATTTTTACTTTGCTAGGCAGTGTCTAAAATGAGGCATGCATGGTATTGTAACACTGTGATACAGATATGCATCAAATCATGTGGCTCTGTTTTTAATCTTCTTAAGCAAACCTGAATGGCAATAAAATCACTCTGAAAAAGAGATCATTTTATAGCATGGGATATTAAATTACTGTTCTGAAAGGGTCAGTAGATTAGTGGGGGGGAAACCTCAGAACGTTGCAAACTGTCGATGGAGTGTAATGGTCCAACCCATATTGTCTTCTGCCTCAAGGCACACAGTTGGTATTTTTGTCTTGCAGACCCCAAATGGATTACTGTTGACCCCAAGTCCACTGCTGTCTAGCATTCACTTTTGGAGCAGCCTTAGTCCTGTAGCTCCTTTGAGTCCTGCCAGGCTGCAAGGACCAAACACCTTGTTCCAGGTAGGTTTTTGTTGTGGACACATTTCATTTCTAAAGGTGGCTTTCTTTGGTGCACGTACTGAAAAAACATCAGGGTAACGTCCTGCACGTTGGTTTTGAATTTTCCAAGTAGTTTAACTAAATATTGACATTAGCAGGCATTCTTTAAAAGGGACATGCAGAGTTAGATTCACTGTAACACTATCAGAATCTCCGGGGCAACATCCCTTATGGAATATGAACATAGCAGATATTTTATGGAAAAAGAAAAGCTGAAGGCCCTAGCTGAGAACAGTTGAGCCGTCAGAGCCTCTGAAGGAGACTGCAGAGCAAAGAGACTGCCTTGCAGCTGGTGAAGGTGGGAGGAAAAGCAAAGGAAAAGGCTTTGGAAAAATCATGCAAACCAAAGCCTAGCCTTGTACAGAAGGCAGTAATTGATCCTTTTACCATGTGACGGTGCCTGTCACTGAGGATTTGTGGTTAATGCACGGGCCTTGCACTCAGGAGATCTGGGCTCAGTTCCCAGCTCTGCCACAGATTTCAGGTGTGTCCTTGGACAAGTCACTTAATCCCTCTTTGCCAGAGTTTCTCATCTGTGAAATGAGGATAACAGCACTTCTCTGCAGCATAGGATTTTGTGAGAATGAATGTTCGAGAGCAGTTTGGATTGCAGTGAAGAGCACCACATAAAACCCAATAAGGACATGAATAAATCACTGTGGAATACATGCTGTCCAAAGCCCCAGCGTCCATCCAGAAATTGGAAAGAGGGAGGAGCTATCAGCTCCTCCACACTCCAGCCAACTGGAGCTGTTGCCAATCAGCTGATTCAATAGGCCAGAGGACAAAACTACTTATCAGTTAATTGGCAGGAGGAAAGCTGGTGATCCATAGAGGAGCTAAAGAATGCAAGGAAAAGCCCTGGAATGAAATACCACAAGTGCTGGGGCAGACCAGCACTGACACAGTGTGTGGAAGATGGGAAACAAAGATGACCCAGCCCCTGAACTCCCAGAGACTGGCGGAAAGGGTTGGCCGTATCATACAGCAGAGTCACAAGGCCTGGGAGTGATATCACCACAAATACTCCAGCGCAACACTGGGGTTACAGCCATTCCTTTCACTTATAATGTGAGTTTATGTACAGCAGTCCTAGGGTTCTTTGTTTCACCTCATATAAACTCATTTATTCGTATTGTGCTATCATTTTGCACACATGACTGGAAACATCTAGACATTTAATCTGAGATGGAAGCATCCAAGACTTGTCCTGTAATGAGACTGCAAGTGCACCTAGCAACCTACAGTGAGAACTGGAAGTGAAAGTGGATTTGGATCTGTCGCATCTGATGGACCCAAAGGGCCTTATCTGAATAACATCTGGCTCAGAAAAAAGGCCAAGGTGACAAATCTGTAGTGCATAGAGTTTTAATTCACAAACCAAATAGGAAGTGGCAACAGCAGTTGAAATGGAGCTAACCCACCGAGTCTGAGTTTTCTTCGCAACAAAAACAGACTTCCCCAAGTGATCCTGTCTGGGCTATTTCCTGTCTCACGGCACCTGCGCATGTAAAACTCTCCCCAGACTAGGGATGCTGCTTGTGTGCCTGCAAGGGCAAACCCACCCTTCAGAATTGTAGCTAGCAAATCTAGGAGTCAAGGAAAAAAGAGCTGGCTGCATGCCCTAAGGAAAAGGTGGTCTAAGACTGACATGTTTCTGTGCCCATTGAGGGCTAATTGAACGTTCATTGCTTGCTTAAACAGGAAGCGGAAACCCTGAAAGTAGTGGGGGCTGAGAGTAATACTTCCTAAAGCTGATTGACTCTTTCGGAGCCCTTGACTTAAACGGAAGCAGGATCAGGCCCCAATTTCTTTTTTCCAGGTGTGTAGCATCTTCCATAGTTGAGAACAGGCAGGACTTGGCTAGAATTATTTATTGAATATTAATATTTTCGTAGCACCCAGAGGCCTCAATCAGGATGGGACTCAGATGTGTTGTGCAAACACAGAAGAAAAAAGTCTTTGCCCTAAAGAGCTAAGGGGATTTTTTGTTACTGAGGCTACTGTACACAGATGGATCTGGTAGTTCTTGCTAACAGCCCGTACTGGGTGATCTCATGCCTGCGGCAGCAAGCTTCCCAGCCTGGGTTGACAAACTTGGGCTTGTGGGGCTTTCAGTAGCATCCTAAAAACAGCTGTGTAGAGAGTGTTTTGAAGTGTGGCTTGGGCTGGAGCTTGAGCTCTGAAGCTGAGGGGGGAGAGTGGACTTTAAAGGGCTCCTACATACCCAGGTTGGGAGACATGCTGCTGAAAGCTGTGTAGACGTACTCCTTTAGAGCTAGACTGGTTTAGGTGGCAAGAGGATAGAGTGCTGACTACTCTCTGTTGGATGAAAGGAGAGAAAAGAGGAGGGTCTTAGCATTCTTGTTAGACCCCTGCTTCCACCGGTGTTATGTACCGTGCCTTTGGGACATGACTGTCATCATAGCAGAAGGCTGTTGGATACGGAGGCAGACAGTGGCACTCTATGTTGAGCGAGAGCAATCACTTCTAGTAATGTGAAGCACACGCCTCTTCCTGGATGAAGTGCTCTTTAGATTTCGTTCTGAAAGTAAGCGGCCATTAAGTGCCTCACTAGTACAACACAGCTAAAGCAACTCCCACATCCCAGTGTGTGGGGAGAGAATTGGGCCCTTTCAGCCTTGGAGAAAATGAAAAGTGCCACTGAAATCTGCAGTTAATTCTGCCTCATTCAATTTACCTCCATAATTTGGCCTAATTGGAAGATCTTTCTGTGGCAATAATACTAGAATGTAATTAAACTCACTTTAGATTTTCATCATTAGTTTGAAAGTTACCATATGATTGGGGCAATGAGAGACTTGGACATAACTGTGCTTTATCCTAAAATAAAGCCCCAGGGGAATGCAACCAAACTTCATTGAAATCTCAGCTGCCCCAATGATCCCAGTTAAACTATTTTATTCTCTTGGTTTTGATTATTTATTATCTGTATTACAGTAGCACTGAGAACTCAGTCAAGGATCGGGGCCCCCTTGTGCAACACACTGTACAAATAAGTGGAAAAAAAGACAGTCCTTGCCCCAGAGATCTCTCCATCTAAGTCTCCCATCTCATCCATAAAACACAACAGGTGGAAGAATTGGACAAAAGGGTAGGGGGATGAGGTTACAGTAAAATCAGCACATTTTGCATAATAATCAGTAATCTCAGCACCTCACCAGCCTAGTGAGACAGCCAATTATAATAATAAAAGAGGGATGGTTTGTAGTCTTAGAAACCACATGAAGGACATTTAGAGTTACATATCCCTCTTGAAGAACATACAGTATAAAAACAAGAAACTGGAGGGTTCCGTCCACCCCCGTAATTAGTTGAAATCAAATAGGTAAAAGATTTTCCAGGGGCATGGTGGTGATTCTTGTTGTGGCTGGCTGGCTGATATAAACATAAAGCCTACAGGAAACAAACCCGTACTGACTTTTGATACAGCCTTCACCATGGTGCACTGACCCTTGCTGCCCAGTGCTGATCACATGGATCGATGCTTTTCAAATTTCAAACTGAATGATAGAAAGTACTATCTTTAGCTAAAAGCTGGAGCTAGTAGAACACGGTGGCAATTAGGATTGCTCGCTCTCTGTCCTGTGGGGGGCGGGAATATTATAGTATATCTTTTTTACACACCCATTCACCCCGTTTTGTGTAGCTGTTCAGTTTTAACAAAGTGGCAGTTTTGGACTGGGTCATTCAGTATTTAGGGCCTAATTCTTTAAGGTGCAGCGACCTCAACGCCTATTGAAATCAACAAGTTTTGAGGGTGCTCAGCACTCCCATTTAAGTAACGCCTCATAGAATCAGGACCTAAGTCTGGCCATAAAATAGTCCAATATAATCTTTAGCACATTTTTAAAAACTAATTCTGAGTGTCTAATGTAGCAGGTTTATCCTACTTTCCTACCTAGCTCCCTGGCTAGTCTTAGATCTTAAATACCAGTCAATACACATTAAGTGCTAATAAGCTGCAATCAGGGTGCAAGGGTGTACAAAGAATATACTGGCGTGTTAATTTAGTTAATATTCTTTGCACAGCACTTTGAAAATGTGACATACTTAATACTTAGATCCCTTAGCCACATGACAAAGGGTCCCTTGTACATAGCTGACAGATTCTACTGAATACACACATACTTTTTTTGAAAATAATTTTGAAGGCTTATATATTTGCCTCCCCTCCCCCCACAGATGAAACTGTATCTTGAGTTTACAGTTTCATTTTTGCAAGAATCTTCATTGCATATCTCTTTCAGACACCTTACAAATGCAGAGGTGTTAAGATTACAGAACATTCTTCCTTTATGCATATCAACAAATCTTTCTTCATACTGCTCAATTTTGTGAGCTGATGACAGTTGTCTTGTAACATTAACTAGCTATATTTTCTTGTACATTTAAGAAAAAGAATATCATCCTTTCATTAATAAATTTTACTCATTATTATTTGAATCAAAGCTTGTCATTTAGGAGCCACAACCTTTGAAAGGAAAATCATCTGGGTTCAGTTACTGGGGCTGAGTGCATATGCAGTAATCCTTTGAGATAATGAATGAATTTTACCTTTTGTCCTCTTGCAGTTTCCAACTCTGCTAAATGGTCACATACCAGTACCAATCCCCAGTTTGGATGGGGCCTCTTCTCCAGTACTGCTTTCTCCAAATGCTCAGAAATCCTGATGACGTCTCATCACGTTAAGGACTCATTAACTGATTTAATACATTCATTCCCATGGGTTAGTTTTTCCTGTGTCATGAGAAGGACATTGTGAAACCCTCCATTTCTTTGGTTTGCACTTTTCATTACATGGATCTACTTTTATTATGTTAGCATTTTTAAACAGTGTTTTTATATATATAAAAATCTGTTTTGCATTAAGTGAACTATTATTGTGTTTCTCATAGCTCTCAAGTGTTGAACACTGTTGTTGATGAAGTACTTTTCTTAATGGATTTCAACAATGTATCTAATAAGGATGTGAAGCTTTTTTTATCCCTTTTTTCTGCATATTATGCATTGTGCTTGTGTAAAGTATAACCGGCTGTGCCTTCTTTTGCATAATATTATGCAAATGATTTATATATTTTCTAGTATTAAGATAAAGGTTGAAAGACATAACTAGTATTGAAGAGCCCTATGTGTTTTTTTTCCACAGATAGGCCATAATGATGCAGTGTATTCATGTAACTTTGTATTAAGTGCTTCCAAATTGTATAAAAGAATAACCGTATGATTTTTCTTTGCTAAACTGAAAGAACATAGTAAATGTTATGTCCAGGAAATGCATTTAAGAATAACTAAGCCATAGCTAGATAAATGCTGAAGCCCACTTTCCCCTCTGACGTAACTCCATTGACTTTCACAGAGTTACACCAGGGAGGGATTGGGCCCTGAACAGTCATAAAATGTTTTAATGGTATTTTGTAAATGTGTCTGCAGAGAAAGAAGACTCACTCAATACTTGTTATTTTCATAAATTGCTTATGAATTGTTGGAATAACAGCTGAAAAGACCCATCATGTACTTTCCACCCTCCTGGCTGATGTAGGATTGTTCCCTCTGTTGGTTTTCCAAGTGCTTTGTCCAGTTGTTTCAAATGCCTTTCACTGCTTCCCTTGGAAGAATATTGCAGCTACTTAGCTGTCAGAATATGAGGCTTTCCCCAGAGCTGCAGAATTTGTAGACCTTTAAATTAACACCTTGTGCTTGTAAAGAGCCCTACCGTATTCATGGGATTGTACATGTGGAAACATCAAGTATCTGAGAATTGTGGATTCATAAGTAATGCTGCATCGCTGTATACAACCCAAAGATTAATGTATTAAGCATGCACTCTAGCTTGAGGTGGTGGCGGCTCAGTCATCTCAAAGTGTCAGTTTAGAAATGCCTAGACTTCATGGCACCACAGATTCCAAACTTAGCAGGGCTGACACAAACCTTGTCTTTTAAGGTAGATAAATTGGGTTGTGTGCAGTATCCTATGTGGATCTCTCAGATGAAATCTTTAAAACACAACAAAATACCCAAATGAGGATCCTCTTTGGTCAATAAAGATCCCACTGCACTTTTTGTGTGAATAGTGGGTTTTGCCCATGTAACTGGCAAAACTCCTCTTTCTTGGATTGTATGAAGTGAGCTGTGTGCCAGTTGTCTGCCTGAATGCATTTCAGTGGTGATGCATGTGTTTAGTTGTAAAGTGGTTTGCAATCCTTCAAGATGAAAGGTGCTAAATAAACATTTTATTAGTAAAGTTCTGATATTTAAAGGCCATCTTTGGGGGCGAGGGAGGGTGATGAGAGCAAGCTTCTTCCTCAGGCTCCATGGTCTTGCAACCCAAAATGACTCCTGCATTTTACTGACCTGAAGAGCTCTGTGTGGCTCAAAAGCTTGTCTCTTGAACCAACAGAAGTTGATCCAATAAAATAATATTATCTCACCCACCTTTGTCTCGCCTGCATATCACGTAGTCTAAGGGTACATCTACACTAAAAACACTACAGTGGCACAACTGCTCTGCAAAGCAGAGACACTTTTTACAGTGACAGAAGGAGTTTTTCCATTGCTGTAGTAAATCCACCTCTCTCTAAGAGGTAGTAGCTAGGTTGACACAATGACCACAGGACATGATCTTTTTCACAGCCTTGAATGATGTAGTTAAAACAACCTAGCTATGTAGTGTAGACCAGTCTTAATGAAATGAAATAGAAATCACCATATCTAACTAAACAAAGCAATAATATATACCTGGGGGTGGAGGGGGGAATCTCATTGTGATGAAATGAAATAGAAATCACCATATCTATATATACCCAAGGGGGAAAAAAAAATCTCATTGTGCATTTCAGCATTTGGGAACCCCAGTAGGCACCATCATGTCCATCTAGAAAGGAAGGACTCCAATGACAGACCACAGCAATGAGAATCTTACACAAAATGTCCTGCAAGTTTTAGGCTAACTAAATTGAAAACAGACTGAAAACAAAGGTGGCCACAAATGAACCAATCTTAACGGTTGGGTCAAACACATGAAAAATTAAGTGGCGGCATCAGAGATTAAACTACAGGAGTTTACAGATTAAATTATTGTATCAAACCTTTTCTTTTTAAATATATATGGCCTCTCAGGTGCTTGGAACTTTTTAGTAATTAAGTCACATATGTACGATATCCATGTGCTGGGAATTCTGGAACTGATTCTCTTCTCATTGTGCACCACTGTTAACTACTTCAGTGGAGTTATTACTGATTTACCCTGGGATAGCTGAGGAAGAATCAGATGTCAAAGATGATGAGGATGCACATCTCCTTTAGCTCACAAAATAAAGATATTTCCTAGAGTATTAGAACTCAATCAATTAAAATACAATATATATTAAAAGTGCTGTCAAACTCTACTCTGCAAAAGTTGAGAGTAAAATTGTGGGAGGGAGTGTCTTTTGATTGACTCTCTGATGTCAAAGACCAGAACAGACTCCTACAAGAGGAAAATCCAGATTCTCATTAGTTTGTATCTCTTTCCTTGTTGCTGGATCTGATATCTTGGAAAGTAACCAACCATTTTTGAAAGAAATTGTGAAGTCTTGTACACTTTCCAAACTGCAGGGTTAGCATTTTTTTGATGCCAAGAAATACCTATTTTTGGACAAAAACTCAGCAATGAAATTATTGTGAAACATCCAAGTGAAACATGATGCAGGCAACTTTGAAGAGGAGAGGCCAGGAGGCATAAGGTGCTTGTGTTTCCTCCTATATCTTAGTGGCAAAGAGTAACAAGTAAACATAGTAATAATGGTACAACACATTTGTTATTGCTTAGCGGATTTAGTTTAAGTTTGATCAAAAATGGCTTAGCAGAATGAAAGTGTGCTGTACTGTCTGGCCTGCAAATTGGTCAAAATGTAGACTGAATAAGAATTCTGATTACTGTTTGTGTTATATAAGAAAGATGCACATGAAGGGTAATACAGAATCATATTGCCATTTTTTCACACAGATTTATTGTCCACCTTCCCAAACCAGAAGATGGACTTTTTATGCTTCCTAAATAGACTAGCCTCCTTTTGGTATGCTATGGTTCAAGGAAAACTCTGATGCTTTTCTATTGAATTTTATTAACGAGTATCTCTTAAAATGTAGATACAAATCACAGAGAAATTTTAGTAAATAAACATGCATGGAAGAGTCAACATTTCTATGACAGTGGATGGCTCTGAGATTACTTGATGGAGGCAGCCATGTTCTCATCAAAACAGAAACAGGTTGCACTTATTTCTCCCCTTGTTTTTATTAGGTAAGTCAATGGGCTTAGAGCATGATTTTTAGGTAAGTTTATACATGTATTCAAACTTATTTTGGGAGCAAACAGTTTTATTTTAGAGGTGCTTTTATTTACTTTATATAGACTACTATAATCTGGAATTAGGAAATTTTTGTTATTAGCTGATATTCCACTGGAGTGAATTTTCACTAGTGTGGCAACAATTATTTGGTATCTCTGCCCACATCCTGTAGGCAGAATTATGCATTTTTTCCCTCCTGGCTCCTAGCCCTTAGAGAAAAGTAGGTGCCTTCACAGTTATATAGAAAAAACTGCAGGACCTTGTGACTGAAAGAAGCATTTGAGGAAGCCACCAGGTCTATACCTCATAATGCTTAGCAAAAGAACAAACAAAGCCCAGGTAGTATTTTATGGATATGTTGCTGTGTGTCTTGAGGAACGAAAATGAATCTATGAGATAGGACATTCTAAATGTATCATGATATCTATCCTTAATCTATTTGGAGATTGCAGCTTTAAACATGTTCTGCTCCCTCATTAAAATGCTACGCAGTCCTTGAGTGCTCTAACCACTGTGATGGGAGCGCAGGCCCACTGCTATGGGGTGAAAAGGGGTGGAGCACAGCAAAGGACAATTTATTGCTTAAATTGGAAAGGAGAACAAGCCTTGGCTGTGCATTCTGGAGCAGCCTTCTTTAGCAGGACTTTGAGAGATGGTTTCTTATAGGAAAAGGCTCCCAACTCCCAGGAATATTATTGCTCTTTCCCAGTAGCTGCCTTCAGATTGTCTCATGCCCATTCCATAAGAAGTATACATAAGAACAGTCATATTGTGTCAGACTAAAGGTCCATCAAGCCTAATACTGACAGTGACCAATGCCAGGTGCCCCAAAGGGAATGAACAGACAGGTTATCATCAAGTGATCCATGCCCTGTCATCCAATCCCAGCTTCTGGCAAACAGAGACTAGGGACACTATTCCTGCCCAACCTGGCTAATAGCCATTGATGGACCTATCTTCCATGAATCTCTCTAGCTCTCTTTTGAACCCCGTTATAGTATTGGCCTTCACAACACCCTCTGGCAAGGAGTTCCAGAGGTTGACAGTGCGTTGCGTGAAAAAATATTTTCTCATATTTGTTTTAAACCTGCTACCTATTAATTTCATTTGGTGGCCCCTTGTTCTTGTATTATGAGAAGGAGAAAATAACACTTTCTTATTTACTTTATTTATATCACTCATGATTTTATAGACCTCAATCATATCCTCCCTTAGTTGCCTCTTTTCCAAGCTGAAAAGTCCCAGACTTATTAATTTCTCCTCATACGGAAGCCGTTCTATACTCCTAATGATTTTTGTTGCCCCTTTCTGAACCTTTTCCAATTCCGATATATCTTTTTTGAGACAGGGCAACCACACCTGCACGCAGTGTTCAAGGTGTGGGCGTATCATGGATTTATATAGAGGCAATATGATATTTTCTGTCTTATCTATCCCTTTCTTGATGATTCCCAACATTCTGTTAGCTTTTTTGACTGTCGCTGCACACTGAGTGGGTGTTTTCAGAGAACTATCCACAATGACTCCAAGATCTCTTTCTTGAGTGGTAACAGCTAATGTAGACCCCATCATTGTATATCTATAGTTAGGATTATGTTTTCCAATGTGCACTAATTTGCATTTATCAACATTAAATTTCATCTGCCATTTTGTTACCCAGTTTTGTGAGATCCTTTTGCAGCTCTTCACAGTCTGCCTGGGACTTAACTATCTTGAGTAGTTTTGTATCGTCTGCAAATTTTGCCACCTCCCTGTTTACCCCTTTTTCCAGATCATTTATGAATATGTTCAATAGGACTGGTCCCAGTACAGGTCCCTGGAGGACACCACTATTTACCTCTCTCCATTCTGAAAACTGACCATTTATTCCTACCCTTTGTTTCCTATCTTTTAACCTGTTGCCAATCCATGAGAGAACCGTCCCTCTTTTCCCATGACTGCTTAGATAGATAAAACACACCCTCAACTACCCCTAAAAAAGGTGTCTGGGACAGCTTCTTCTTCACCTGCAGACTAAGGAGCAGCACAGGGAAGAGGAAGAGAATAAACCGAAACAAAGAGCAACTCTCTCTGAAAACAAACTAATGCCATTAAAACATGCAGTAGGATGGACATATTCATGTCACTGGTTTGTTTTCAGCCTGAAGACAGAGAAGCAAGCTGGCACCGCTTTGGTCTGCAAGGTAATGGAGGAAAAAGCAGTACGAAGAGAACTTCTCCAGTTAACAGTTTTGGTATTTAAGATTCAGCAGTAATATTCCATTACAATGAATAAAGGGAGTTCACAGCTCTCTTGCGGATTATTTGTTTCAGTATGTGGCAGGCAGACTGAACAAGGCTAACATTTGATTAGTTGCACTGTGAATGCTATCGACATGAGGAAGATTAGATGTTTATTTCTTAAATGAAAGCTTAGATTCTAGAGGATGCAGCAAAGTCTTGGACATTTATTGCCCTACAATGGTGTGCCCCTGAGAGAGCTGTTGAAAGACAGAGAGAAAAAGACAGACAGAACAGGCTAGCTAAGTTTAAGAACTCTGAAGGGGACTGTAGTCATATACTGTGGACCTGGGATTCTAGAGAATATATCAGAATGTGTGGAAAATCTTAAAATATGTGTTTTCCACATCCAAGAAACTCTTTTATATCTGCCAATGAAGGCATCAGAGGGGCAGCGTGTTCTAGTGACAGAACAATGGATTATGAATCTACAACAGCCAAACTCTAATCCTGGTTCTTCCAACACCAGGTCCCTCTGTGGCTTTGGACAAATCGCTTGTTCTCTCTAACTCATGAGATAAAGCTGTTGGGTGAGATTTTCAAAAGGCACAGATTCCTAACTACCATTTGGAAAATCTCCCCCATCATCACTTACATATCTGTGCTGTGCGGATCCACCAGTTAAAAGTATAATGCTTTGAAGAAAGTAAAAAATTGTAAGTGCCAGGTATTGTTAGTATTAAACATAAAACCGAGTGCGTCACTGCACTGAAAAATGAAATTTTTTTTCCAGGCAAAAAAATGTAAAAATTGAATTAAGGATGAGAACACATGTCACTAATTTAAGGTAATACATGTTACAGGGATATTGTAATCGTTCCAAAATCAAGTATTATAAATCCAGGAAATTCAGAGTTAAACTTAAAAGAACTATGGTACTGAAATAAAGAGACAGGACACCCAAACAACCTTAACTCTGCTCTGTAATGACACCATTCAATAACCATATGATCAAACTATTTTACTCAGATTAGGCTAAATTGTTTTTTTAAGACACATTAGATATTTTTTTTCTCCCCTATGGTATCACTACAGAGCAAACTTAAGGTAGTTTGCATGCCCTATCCGTATTTCCATACCTTAACTGGTTTGGATTTCTTTTAAGCCTAACTCTGAAATTTCTGGATTTGTAATACTTGATTATGGAATGATTACAACATACCTGTAATACACTTTGCCCTAAATTACTGATAATGTACTCACTCTTAACTCTATCTTAACATTTTTTTTTGGTCTGGGAATTTCCTTGTTTTTTTTAATTACAACTTTCATACATAAATTCTAAAGAAGAAACTGAAAAAGGATGCTGTCGTGTCATGATCTGTAGATGTGGAGTATGTCAATACTTTAAATACGTTTTTAAATTTTAACTTCTATAGGCTCCTTTTAACTTCTATAGGCCAATTCAAAAAGAAACCCTGCCTGCTTTATGCCACTGTGGAGCAGAACAGAGCAGCCAAAGTTGGATTTACACATGCATTGTTTCACTAGAGCAGTGCAAAGTAGTTGAACTGTACCCTTCCTGTCTTGCAAATTCCCTTTCTGCACCTCCCTGTATTTCCCCGCTCATACATCCCAAATTCTCCTCCCCCTCCTATCCACTGCACTCTCCAGATCTCCCTATAGTCTCACGTCCGCACGTACACACACGTACATTTCCCCCTACATCATAAAACTCACCTATCCCACAAACATGCACACCTTCTCTGTTGAGTAGACCCGGGGTGGCTCTTGGCATTTCGCCGCCCCAAGCACGGCAGGCAGGCTGCATTCGGCGGCTTGCCTGTGGGAGGTCCGCTGGTCCCGCGGCTTTGGCGGACCTCCCACAGCGTGCCTGCGGGAGGTCCACTGAAGCCGCGGGACCAGCGGACCTCCCACAGGCAAGCCACCGAAGGCACCTTGCCTGCCACCCCACGGCGCCGGCAGAGCGCCCCCCGCGGCTTGCCGCCCCAAACACACGCTTGGCGTGCTGGGGCCTGGAGCTGCCTCTGAGTAGACCTGTTGCAACAGCTTGCTTTTGAAAATAAATATTTCTAATTAATGGTCATTTTTTCATAACTGCTAATTCATCTTGCAGCAGAAGCTCGTGTGTAAAATCTTCACAGAAACTCATGAAAAACTGCCTCTTCTCCCATTGTTCTTAAAGAGCATGAAGCCAAGATGCTCTTATGAAAATGGTGGTGCCCTATGTGTCCAAGAGGAACAAAAGTTCCATTGAGAACAATGAAAAAGAAATGCCCTTTTCAAAACATCCACCTGAGGGAGCCTCTGGCTTCAGTCTCATCAAGCACAATTGGAGATGGCAGCCATTCTGAAAAACAGGCAGTTCTTCCATGGAATCTCAGTACTACATTTTTCAGCTCCTGCTTAAGGAGCAATTTTAATAATGAAGAACAGGAAAAAATTCCTATTAACTCTAAATAAAACTCTTCAAATCTAGCCTATGCATAATATGTCAGTGAGTTTAAACTATACAGACAATTGAAAGAATCTGAGTAATTCTGTTATTAATATCATTTGGGCCAAAAAATAAAAAAAGCCTGACACCAAATACTAAATTTCTTAAAGAACCTATTTTTTACTCCTAAAATAGTTAATAGATTCACTTGAAAATTCTCAGAAAAATTGTTCTATACTCAAAGTAACTGCAGTGATTTTATGGAGGATACACAGTATTTTTCATACATAAGCAAGAGAATGAATTCCTGCTTTGAGTGCAAAATGACTCATCCTTAATTACAGAGATGCCAGTTGTGACTCCATAAGAAGCTTCCAAATGTAGCTATATAAACATTTTACTGATAAAAAGTTCTTACCCTTGAATCATTAAAAAATGCCAGATTTTGATTTATTGGTCTTACAAATGTAATCTAGGCATAATTTAAAATAGTAGAGTCTTATTAATGTTAATTTCTACTGTCTCCACATAGAGCATTTTATTCCAAATCTTGTTTAATTCGTATGTACACAACTAGACAGTTTCTTCTGATATCTAGCTTAGGAAATACATGACACTTCAGTCTTTTTTTCCTGCAAAGTTTACTAATACATTGCAGTCTATATCAGATTTCCGTACTGAATGTATAAAAATATAAGATATCTAGGGACAATCTTTTCAGTTCTTCCTCGCAGGAAAATCTGCCTTTCGACGTACTTAGAGCTCTCCCACTGATATCAATGGGAAGCACATGTATGCATTGGACCCTGAGTCTTAGGCAAAACGCCTACCTGACATCCATGGGATATTTCCTCTAACTGAAGAATTGGACACTCAGTAATTACGATGAGGCCATTTTGCCCGGTAAAATCCCTTCTAGGATCAGTTACTGAAGAGTCCAGCTGATGCCACTGCTACTGCTTCAATGTTATGAGAGTTAGTGATAAGCTAAGTTTAGAATCAATCAGTCCTGCTATTTATGGAGCTGTACTAACAACTCCCTAAAACACTGCAGTTCACCAAATCCATATTTTAACAACATAGAGCCTTTGTAATTATAAACTTCAAAACAAAACCAAGGAATTCCATATAATATTTATACTTTCAAAAGTACAATATTAATACAGGTCTGTCAGTTAGAAATAACAGCAGTTTGTTAGGCCTACAGGGTTTCTTTAACATAAAACCAGTTTACAAATGCTGAAAAGCAGTAGTGGTCCAATATTCACCATTACACATGAGTTTTTCTCTTCCAGAAAATAAAAAAAAAATCCCAATTAAATTTACCAGTATCAAGAAATATTAATAAAACGCTCCCAAACATGCCACAATCACTATTCACAAATAAAGTTAAAATGAAATATACAAAAGTTCACTTAATACTGTTAAATAACAATAAACTACAAGATTTCCTGAACCGAAATGGTAGGACCCCTGAATGTTTTACAGTGAATGTCAGGAAAAAATTAAGTTATCTATGACTATATTCATGATATACCAGCCAAAGATTTACATGACCATTTCAAAATATACCAATAAAGATTTACAGTCTCTTTAAGATGCACTAAACAAATAGGTTCATAAAGGTGAACACAAATGCTTAAAAATAGTTACCATTACCAAGGGTGTACTTATGATACTCACTGAGATGCATAAGCGTAGTAGTAACATGTTTACTATCTCTGGTAAACAGATAACATCTAAGATCTTAAAAACCCTCTAAGTTCCCATGTTTTCAAATGTCTGTATCATATAGTGAGTTCTTATCAAGTATGTATTTGCATCTTTCCAGTTGATTTCAAGTGAATAATGTCGTAATGAGGGAGCAACAAGAGGGTGCGAAATGGGACATTATTCCCACGCTCTTGTAATTAGTCATCCTGTTCTCTTGTAAAGACAAAGATAGTTTCAAAAGAAAAACAGGGCATAATGTACACAAATGATCTTTTTACTATTTATATTTCTAACTAGGTTAAAAATCAGGTAAAAAAGTCATTGCATCAGGAGGAACCATATGCACAATAATGTGCAAATATCTTCAATCAGAGTAAATCCTGACAAAATTTATCATCCCATCTCCTTTACCTGTAACTGATATAAGATCTGAGAGCAAATAATAGATAACCATTCACTTGTTTGAATCAACTCTCTTAAAACAAAATGTGCTTTATAATATTTTGTCTACTGCATCGCCAATGTTAAATAAGGAAGTGCTGTGAACTTAGAGCGTTAAAGATGATTCACCTATAGTCAAGCAAAGCTATGTTTACATTCCAGGAAACACTGCAGTTTAAAAAATACAAAACTGCAGCAGTAAAACAGTTTATGAAGAGAAACAGATGCATTCACATATTCTAAAGCCATTGCAACTTTTTCAGGCATTCAACTGTTGTGTTAACTATACAGACAGTAGTTATTTAGCAGCAATGATTCCGCAATAAATAATGCACTGTGTTTCTCAGTTCTGCACAAAAATTGCAGCTACAGTTACATCAATAGCTGTAACCTACTGGCTCTAATGGCAGAGGAGACCTTAAAATCAACTGTACAAAAAATTGTCACACTGTGACAACAAATATAAAAACATAATCTGCATGTTGGAAATAAAAAGACTCCACTGCGAAGAGGACAGTGTAGACAAACTGAGATTCCAAGTCCACCGAAAGAAACTTCAGTTCTGAGTCCTTGATTGATGAGATACTCTTGGGCTTGAAACTGCATTACCACCTTTAAAAAAGCATGCTCTGCCTTCTGTTCTTCCCATGTGCTAAAACATAACATGAATTCTGTTAAAAAACTGAAGCATTCTTACAACATACACTGTTACGGCACTCTCCTGAGATGTGTTTCTATAAATGTCCTTTGCTGTAATATCTGATCCTATATTAAATCTCTTGCTAACGCAGTCCAGTGTATTCTCTGTCCTTTGATGCAATATATTTGGTGCTCCTTCCACTGTGTATCAGACAAGTTATTCAGCAGTCAGTCCGTGACTGTTTTTAAGTGCAGTTTTCATGCTACTTGATCCCTCCCATCTCAAGTAAAACTCATTTGTTTTTGTATGTGTAACTGTATATGTATTTTATGAATCTGAATAATTTCCATATAGTCACAAAAATAATTTTTACACATTATTTTCAGTTTATAGTGCATCTAGCACAGCACTCTAGATTGAAAACATGAAACATACCATGAAGAATGTTTCCATACCTGTCTCGGGGTAAGAGGAATTTCGAAAGCCAGGGTCTTTCTGCAACTGAATCTCTTTCAGACTGAATATAGAGACACCTGTAACAATAAAAGAAAATGAAGTTCGCACTCAAATGTGATTACATTTTATTGACGAAATTCTATTCTCAGTTACACCAATATAAATCTGGAAAAAGCACATCCTCATCTGGAATAGATAAACTACCTCCCCTAAAATGCTGATAAATATCTGAGCCCACTAATGTGCCTTGATATCTCATGAATTTTCTTTAAGAATTGGGCACCCTGCAAGTAAAAACAAGACACACAAAAGTCTCACTCACAAATCTACTCATTATAAACTATATTTTTTTTCTATGCAAACCAACAAAAATATCTTTAACAACTTGTGTAAATAGAAAATCCACTATATTTTGAATTGACGCTGTTGATTTGTCTTTCAGAGTTTTGCCTAAGAAAGTTACCCATCTTGTGATGTAACATACTTTATCTGTTTAAATACCGACGCACCATGTCAAAAGATCTTTGGTGTTTTTAGAGTTTAATTTAGATAATGCGTCGTGCTGCTATTAATAAAATAAAGATATTCTCAACCAAAGTCAATGGCACATTACTACTTTCTTATTTCTCTTACTTTCAGGCAAAGCTTGTATCCTTGTTCCTAGACTTCTGAAGTATGCGTGTTTCATAGCCTCTTCTGCCGAAACTCTTCTCTTAGATTCATACTGTTAACACAAAGGATTTAATCAAAAATATATTTTCGTTTTCCTTACAGTTTTTCTAGTGACAATTAATTAAAAGATTGAAATTGGGTTATTTGTATATGCTCGTATTGAGCTGAAATGAAATAAGGTCTCTCTCACACTCCTGGATTTTAAAAAAGATTTTGCAACACCATGCATTACACCAGGGGTCGGTAACCTTTCAGAAGTGGTGTGCTGAGTCTTCATTTATTCACTCTGATTTAAGGTTTCACGTGCCAGCAATACATTTTAATGTTTTTAGAAAGTCTCTTTCTATAAGTCTACAGTATATAACTAAACTAGTGTTGCATGTAAAGTAAATAAGGTTTTTAAAATGTTTAAGAAGCTTCATTTAAAATTAAATTAAAATGCAGAGCCCCCCAGACAGGTGGCCAGGACCCAGGCAGTGTAAGTGCCACTGAAAATCAGCTCGCGTGCCACCTTTGGCACGTGTGCCATAGGCTCCCTACCCCTGCAGCACTTTCTGTTAAAGAGGATTTCACACAAACTCCTGATCCATAACAGTGTACTCAACTGGTGTTGCGTTTGCATTTTTGGACCCAAAGACGATGATGACTTTATTTTACTAAGAAAACTTGCTAAGCATGCAAGAACAAATTTCAGGCACGAGTAGTGCAGGTAGTGTTTGCTCAGGATACACAGCTGAATAAAAGACAGATACTGGGGTGGCTTTTAAGCAGCAGGGTGCAACTTTCTTAATTTTATACTAAGTACAGGCAGAATATCTTCAACTCATCTCACATACCACGCATTTAACTGGGTCCACACTTCAGTTACAGGGCTCCCACCATACAGCCAATGATTTGGGGCAGATTCCTCAGCCTAATCCCTAGGACTCAGCTTACTTCTAAAATGACTTCCAATGTGGAAAGGAAGCACATACAGTCCAGCTTGCTGCCTGAACGCAGAAAGGCAAAGCCTAACCATGAAAAGCACTTGTTAGCCAGAACCATATTTATTAAATTCATACATATAATAAAATTACTGTACCTAAATGCTCTCTTTTTACATTCTGTTTTTCTAAGATTTTAGTCTGACTTTATTTTAAGATTTTATTCTTGGGTATCTTAACTTTCTTCTCCCCTTGGCTCATTTTGCTGTTGACTATGTGCTACACGCCTAGGTTTGCTGAACTCAGTTTTAACTGTTAAGAAATGTAGTGAGAATTAAGCTATATGGATTACATTTTATTTTATAAAAGCCAGGAAAAGAAAAATGTGGCCATGTAAAATTAGAGCACAATCCCTGAATTCTTGGGGGGTAAGTGGACTACAACCCACTTAGTTAGCTACCACTAAGGCTACAATTTAGTCACGGAGGTCACGGCAGTGACTTTGCTGGCCTCTAGGGATTCAGGAGGAGGAGGAGGCGGGACTGTGTATCTTTGCCCTGCAACAGGTGCTGGCTGGAACAAGGACCCTGCAGCCCTAGCCACGTGGCTTCCTCTGGGGGCAGCAGACGGGGCTGTGTGTCCCCGCCTAGTGTTGTCCAGGACTTGGTGGGGTCTGCACCTGGGGCTGTGCTCCCCAGCTCCATGGCATCCCAGGCTTGGTGGGGACTGTGTGCACCAGCCCTGCAGCCTCCCAGGTTTGGCGGGGCTGCATGCCCCAGCCTCGCAGTGTCCCGGGCTTGGCGGGGCTGCAGTCAGGGGTGTGCGCCCCAGCCCCAGAGGCTGCAGCGGGGACCCTGCGTCCGCCGTTACGGCTTCCCAGGACTGTGTGCCCCTGCCACTGTGGCGGGACGTGGCTGGGGCTGCAGTCAGGCTGCGCACCCCTGCTTGGCAGCTGGGCCAGCTCTGGAGCAAGGTCTGTGTATCTCCCATGGCTGCACCCCCCTTTGCAGTCACTGGAGTCAGGGCAGTGCCCTCTGTCATGGTGGGGGGGCTCAGCCTGTCCGCCCCTCCCCGCCATGGGACTCCATTCCTCCCCCTACCTAGCCCTGCCTCTGGTTATTTTTAGTAACGTAATGGACAGTTCACGGGCTCTGTGAATTTTTGTTTATTCCCTGTTCATGACTTTTACTAAAGTAACTGTGAAAAAATCTTAGCACACACTGACCCTCTCATCAACTGTACTTAAAGCCCTAGTCAAACTTCAAATGCATATATGATGTAACTGATTTTGTGGATATGAGCCTTTAAAAAGGAATCCAAAAATACATTTTAAAAGAGCTAAAACATGGAAAGCATATTACCTGAAGAAACTTTGCTATCAATTCAATTCCTTCGGAGTCTAGCCTAGAAATAACAAAAAACACCAAATAGTTTAGTGAGCAATATTCTTAAGTGCAAAGTTAGAATGGAGTGGATTTCGTAAGATTATATTCCACTTCAAAACAAAATTAATTTAATTAAAAATTAAAGAAATACTTACACGTTGAACATCTTCTGTGTGTTTGTGTATATGCATATGTACGTACATAAAGATATCCCTACATCTCAAAAGGCTGAGTGTGATCACATCAGTTGTAGAATTTATTGATGATAAATCAGTAGAGAGATAGAGAAGGACCGTGACTCCTGGATTGTGACTCAACAGGCTGACAAGATCATCTGACATTAGCAATTTTATTGTTTCCCAATAGTTTTCAAAACTTAAACCCACTGACTGGATAGGAGGGCAAGAGTGCAAAACTATGTTTCTTTACAATCAAAAGAAACGTTCTTGGCTTTGCTGAAAAGTTCAGTTATGGCAGTGATACTTGAAATGTACTAGATACAGACCCTTCAGATTCCTAACCAGGGCTTTAGAACCACCACAGAATAGACTGTATCAAATAATTCTTCCCAGATTTTACAATAATCCTACTACATGATGGGACAGGACTTTGGGAATTCACTAGGTGCAGTGCGAATAGTCCTACTATGTAGACATTATAAATAACAGTTAAATATGCCACTACTGAATCTCAGTGTTTGGATTTACAGTGCTCTGAGTAATCAGAAACACAGCAGTGCTAAATCTCAAATTAATGAACTCTGCTCGATACCATTAACTTCAGCCTACAGCATGTAGTTTGACATGTGGTCTTTTAAGGGACATATAGTTAACATGTAACAGCACAGTATACATGGAAACTTGTTCTTGTGTAAAAATAGGTGCATAGACACAAAAATATAGCAGCCACTGTACAAGTAGAAATTCTAGTAGTGAAACATAAAATACCTTGGTGCATGGTTGATTAGAGGCTGTGGTTTGTATTTGGGAAAGTTGTAGTTCCTAAATTCATCATTGGAAGAAATGCCCGGCCATGTTTCTTGAGAAGGAGTTCCTGTGTTTAAATCAAAACAAATTAAATATATAGAAGTTATATTAATTATAGACAAGACAAAAATAAATTTTAAGCATTTAGCCCAGGAACATATCACAATCGAAAAGGGACTGTTCTCCAACTTCAGACATTTTGTTTAAAATGTACAGATTCAACCTTGTACAAAATGAGTGATGTTGCATTTAGGTGAAGATGAATAAATACGTTAAAGTTTATTCCTCTTTACAGAAAAAGGATCTGATCTGTACCTTATAGTAACAAATTCTTTTTCAAAAATGCTCTTGTAGAAGGGTGAAGTAAATCTACAAGTGTAATATTATTGGTAACAATATTCAATTTACCCAGAAGTCTGAAAATTAAGTGCAGTTCATCTTCAACAGTTGAACCAGGAAAGAGAGGTCTTCCAGATGCCATTTCGAAAAATATGCATCCAACACCCCTTTATAAAGACAAAGGAAAAGCAAGATGAATAAGTAAGTAAGTAAAAAATAAACAAACAAAAAATTTACCTTTTAAAACATTCTGCTCCTCAATATATTTGTGGATTAACTATATTTACCATTAACTATATACCTCTATTGGAAATATTGATGTAAATGAGGAAAATAACAGCCAAACAGTTCACAAGTGCTGAACAAAACCTCTGCAATACATAGATTATAGCTTTTCCTTCCAAAACACACACACAAAGCACTGACAAACTAGACATTTAAGATAAATATTTAATCAATATAATATCATAATACCATCATGTCAAACTGGATTTAAATATTGAATCACACTATTGATGCATTGTTAGCAACTTTCTTTATTAGCAATTTTATTTATCATATCTTAAAGGTAACCCTGCAGAAGTTGTCTGAAATTTTGAGGAGTCATTATACTCAGTTACAAGAATTAACAGACAGTTATAACACATCAACTTGAGTATGAACAAAATTAAAGTCTGACCAAAACAAACCTACCACATGTCAATTTGAGTTGAATATTCTGAAGATCCAAGGAGAACATCAGGTGGCCTGTACCATAATGTGACAACTTCATTGGAGTAGGTCTTTGTAGGAACAGACTTTGCTCTAGCCAAACCTTCAAACAAAAAAAAAAGTCATGTGTTTTTTCTGTAATGGCATGTACCATTTCCCGCAATTAAAATATTGTGTATATCTATTTGCTTTTGTTTGTGCTTCTGCTTTCTTGGCTTCCTCATTTTTAGTCTGATGCATTGCTAAGTGGTGCAAAGCAGTGACATTATTGCAAACATCTCAAAAATGAATGAAATCATACTGACCATTCACAACACCCGTTATTTCTGATCCAAAAGGAATAGCATTCTTTCAGAGTTAAGGTTGTTTTGTTGTGATGAAATAAGCATTACTTTATACTTGAGAATAATTTGCTTATCATATGGGCACTGTAAGATTTACAATGGTCTTAATTATTCACTTCCTTACTTTTAAGTGCTTGTGTTTTGTAAGTGATGTGCTAGATCAGGATATTATCACTCAGCAACTCAATTTTTTTTAAAGTGTTTCACTTTTGAAATAAATGTAAAATATTACTATAATGAGGCTTGGCAAAATTTATTCTTTTTTGTCATTTTTTGATGGACAATATTGATGGTTATTGTTATGCTTTTTTATGTTTGTTTTTATTGATTTAACTTTTCACTGTTGCAGGAAATGAAGGGATTCACCCATTGGAGGGGTTAGACAATTATTTAATGACACCAGACATTGAGATTCAAGAAGTTAAAGCTTTATAATCGTTAAAGCACAAATTGTCAATATCATATAATGAAAAATACCAAGTAAATATCCTTAAATCAAACCTTAGTAACTTTTCAAGCAGCATTTTTCTTGCTTTCATAAATTTCAGTTATCATCAATGTAAATATATTTTTGGTTGTTTGGGGATATAAATCAGCTGAGAGCAATCTAGCCCTTGAGACTGATTGACACCTCAATTTGGCAGAACCACATCAAATTAGAATGTAAATTAAGGATTTTTAAAATGGCTGGCTGTCCCAAAGCATTTTTCCCTGGATAATGGCTCAGTTAAGGACCTCAAGCAGGGAGAAATCACAGATCTAAAGTATCAGTACAAAGGCTGCCCCCTTCCCTTCTTATAGTGATGAGGTGGTGAGGGCGAGTCATCCTCAAAATATAAAAATAAAGTCAGACTAAAATTTTGGCCTATCATAGCTATCAGAAACTCCTGCAGAATAAGGGCATAGGGTAGTGCCAGTGTTAAGTACTGTACTGCTTAAGAATTTTTTTTTAATAGAATAGAAGAATTATTAAAAGGCAAGTTTAGCATGACATACTTGATAAATACACTTCTTATCCTTCCAATTTGGATAATTAATTATATATTTATAGGGTTCAATATTTTTCCGATAAAACTGTGATTCATCTTTAAATATATAGGACTAGATAATGCCCACTCTTCTTTCAAGCACCGAGGCATGAAAAAGGAGCAAAACATGCTGAGATTATTCACATTTAATCAGCAGCAGGGCACATTGCGTCAATGTGACATCATCTTGCACTTGAGTCTATGGAATCCCCTACGCTCTATCTCATCTAGAGCTCTGTGACATTGGGAGTGAGGGGGATGGCTGGGCAATGAGGTGGTGGAGCCATAGGAAAACTGCTCTCTCCCTCCATGTCCAAACAGACTTCCCAGAGTAATAATGCTAGACCATGCCAGCACTGTCTTAGGCAACCCTCTGTTCTCTACTGGCAAATGCTACTTTCAGAGGAATTTTTGTCCAGGTGTTGGTGAGGAATCAATGGTAACATGGCTACTAGTGGAGCTTTACTGACATGGAGAATAATAGCTAGTAGCAACAGGATCCACGTGAATGCCCCAATCCATTGTAGATGCTCACTGGATTTCCCAAAGTATCTTAGAACGTCCATAGGTGAGGAGGGCCAGATCCTCTGACAATTCACCAGATGGGGAACACTCCTCCCCATCATCTTAACAAAGTTATTTGTAGAAAAATTCTGCAAGATAAAGTTCATGGAGTTTCTTGGGCCCTGTGGTGATGATTTGGCCTGTATATCACCAGTTTCAAAGGAAGCACTAATGTTACTTTTAATCTCAACTCAGTTCATTCTCAGCTGACACTTCAGCTCACACATATACCATATTGATGACCAATAAACTGCAAAGTCCAACTTTTGCTTTCCAGTTCAGTACACAGAAACCAGATCACCTGCACACAAATACAGGCTCTAGATCGAGGGTTCTCATCTTTTCCCTGCCTACGATTTCACATTCAACTATGTGCAATCGATCATCCTCAGAGGCATTTCTGAACCAAATCCTTTCTGTTTGTTCCCACTGAGTCAAAGGAAATACCACAGGAATTGATATACAGTTTGTGGAATATTTCCTGAGTCCAAGGATGAAATCACAAATTACTAAGAAAATTGACTTCATCAGAAAACCAGAGAAAGGGAACAAAGGTAGGGTTGGGGTCCTAACTACCAAACTGAAAGCTAGTGATATAAAAGATTAATTACAGTTCAATTAGGCTTTGTCTACACTGGAACTTTGTAGGCAAAACTGTTGTCATTCAGGAACCCCTCCAAAAAACAAAAGTTTAACTGATGAAAAGTGCTTGTGTAAACGATGCTGTGTCAGCAGGAGCGCTCTCCGCCCGACAAAGCTGCTGCCACTTGTGGGGGTGTGTGTGTGTGTTAAAGTTTTTGTCGGCAGGAGAGCTTTCTGCTGCCAACAAACAACAGCTACACTGTGCAGCTTTTAGTGGCGGGGCTGTAGAGGCACACCTGTGTCACTAAAAGCTGCGTGGTATAGACAAAGCCTTATACAGGTCTGCTTCCAAAGGGCTGCTGCCCCTGCCGGAGAAAGTGTGTCGGGGGCAAGGGGATTGAGTTGTAACTGAATATAATGTATTTTATTCTGAAAACATGGTACAATTCTTGTGGGATAAATAAATAAAACAAACTAATGAGGAGTGAACATGTGATGTCACATACTGGAGAGAAAAAATTATTTAACTTAATTTAAAATGTCAACTAAAAGAGCATAAATAAGGTGTAAGGGTCCTTCTCAGATAAAAGTGAGTGGTGGTAAAACTACTAACAGACGATGTGTGCAACTGGAGTGGCAGACAGAATGAATACAGAAAAAACTATGACACTTATCACTGTATCCCATATATGAGGCATAGAAAGAGCTGTAAGGCTGAGGCATAGTTCAGGTTGGATGCTGAAATAAATTAAAAAACAAACAAACCAACAACAAACCAGCAATGCTGAAGCCAAACAATCAAACTCTTACCCAAACTAGATTAACAGACTAAAAGGAATTATCTGGATGACTTTCAAAAAGTCAGACATGAGCTGCAAACCTGAAATTCCAGCAGCTTTAAACCATGTGGGCTGACTTCCCTCAGTGAGCTGACCAATAGGGGTATCCAGCACACAATGGACTTAAAAATCTATTTTTTCAGGTCAGCTCATGCTACAAATGACAGCTTAGTACACACCACACTGGAGGTATCTATCCTAGCTGCCATAGAAACCCTCTGGCAGCATGGAGCTGGCCTAATGATCTCAATTAAATAACGTATTGTTTTCCCTTTACGGGAACACAAGCAATAGCCAAAAAAATGAAGACAGGATCTCACCAGCTATATAAAGCTAGTCAGAGTTACACAATATTGGCTTCAGTAACAGCCTTTGGAATGGATAAAGATATATACAGAAATGGTGTGAATATGTATTTCCAGTGATTAATTTCCCTGCTGCTTACAAATGGTTTATGTACATAAACACTCCTACCCCCATATGATTTCTAGGTTCAACAAGGTTTACTGGTTTATAAATCTTGGTTTATTTCCAAGATTTTCTTAAAATTATAACTCAGTAAAGAAAACACTGCTCAAATAAAATAATAATTTTTTTTCAGTCCATACCAAAGTCTGCTAGCTTTAGTTCTCCTTTCTCATTAATGAGTAGATTTTGTGGCTTCAGGTCTCGATGTAGCACCTTCCTCCTATGACAATAGGCCAAGCCACGCAGAATCTGGTATAAAAATAGCTAAAAGAAAAACAAATTAGACTTTCAAAAATATTCATGGGCAAATGTGCAAAGCAGCATGTTACTCTTCCCTTAATAGCAGGTTTTGGGCCATCAGAGCAGCAATTACATGGCTACATTGCAAGCAAGACAAAAACCTTCTTACACAAGCAAGTCACTTTCCCATGCTAATGTAGTCTGAATATCATAACTATTGTTTAAAGATGTAAGACCTATTTATGCCAGCCAGCTACAACATTATTATGAAACACTTAGCACATCAAAGATTTTGAGAGTGATTTGCTCTATATAATAGAAGAGAATCAAGTGGCTATTTACTTTATAAGCATTTACTACTGCACTCTAAACGTCTTTCCATGTAACACTCTCAATTACCATACTGATATTCCCTTCTGCTATAGAACTCTCTCTTACAAATGCAACTCTACTCCCACCATGTAAAGCAGGGGTCGGCAACCTCTGGCATGCGGCTCGCCAGGGTAAGCACCCTGGTGGGCCGGGCCAGTTTGTTTACCTGCTGCGTCAGCAGGTTCGGCTGATCGTGGTTCCCACTGGCCGCGGTTCGCCGTCCCAGGCCAATGGGGGTGGTGAGAAGCCGTGGCCAGCACATCCCTCACCCGTGCCACTTCCCGCCACCCCCATTGGTCTGGGACAGCGAATCGCGGCCAGTGGGAGCCACGGTCAGCCGAACCTGCCGACAAGGCAGGTAAACAAACTGGCCTGGCCCGCCAGGGAGCCGCGTGCCAGAGGTTGCCAACTCCTGATGTAAAGTAAATTTATTTATTGTACGGTAGGGAAAGTGACTACCAGAAGAAGTAATTAGGTACAACACCTCTAAACATTAACGAATCAAAGAAATATAATTGGGGAAATTATGCTCCACTAGTTGTGTCTGATATTTTCCCTTTGCTGTGTTTGTATCTTCATATAGTGTGTCACCCTCTATTCCTTTGGGCTGTCAGCCAGCAACAGTAGCTCCACATCCAAGGACACTACTGCACAGAGCAACTACACACACACACACAAAAATCTAGGATTAAGCATCCTCATCAGTTTCCTGTGGTATTTCATAAATAAAACTGCTTTTCAATTGCTTCATGTGTAGAGTGCCTGCATGTGAGCATGGTGCTTCTACGTAACTACTTCTAGCACCAGTTGTCCCACAACAATCCTTAGTCTGGTGAAGGGGAGTGAGCAGACAGAAGATTACTGATTAGGAAATGTACAGACGACACTTATGCAGAGCAGAAGGTCAGTCAGCATGACAGACTCATCATGATTAGTTCTTTTGAGGGGAAATACCAGAAAGTTTTTATATAACACAGTTTCCCAACACATGGGTTATTTTTGTAGCAGATGACACTCCCAAGTCTTCCACAAACTTATACAACAAACAGGCAAGCTCCAGGTTATATTTGTCTAACCTCAGTTTGCTTATATCACAATGGGATTATCTCCATTGGGGTAGAAAAATTGGGACCATGCATGTTAAAAATGCAGGCTGTGGGCCACTAAGTCCTGCCTCACCTAGTTAAGCCTATATTGTTGGAGGGCTATCAATGGCCATTCAGGCACTCACAGATAGTTTATAAAGAGGTTAGCTTCAAACTACAAAAACATGCTGCAAGATCTTTCTCTTCATGTTCATCTAAGATTTTTTAACATGTCCTCTTCATCTTTTTCAATCTCTTTAAAGGAGATATGGGAATTTACATTAAAGAATTTTCCTCTTCACTCTGTCCCAAAAGAGACAACAAAGCAGGCTGACGATTGATTTTGCCTCCCAAGGACATTAAAGCTAATGTGGAAACAGAAAAAAACGAAACGACAAACAGTAACCAATATCCAAATCGAAACCTACAGTACTTCAACAAAGAAAGGACTTTACAATATAATGTGAAGGTAAAAATAGGGACAACAATTCTGCTGGAATGTGCATGAAACACATGTAAACGAATACTATTCTTGTACATTATGTCATCATCCACAATTGTGCCATTAACTATTGTACAAGTATCAAACCAATTTTCCCTGCATGTGTGTGCATGCATGGCTTTGTTTTTTAGGACAACCACTTGCAAAGTAACAAAATACACTTCTTGCATCTGAAGAAGTGATTTTTTATCCATGAAAACTTATGCCCAAATAAACCTGTTAGTCTTTAAGGTGCCACGACTCCTCGTTGTTTTCTTAAAGTACACTTCCATTCAATGATGACAGGAGTAGAAATATTCCCCACATACCTTTGATGAACAGTTAACATCCTCTATACAAATTACATACTGATAAATAATTAAGCTGACTGAAGTCCAGCATAAGCCGTACCATGGGCTGGGCAACACTGTTACCTCCGCTTCAGTTTCCCCCATTTTCCCTTCTAGCTCCAAGGCATTTCAAAATAGTGTTCTGCCTTCTTGGGGCCTGGTTTACTAAACTATTGTGCAAAATAATATGAACAGTTCCCTTGGCCCTTCCAAGCACAAGTGGTTCCTTTCCAAGTCCCTTTAAACAGTTCTTTTCTGTTTCAGTATTGGGTTCAACAGATAAGGTTCCTTCCCTGCTCCTACTTTACTTGGCTCTTTTCTGAGCGCAACACAGTACCTCTAAGCCATTCCCTGGGCTCCATCCACAGCCCTTCTGATAGCAGTCTTTTGCCCTCTGGAACATAGTTCTCTGTGGCCCTCCTTTCTAGGAACTACAGTCCTCCTCCTTTTGGTACAAGATTCTCCACAGCTTTCCTTCCAAGGGCTGTCCCTGAATCTTGGCCTACCATCATCATGAATGTATTGCAAGAGAGTCTTTGTACTCCCTGGAGATCTCTCCCTTGAATGAGCTACAGGCTTTTAAAAAAAATCTTATAGCCATACCATGTGAATGTCAGTTGGCCCCTCCCATTGCACAGAAGGGCTTATTCCCATGTTGGTCATGCAATCATGCCAGAGAAAGCATAAGTCTCAGAATGCCTGATCTACAGGCTAAGGCCTGGTCTACACTGCATGGTTAGGTCGATGTAAGCTGCTTTGTATTGATCTAGCTGTGGAAGTGAAGAAGCTGGCAAACGTTCTCTGTACGCTGATTTAGTACCACTGCCTCCATGAATGGCATAGAATCACGGTGGATGTAATTAGGTCAATGCAGTGGCAGTATAGATACTGTGTTGCTTACGTCAATTGGCACTGGCTTTCAGGAGCCATCCCACAATGCCCTACACTGACAATACAATCAATTCAAGTGCTCTCAGTGAGGATGCGCACGGCCAACGTAATGAGCCAAGTGTGCACAGACACAAGCGATTTAATAACTGTAGTGGCTGTACGCTGGCATAAGTTAGGTCAACATAATTTTGTAGTGTAGACATGGCCTAGGTCATGGAACAGGACATAACTGTCATTAAAGGGGACACACTGTTCTGTTAAAAATCTTATTTCCCAATAGGAAAATATTTAAAAAAGAACACAACTTTTACTAAAGCCATGATTTGTGTCATTAAACTCTTCAATATGACTGTATCTGTTATTATCAGAAAGAAAAGTTGTGAGTAACTAAGTTGTAAGTTCCCTGTGGTTTTAAAATCAGAACAAAAAATGTTTGAAATCAATCATTATCATTAAAAAAACATTCACTCACCTTTACATTGTGCATACTCATGATGTTACCACAGTCATCCATGTACTGCTTAAGGTCCTTGTCCTGTCAAAAAAATCACCACCACTGTTTAATTTAAAACAGTTTTTTGACAGAAAACTGAGCTTTTGATTCAATGGAATTTTTCACAAAAAGTATCTCTGTGGTGTGGAAAATTTTGAGTTTTCATCAGATAAAAAAAAAATAAATAAAAAACCCAAAGACAGGAAACACCCCCCACCCCGCCCATAAAGAAAGTAAAAGTGTTCCACCAAACTCCCCCGTGTCCCAACATTTTCAGATCAGTTCTACTTATTATATACTACATTTTATTTTTTTCCCCAAAGGCTTTATGTTATGTTGAATTTTAATTATTACCCATTCTCTTTATTTGGAAGAAAACTAAGTTTTCATTAACTCTGTGCACTACACCTTTAGATGTTTCATCACAGTTACCATAGACATGGTTAGAATAATTTCAGCAAATGTATATATAATATGGAGTGAAAAAAAGCTAAAACAACACATGATTTATCAATCTGTATCATGCAGGAAAGTGACTTAGGTGTCTAAGTGTAGGTACTCAAGTTTGAAAATGTAGGCCATAATATTTAACATCCCTGTTTCAAAAGAAATGTAAAATAGTAATTTCTATACTATTATTGTTTTACAGCACCTGCAAGTATGCTAGGTGCCTCACAGTACCAATACATTCAACATAATACTGCAATTATTTTATTCTCTGTCCACTTACTTCTAAAACCATAATTTTGGTTTAAGTGAGCATTTTGGTCCAGAAGTATAATAACTGAGGCTATGACTTCACTACCTACCGTATCGGCGGGTAGCAATTGATTTCTCGGGGATCGATATATCGCGTCTCATCTAGACGCGATATATTGATCCCCGAACGAGCTGCTGTCGACTCTGGAACTCCACCAACGTGAACAGCGGTAGCAGAGTCGACAGGGGGAGCCGCGGAAGTCGATCCCGCGCCGTGAGGACGGTAGGTAACTCGAACTAAGATACTTCGACTTCAGCTACGCTATTCATGTAGCTGAAGTTGCGTATCTTAGATCGATTTCCCCCACTAGTGTAGACCAGCCCTGAGGTGGTAAAATTTGCAGATGATAACTACCTTGAGTAGTTTTGTAAGTCCGAGGCAGACAGCAAAGAGCTACAAAAGGGTCTCTCAGAACTGGGTGATTGGGCAACAAAATGGCAGATGAAATTCAATGTTGATAAATGCAAAGTAATGCACATTGGAAAACAAAATCCTAACTACACATATAAAATGATGGGGTCTAAATTAGCTGTTACCACTCAAAAAAGAGATCTTGGAGTCACTGTGGATAGTTCTCTGAAAACACCTACTCAACATGCAGCAGCAATCAAAAAAGTGAACAGAATGTTGGTCATCATTAAGAAAGTGATAGATAATAAGACAGAAAATATCATATTGCCTATATATAAATTCACAGTACGCCTACATCTTAAATACTGTGAGCAGATGTGATTGCCACATCTCAAAAAAGATAAATTGGAACTGGAGAAGGTTCAGAAAAGGGCAACAAAAATGATGAAGGTCATGGAACAACTGCCATATGAGGAGAGAGTAATAAGACTGGGACTTTTCAGCTTGGAAAAAAGACGACTAAGGGGAGATATGATAGAGGTATATAAAATCATGACTGGTGTGAAGAAAGTAAATGAGGAAGTGCTATTTATTCCTTCTCATAACACAAGAACTACGGGGTCACCAAATGAAATTAATAGGCAGCAGGTTTAAAACAAATAAAAGGAAGTATTTTTTTCACACAATTAACAGTCAACCTGTGAAACTCCTTGCTAGAGGATGTTGTGAAGGCGAAGACTATAACAGGGTTCAAAAAAGAACTAGATAAATTCATGGAGGATAGGTCCCTCAATGGCTATTAGCCAAGATGGGCAGGGATGGTGTCCCAAGCCTCTGTTTGCCGGAAGCTGGGAATGGGCGCTAGGGAATGGATGACTTGATGGCCGTTGTCACAAGACAGGATATGGGGCTAAATGGACCTTTGGTCTGACCCAGTATGGCGGTTCTTAAGTTCTTAATAATTACCTATAAGTCAGACCTACACCAAGCAATTTATGACAATTTGACAGTGAATGTTATGTCTAACAACATAACTAGCTTTTTGTGAAATATGCTATTTGCTTCCATGTTCCACTGGATTATATGTAGGAAAATAGTATGATGACAGAATAATATCAAGTCCTTTATTTATTTATTTTTTAAAATGCACCACAAAGTTAATTGTGTTTGTGTTTCTCTAGGTAGAAGATTAAATAAGACTTTCTAAACAGATCCATTAAATGTAAAGCTTTATTATTGTTTTAATGCTTACCAGGTACTCGAAGACGAGAGTCAAAGATTTGTCTGTGTGAACAATATCATGTAAAGTGACAATATTTGCATGCTTTAGGTCTTTTAATAATGACACTGCAAAAGAGAAAAAAAAATTAAAACTTAAGGACAGGACTTGATGGGAAAACTAAGGAGTAGATGTATTTCTAATTAATCCAAATTTATGAGTTATTTGTTTAATTTCTACGGTAATTTAAATAATATAGTTTTCAAAATTCAATATTTCCTAAAGCATTAAGTTAACCCATTCATTCACATAGGAAAATTTCATCTAGTGCACACTGTGAAGCAGACAAGACCAGGTACTACCACTGAACTGCAGTTCTAATTAATTCATACACTATATGGACAGACAGTATTTCAGGCACAAGTTAGTCATGTCATGGTATATACTCTAAACTCCAGAAAGTTGTTTGCTTGTTATAATTAACAGTAAATTATAATTATAATTTCTAACACTTAGAAAGCTTCATTTATTTGAGAACACAATTACAGTCCATGAAATAAATGCATTTGAAGTGTGTCTCAAAATTGCAACTCAATTAACTTGAATGCAGTACCTCATATGATAAATAGCGTTAGTTATTGTAATATCCAGTTTACATGAGAATAGCCTCAATTCTTTGGTCAAACTGTATAATTTCAGTTAATGATATATTTTAAATAAAAGGAAAAAATATTTTCTGTACCTTCTCTTATGGCTGTGCATGGTGCCCCCTCTTCATGTTCCAGTCGGATTTCTTTTAGAGCTACCAGGTTCTCTGTCAATTTACTTCTTCCCTTATATACTGTTGCATAAGTACCCTATGTGGTAAGGGGAAAGGAATACATTTAAAACTTTTCTTTTATAGAAAGCGCAATATACACACACAAAACCCCTACCCCAAACAAATAAGATCTATATGACAGGTCCTACCTACAATTAGTTTCATTTGGTAGCAGCAGCTTCTGGAAATGACTCCCCCCCTTTTTTTTTGACACAAGCATAATTCATCAATGACTTTCAGACACAGGCCCTGATTTTTAAAGAGTTTGAGCACTCTCAACCCTAGATGAAGTCAATGGAAGCTGCAAGTTTAGAACCTTCCGAAAGTCAGGCCCAAACCTTTTAAGAATACGTCAAGGAAACGGAAAAGATGCTATCAAAAAGAATAAAAATATGTTCACTATACATTTAATTTCACAGGAGAAGACAGGTAAAACAAACACAATTTTTCATTTTTGCTGACATAATGGACAGTATGGATTATTAAGCTCATCTTTTGGAATTTGCTTCATTAGTCCAATATAGGCTTAAAAAAAAGCCAGAAAATGTGTTACATAATTATACAAGGTATTGGAGAGAGAGTCCTTTTCAGCAGATAGTTACAATCAGTTTATATTAAATATCAAAAATAAGGGACAGTAACATCTTGGGTAAAGTTACATATCCTGGATTGTTCATTACACTATAGAGTAATTAATGTGAAATACAATAAATCCATATCTATGCAGACGATCATCCTATATATTTATTAACATTTTCACAAAGATATGTAACATTACATCAGGTTATAGAGCTATCCAACATAAAAAGGAGGTGAATTAAATGACAGGCATTTGGAGGGGGCTGAAACATTGCATCTCAAAAACAGAGGATTCATAATTGCAAAGTCAAGTAACATAGTATACAACATATGTGTGCTTTTGCATGTGTGTTTGTATAGCAGTCATTAGTATCTAACTGCTGAACAAGTAACACAGGCCTTCATAGCAACTGTTCATAGAGGATTTCCTAGTGGGAGTTTTGCTTTTCCCAAGCTCTATGAAACTCTGTTTGGTGGCGGTGTTTAGTTGTTGTTTCATTTTTGGTAACGGTATGCATATATACATATGTATATTTACAAGCTGAGTGATAGTGACATTACTTTGTGTGTTAACATATATGTTTAGTTTAATGAAAGAGCTCTATCAAATATGTAGATACAATGTAGTTCAGCTTTAAAACCAAGGGCACATATAAGTAAGTTCCAAGTAAAGAAAGCATATTATTGTCAAAATGATAATCACTACTGAAGAAAATTATACAAACCTCTCCAAGCTTTTCCAATTTGATGTAAGTTTCCATTTTCCCAAATCCAATTTCTGACTGTAATGCAAGCAAAAAGATGGTACATTTAGTATAAACATAAAAATTAATTAGGAGCAGTATTTCACTGTATATATCACTTATTCAACAAACTAATAAAATTTGTTTCAGAAAGTATCCTAAAGCAGTGAAGCAATCTTTATAAAATTGTTAGGTTTTAAGAATTATTTTAGTACATCATATTACAAGGACTTGTCTCCAAAGAACCAATCCTGAAGCTCAGCCTGCCTTCCTAACATCACCTCTAGTCAGCTACCAACTTAAATTTAAGAAGGTACAGACTGAACACCCTATCTTCCCTCCCAAACTCTCTTTATTCTCCCCATTTTGTCACTGCTGACACCATCAGTGGGCCCTGTAACATGGCGGTCATCTCAGACTGCTCTACCACTTCCCTTGCTCACCATATCCAAATTCTCATGCTTCTCCCTCAAAAACATTTTTAAGATCACGTCTTTTCCTGCTATTCCTATAGCTAAACCACTTGTTCAGGCCCCCATCACTTGGCCTGCTTATTGCCGCCGTGTCCTCTCTGATCTCCCTGACACTTATCTTGTCCCACTTCAGTCCGTACCAAACACTGTCAGTAAGATCCTCATATTTCATTCTGGTTGTGTCACCCCATATCTTTGAATCCCCCATCTTGTTCCCACTTCTTGTCTTTGCCTTCTAGGACCTGCATCATTCTACCTGGCCCTATTTATCAGCATTTGTCTCTTTGCATGTTGCCAGCCCTGACTCCTACTCTTTGTCAATGCAAAGTCTTGATGCACTGTTTGTCCACATCTCCAACAAATGCTCCCCACGAGTTGGACTGCAAGCCCACTAACTTCTCCTCTTTCAATTCCCTTCTCTACTCATCTACTTAATGCCTACGAGTAACTATAATGTGGTCACTATAGGGTAATTCCTATTTACAATAAGACCACTTTACACTGCTCTGGCCCAAAAAGGGCCAGAATGCAGATATTTAAAATGGGCCCATAGCCTCTGCAGTGTCAAAACTCAGCTCTTCCTGGGGTTTGCCTTCATTAACAAACTAATGATCAATAGGGTAGTAAAGTTCGATCCAAGCCTACTTCCTAGGTTTGGCTGCTTCTTCACTTTCTAATTCAGGGCAGCTCTATGTCTCAGATTCAAGATTCCTCTGACAGGGAAGGGCTACTCTGAAGTCTCCTTTTTCATTGTTTCCAGATGGAGGGACTTTCCCCACAGTTTTGGTATTTGCAGCAGGTGCTGTGAGGTGGAGCTAGCTTCACCCCTTATTTCCCAAACAGACCAGCATGTGCTTTTTGCCCACTCCATCACAAGGCTTCCATTATAAATCTTAAGTTCATTCCTCTCATGAGGCTGTACAGGAAATACAGTTTTGAAGGAAGTAAAAAGGAGGAGGAACTTCAGGTCACCACTTTCTGTACTGCAGGAGAAATGAAGCCCAACTGCTGGTGTCAGGGTCCATGGACAGTTTCTAGCATTTAAAAACAGTTTCAAGGGATAATTCACGAAATAACCTGAGTGTTTGGAGGCTACGGGACAGTAATTAACATAATGAGTTTGGGTACATTTTAGCAGATTTTACAATGTTTACTCTATCTTTTTCTCCAATTATTTAATTAAGAATAGAATCTAGAGTAGCCAATACAATACAAGTGCATTAATCAGAGGCGGGGATACCTAATCTTCCTCCTACTCATTTGTATTACAATGTTCATGATGCTACAATGTAGATCACTGTAAGCAGTGTCAGGGACCATGGAATGTTATTTACCTTGTCCCATTACTACATTCCCTGTAAAGCATATATGAACTAGTACGCTAAGGAGATAGTGTGGATGTTCTAACAGTTGTGGAAACATGTTAACATAATGTCATTAACTTACCCAATTTAATGTATGTTGCATTAAACTCTTTTTCGAAAGTACACCGCTACCTCGATATAACGCCGCCCGATCTAACACGAATTTGGATATAACGCGGTAAAGCAGTACTCCGGGGGGGTGGGACTGTGCACTCCGGTGGATCAAAGCAAGTCCAATATAACACGGTTTCACCTATAACGCGGTAAGATTTTTTGGCTCCCAAGGAGAGCGTTATATCGAGGTAGAGTTGTAGTTTGACTTTAGGCTACCTTGTATAAAGATCAAATGCTATACAGCATTCTATCAGAGTAAGACACATGTTCTCTAGCATTAATTAAAATCCACCACTTGGCTAGAGGAGAAGGTGGGTAATGTAGATATGTCAAGACAGATATTCAACAATATCCAAGGCTTATTTGCCTAGAAGGTTTGGCACCAGTTGTGGTATATTTTAGCGGAACAACACTAAAGAAAAAAAACTCCAGTGAAAGAATATTTAAACATAGGAAGCTTTCATTTTTCCTTCAAAGGGTGCCTAAGCTATTTATTAATTGTAAATCAGTTTTACAAATCAGGACTTATATATGCAGGTTTCAAACGTCTATTTATAACCTCTTATTTTAATAGTTGATGCACTGAAGGTATCCAAGCACATTATATAATTGCATTCACAGTACTGTATTTGTCAATACACGTTAGTATAGTAAATGAATTATTACACAAACCTATTAAAATTATGCAATAATGTCAGTGGTACAATTTGAAAGAGGCACAGTCAGGTCGAAAATTCAACCAATCCTCACTGTATATTTTTAAATTTCTACTAATCCTTGAACATATATCGGTTTTCAAAACAAAGGATGCAACATATGTAAATTGTAATTACTACTCTCCAGGCAACCTTTCAGTCACAACCCCAGATAACTGGGTTTAATTTCATTTCAAGAGAGCAGTGCAGACTGACAGAATGGAAGGACAAAGCAGCACATGCATGCCCACAAACCAAAATGCAGCTGGCAGGTTTCATTTTAGACTTAGCAGCACTGACAATATCTTTAAAGTATAGAGAAAAACCTCAACAACAACAACAACAACAACAAAAAAAGCAGACAAAAAAACCCCAACACCTCCACAATCCACCCCCACAACAACTTGTGACAGACGTACCATTTTAAATACACATTATATTCATTAGAGGGCACTGTTTTTCTTATTTTCATTCTAGAATGCAGATGGCATCCTAGATCAGACTGCTTTAGAGCTAACATATAATACATATGAATTTTAGAAGCAGAGAAAAAAAAAGACTAAATATTATAATCCAAGCCTTCAACATTTACTGCAGTACACTGTTACCTCAGAAAAGAGAAAGTTACTAGGGGACGGTACTGCTCATAGATGTAATAACAGTAACTCCAAAATAATCAAATAGTTAATGATCTACAAAGTATTAAAACAAAGGTATTACACAACTAATTAAATCAACTCAGCAGAGACATTTAGATATTTTCACATATCTAATTAATAAATAAAGCAGAATGTTCTTGCAAGAAAATTAATAAAATCAGCAAAAAGAATTTATAAAGCTATTCAATTTCTTTCTTTATTTTTTATGCTTAAAAATGCTCCTGATAATAGCCTGGTTTGGAATGGGATAGAAAGTCTTTCATATCTGGGTCAATAGTCAGAATTCAACCTAGATCAGTAATGACTGAAAAATTATTACTTTTCAGATGGCTACCTGATGGTCTATGTTAAATGAAGTAATAGTCCACTTCCTAAGAGACAGAACTATAACTCTTAAGTACAATTCAAATTGTAAGACCTATAATAATTATGCCAGTTATAAACACAGAGCTCTTCCCCCAAAAAGAATACATTTATTTAAAAGAAAAAGTTACCTAAATAGAATTTTGCATGCTATATTTGAATTGATTTGTTAACTAACCTTGAATCTATTTTTTTAAATAAAACAAAGACCTAAAACACCATGTCAACATAACAGTGGGAAAAGAAGAACATTTGTTATCACCATATTTACCGAACTCCAAAAGAACGTGTGTGTGTGTGTACGTGTACGTGTGTTTGTATAGCAGTCATTAGTATCTAATTGGTGAACAGGTAACACAGATCTTCATAGCAACTGTTCATAGAGGACTTCCTAGTGGAGTTCTGCTCTTCCCAAACTCTATGATTAAAAAATGTTTTCCCCTTAGGCTGCGCTAACTTAGGGATAAAATATGCACCACTGAAGTCAGTGGGAACTTTACTATTAACTTCAATGAATGCTGGCTCTGGCCCTTAGTAAGGAATGATGGTGAGAAAAGTCTGCAAAATGGAAATAAAGAAAACTGGAAGACAAAAATGTAGAGTTTCATCCTGTAAGTTACTGAGCTTTCCCATGAATGTTAATAGAGAGTAAAGGGTGCTCAGCATCTCTGGGCTGCACTCAGCATCTTGTAGTCTCAAATAGAGTTAAACAATATATAACATGAAAATACATGGTATGCAGAGATATGACTGGAACTTACACTTTTCAAGTAGAACAGGTTTGTTTGGGAAGCAGAGATCAGAGAAACTTACTAGTGATGCTCTACGAGAACGTCGACTCATTGGTTGATCAAATGGTGGACTGTTTATCTGCAGCTTTTCTAGATATCCATCAGGTATCCTGATGTCTGCAGGTAGTGATAAGCGCTTGTTCAGATCCTGGAGAAATAAGTGAATATTGTCAAAAGGACACAGGTCAATTTAGGGCTCAAAATTAGATTTTGTTACAACAAGTCTTTAAAAAGATGATCGACTGAAGTATTTCTACAATTAAAAAAAGAATCAAGGGAAACAGTTTACTAATTTAAAAAAATTACATTCTCTTGTCATACTTATAACTCAAACTCTTAGCAACTGGCTACAAAAAGAGATCCAGAGAATTCAGAAACTGATCTAGAAACTAATTTACTGTCATAGGAAAAGCTGAATGAAATGTAAAAAGTAAGCAAATAAAAATGGTAAAAAGTAATTGACATTTTAAAAATATTTTCAGTTTCAATAATGATGTAGAAAATAGGTAGACCCAAGACTAGTAAGGAAATCCCTTTTCATAAAAACAGTGAAATGAAAAGTGTCCCTTGTGTAGACTGAAGCTCTTCTGTTTTTATTCTGTTAAATATTCAAGTAACTTAGAAACTGGTTTTCAATCTCATCCATTCCGCTCCTACCTTGCCAGTGTAGCAACCAGAACCACTTCAGCAAAATGGCCACCTCCCTTATTTGAATCATATGACAATTACAATTTAAAGTGTCAAAAATACATTTCCCAGTTTACTGTGTTAAGCTCTCCTTACTTTGTTAACTTTTAGAACGCTATCATCAGCCAATGCTAGAATGGGTCAAAACGCCTTTATATCGAGCAAATTTTGAAACAGAAATTCATGATATTTCTGAGATATAGATTTTCACAGGTTGTTTTCAGTTTGGTTTTGAACTTAAATATATCAGAAAATGAGACATCAAATATTCTTTTCAGTTGCTCAGTTGCCACCACAGAGATGTATTTGAAGGAGACACTGAGATGCACAAAAGGGCAGATGAGTATCTCCTAAAATAAAGTCATTGTTGTCAAATAAATAGGGTTTACTCAGGGTAAACAACTCCATGTTCAGTAACAAGCTGCCTACACCTATATACCCCTATATACACCCTGCTAAAGGAGCCAGTGCTCTTGGCTGTGCAGAGTAAAAACTTTGAATGCTTTTAACTTGGGTACCTCAGAGATGCCCTTGCTCATCACGTGTTTCCACAGCAATGGAGATAAGATGAGACACTAAAGCTAACAGCCTCCAGGTTTAAACAAGAATGACACTGTTGGCAGCAGGATGTTTTCAGTGAAGAATTCTTGACTCGGGAATTTGCTCCTCCCCTTGGTTCAACAAAGGCAAGGTCTGTTGACTAGTAGGGTATGCTGCAAAGCCTACCTATATGCTCACATTGCCTAACAGCTGAAGTTTTGATGGACTAGTTGGCCTGGGAAGGATTTAATGTTTACACTGTATTTGTATTATGTGCCTAGAATAATGTTATCCTGAAATAAATATACAAGAAAGCTGCATGAAACTCGGCAGTTCATGGCATTTCCAATTGGATAGGCACACTACAATGAATGCCAGAGACGGACTCACATTTGGGCATGTGCTACCTATTGTGGCCAGTGGATTTGCACATTTTCAGTGAGATGCCGCTGAGACCTGAATTTCTGGCACTTGGCTCACATCCATGAGGCCTCTTTCTTTTTCACTCACTCCCCAAATCCCTTAATGAGATATAATGCTATGTGCTTTATCTAGACTTCTGTAATGAGTGAGGATTATGCCCAACACCCACATCATGACGTAGTTTGAAAACTCAAAATGAATGTGTTTGATATTTTGAACAGAAGTATGAAATTAGGCGCACAATTTGTAATAAATGAAGTGTTGCTGAGCATCTGAATGAGGGAGATGACTGAAATGTCAATCAGCATTTCAAGCTTCAGTTCTACAAAATATTAAGATTGTGGCTTCGCAGTTCTTGAATAATTTTCAGCTTTGATATTCAATAATTTTAATATCATTGGCAATTTAAACACTGCCTATTTTTTTTTGGGAGCATGAAAGAACTTTACAACAAAGAAATTAGTTAATTATAGTGGGAGCTGGTAGTGACCCCTACACCTAGGTAACCTAACACTTGACACAATAAGCGATTCTTGTGACTTCTTTTTAAGAAGGTCTAATGCTTCCATTGTTTGCAGAGGAACACTGAAAAATCAGCAAGGATGAAACCCTTGAGCTAGAGAAGTGCCTTTTCATTGTCCTATGAAATTCTGTTTTGGCTTACCTCAATTATAAACCATTTAAAAAAAATCACCATTTCCTTACTGCTGTTTGCATTCCACATGAAGCCTTTGGCAGCACGCCAAAATAATAACCAAACACCAACACTCTGAAGAGAAGGCTTCATCCTGCCACCAAAGCAGCAGCTGCTGCCGTAGCATTACACGGTGTACTGGGAATGTGTGGGAGCTGTTGGAGCACTAGGGATGGGGAGCACAGGGGAGAGGACTAGATCAGTGGCTCTCAACCTTTCCAGACTACTGTACCCCTTTCAGGAAAGTGGTTTGTCTTGTGTACCCCCAAGTTTCATCTCACTCAAAAACTACTTGTTTACAAAATCAGACTTAAAAATACAAAACTCTATTACTGAGAAATGGCCAACTTTCTCATTTTTACCACATAATTATGAAATAAATCATTTTGAACATAAATATTGTACTTACATTTCAGTGTGTAGTATATAGAACACTATAAACAAGTCATTGTCTGTATGAAATTCTGGTTTGTACTGACTTCATTAGTGCTTTTTATGTTGCTTGTTGTAAAACTAGGCAACTATCTAGATGAGTTGATGTACTTCCTGGAAGACTTCTGTGTACCCCCAGGGGAACGTACCCCTAGCTGAGAACCACTGGACTAGAGCAAGAGATCCAGGATCCAGCATACGACCCAAGCATTTCATCCTCCCTTCCCTGCCTTCTCCAGGAGCATAACATAGGGCAAATACTCCCGAGCTTCAAGGATAGAGGGGAGAAGAGAGTTCAGCTGGGTCCTCCCCAACCACCTCCTAGACCCAGCACATAGAATTAATAGTCCACCATTTCCCGCTCTGGGATAACAGTGTACTCCTGCTGCCAGTTAACATAGTCCTGTAGCTTAAGTGGTACATGTCCATCCTGTGGGTGCAGAGTTCAATCCATGCTGATCATGCATGATACTACAATTAAAATACCGCTCTTTTTTTTTTTTTTTTTTTTTTTTTTTTTTTTTTTTTTTTTTTTTTTTTACAGATTTTTGTATATAATTAAATTTAGAAAAAATAAGGTTTACATGATGTGTAGATCAACTCATGTAATGAACTACTCTGGTGAATTATTAAATTAAATATTATGACTAGGTTTTAAAAAGGAGCTAGATAATTTTATTACTGATCTACATTTGTATTGGTTTAAACGGAAATCTTGATAATGATAATAAAATCTCCTGCTAGTTTCTGGTGATAAGGGTCAATAAAGTTTTTCTGTTTTTCTATATAGCACTGTACAGATGGGTTGGTGTATCACTTGAGGTGAAGGGTGAAGCATTCAACTTCACGTAATGCCTTCCTGACACTGGATTCTAAACAAGCCAAGATTTACCAATGATCTTACCTACAGAAGCAGAATATTTTCATGCATTTAATTTTCCAATGCTTTTAAAATGTTGTCTTCCACAAGCATTATATTTGGTGAATTTAGATTTTTCAGAAAGTCAAGTAATCATTCAGTAGATAGTATCTCATGCTGGTTAACAGAGGCAAATTATCAGATTATGTTGAATTATCTACAGACTTTATGAAAGTAAGGCTGAGTATTACTATAGCAAGTGTTCTTTTATGATTGGTTCCCTATTAGAGTGACCAGACAGCAAATATGAAAAAAATCAGGGAAAGCAGGGGATGGGGGGTGTAATAGGTGCCCATATAAGAAAAAGCCCCAAATATTGGGACTGTCCCTACAAAATAGGGACATCTGGTCACCCTATTCCCTATTAAGTGATACTGTTGGACAGCAAATATCTTAAGAAATGGTGGACCAGGGCATTTCAAGTGGTGGGCCACAACTCAGCGGTTGGTGTTGGGAAGGCATTCTCAGCTAGTTACATTCTACCAGCTGAGAGGGGAAGAAAAGCAGAAATATTGCTTCAGTCCTTAAATCTAAGCAGGAGTTTATGCAGGGAAGGGAGGCAGCTCTCTCATGCCCGCTATTGCTGCTCTACTGTCACTTGACACAGAGAAGTTCTCGCCCTCCCTTTATCCCTCCTTCCCTTCCTACAGAGCACTCTTCTTCGGCGCACAGAAACTGGTGCTTCACAGTTAGTTATGCAGCCTTGAAGCAGCATTGACAAACCAACAGAGCTAAGATTTGTGTGGGAAAGACGGAACAGACATATAGCCAACTTCCAGTATCTCTCTTAACACCTCCCAATCCACAGAAATTGTCTCATTAGCATTCACATGTAGAGGTAGGTGAATAACTAATGTTTTAAGTTTACTGGCAGTTCCAACCCCCTCCCCCACCATTCAGTTCTGTTCAAACCAAATCGGAAATTTTTCAGAACTTTTGGTAAATCAGTGAAGTGTGCACATTTCATTTGACCCAAAAATATTTTGTTTCCAGATATTTTTTAAAAGGGCTTGATTCACAGAACAAGGAGATGGCGATGGTGCACCAAAAAAATTACAAATTCTGTGCCACCCTCCCCCCCACCACACACAATATTTTAAAATTCTGCATATTTTATTTGTCAATAAATAAATGTTGAGGCTCCGGCATAGCAGTGGGGAGCACAGGCCACTGGCTGCACAGAGGTGAGAGATCACCCTACAGCCCCACCCCAGGACACGGACTCAGCAGTAAAGCTGCACCTGATCTCGACACAGCGCAAGGGCAAGGCCTGCCCCAGAAAGTGAGAGGGACAGTCACGCACAACTGATCTGGGTGTGGGCAAGCAGGCTTAGCCTAGCAGGATCCAAGTGTGGAGGGGCTTAGTGTGTGGGGATCCAGGCATAGGGTGAGAGGGTTCTGTGTGGGGCAACGTGGGTGTGGGTGGCTCATTGGGGGTCCAGGTGTGTGTGGGGGTATGGATGTGCAGGGGCTTGCTGGGGGGTGCAGGGGGAATGGGACTCTGTAAGGCGGTCAAGGTGAAGGTGGTTGGGGGCTCAGTGGGGAGGATCCAGGTGCTGGAGGAGTGGGGCTTGGGGGGTTGGGGGTCTGAGTGCAGCTCGTTGGGGCTCTGGGGTGGGTGTGGCAGGCTCGTCAGGGTAGTCCAGGTGCAGGGGTGGGTGGGATTTGTCTGGGTGGGGGTTGGAGTACAGCAGGCTCAGTGGGGGTGTGTGGGGTCTGAATGAGGGTCCGGAGGTGAGGGGGTGAGGTCTGGGTTCAGAGGGCTCTGGATGCAGGGAGTGAGGTCAGTGGGGTGGGGATTTGGGTGTAGGGATCTTGGTGGGGGGGAGGGTTCTGGGTGCAGGAGGGAAGCTTGTCTGGGTATGGGGGTTCAGATGCATTGAGTTGGATGAATAGGGCAGCAGCTCTCCATACAGTGCCACCTCCTCTTGTGGCTGAGGAGCGAGCAGGGAAGGAAGCGGGGTGGGGCTGAGGATGCGGAGCTTCCTGCAGCTGGGGGAAGTTTCTGGGGATGTGTCTGACCCAGCCCCAGCCCCTCCTTGCAGGGTAAGAGGAAGCTAGCAGCTGAGCCTGGTGCTGGGTAGGAGCCACCAGTCAGGGCATCCGCCCGCCAAGTGATTTCTCTCTCCACTAGCTGCTCCAGGCACTTGAAGCGATGCACCCACGTTGCTGGGAGGGATATGTGACCAGTCTTATGGCGTCACCTTGCTTCCCCTTCAGAAAGTCATTTTTCTGCCAGGAAGCAAAACAAATCTGCAGGGGACATGAATTCTGTGTCCACACAGTGGTGCAGAATGCCCCCTAGGAGTACTTAACTTTTAGCCTAGTGGTTTAGGGCATTCATCCAGGATGGGAAAGACCAGGATTCAATTCCCCCAGCCCCCCCAACACACCTGACAGAGAAGGGAGCCGAACATGGTCTCCATGTTACCAGGAGAAGGCCCTAACCACCTGCCCACAGAGTCACTCTTTCTCTGGCTCAATGACTATTAAGTATATCATACAAAGTGGAACTGCTTCAACTGCTAAAAGTTATAAGGGAGACAGGAGAAACTTTCCCCAGAGACCCTTCCCATATCCTGGGCAACTGTCCAGCCACTGGGCTAAAGTCACAAGGGGGATGCCACCACCATCTCATTTTATGAATGCCACCAAAGTCTGCTTGTGATCTAGACTGAAAGAAGGGTTTTTTGTTTGTTTGTTTTTTGTACTGAAACTATTCAATGAATTTGTGTCAAATTTATGAATAGTTACAGGCCCACTGAAATTGCATTTTTCAGCAAATTAACTATTTGTGAAAAAAACTTCACACCACTCACATCACAAGCCCCAGCACACACTAACAATGGATAGTTTTTACTAGGGCACAAATCTTACAGTATTTTGCAGATGGAAAGGATTGTGGGATGATTATTTGACTAAATTTTGGGTCAGAGGACCTAAAAAGGTTAACAACTACTTCCGGAGGCTATTGTAAAGAACTGGAAACAAAATATTTCAGTACAATAGTTACAAGAACACACCTGCAAAGAACTTTTAAAAAACTGCTCCTAACCTCTCTCACCTTTTTTTAAACCAGGAGCTACGAGACTCTTAGTCTCAATTAACTTTACTGAACTGTGAACTTTAAACTGGTGTACAGTGTGCTGAAAATACATAATACAGGTAGTATGGGTTTGTAAGTAAGTACTCATGTGAAAAGAACAGGAGTATTTGTGGCACCTTAGAGACTAACAAATTTATTTCAGCATAAGCTTTCGTGGACTACAGCTCATTTCTTCGAATGCATAGAATGGAACACACAGACAGGAGATATTTATACATACAGAGAACATGAAAAGGTGGAAGTATGCATACCAAGTGGAAGAGTCTAATCAATTGAGGTGAACTATCCTCAGCAGGAGGAAAAAAAAAAAAACCTTTGAAGTGATAATTGTGATGACCCATAGAAGGTGTGAGGAGAACTTAACATAGATAACGACTGACTCAGATAGAAAAATACCAATACAAACAAAACACCCACCTCCTTTATACACATAAGTCCCTAAACAGCAAATTTTTCGAAAAGAAAACGCAAAAGTGACTGAAAATATACTTTTTTTTTTAAATTTTGAACTGTGGCTTTTTATCTATACATGGATTTTGTGTAATGAAATATGTATCCAATATGTAAGTAAACAATTCTAAGGTGAGGGAGAATGAAAATACTTTTATTTTTTTCTGCTTTAAAATCATGATTATCTGTTAAGAATACATTATTTTGATATTTATATGTGAAATCGTCCGATAGTAAATAAAAGGAAATTCCTACTTAATATGTTAAACTTCCAAAAGCAAAATATATTTTATATTATGTAAATATATTTTGCTTTTGGAAGTGTGTAATACACACACACACACACACACACTTCCAAAAGCAAAATATATTTACATAATATATATATATATATAGAGAGAGAGAGAGAGAGAGAGAGAGAGCGCGCTTTGGGAAGTTTAACATATTGAGGAGGAATTTGCTTTTATTTACTATATATCTTTTGTGATGACAGAATTGCTGTAGCAGGTTTTAAATAATATATGGAAAGATCAATAGCTATCTAGTGGATGCTAAATAATCATTGCCTTAATATTTGCTCTACCTTTTAAATTTTAACTGCCCCCTTCTTTTATTAATGACAGGGGGACTGATGATTTTCCCTATGTTCTTTATAATTCTGAGTACCTTAATTATGTTCCTTAAACTTATCTCCATTACACAATGTTAAAACAGTTTTAGTAATCTCCCATCATACAAGTTCCACTCTCTCTGTAACCTATTTGACACCTTCTCTCTTCAGCTTTTGAACTTTTGCTATAATTTCAAAAGTAAGACAACCAGAATTTGACATCCTATCCCAGGATGGTTAAATGAATTTATTTATGTATTTATTTATTTTTAAAACAAGATTAATCTGATCTTAGAGTATTTTAAAAGATGGTAATAGATGACTCCATCTACACAGCGAGCACAGAAATATTCTCAATTAATTCCTATCTCCCAGACACCCGGTATTCAAAATTTTAGACTTCAGAGACAAGATGTAGATTATGAATGCTATATATAAAATGAAAACTCTTCACTTTAGGCAGTTAATTTAATGGCATTTTCCTTGCACATCACCTTTAACTAACTTCAACTTGTATGCCAGATATTGTTGCTTGAAGATGATAGTTTTTCAATTATGATTCTTTCATAACTATCCCTGGGGATATTTTATCACTGAACAAGTCATACTGGCCAGTAAGCCTGGTTTTGAAACAGGTCGGCTGTTAAGAATAGATCCGCTATATTTGTCAATGGATTTTTGATATAAAGAAATACTGAATTATGTTCTCATTGAGGTGTTTCAGCAATTCTTCTCAATTTCCAGCCCTGTATACCTTAACAGCTCAAGTTAAAAAGTTAAATTACTTTTTGACCTTTTTGTAAATTCAGTTTAATTCTATTTTCTTACAGAACTCAAACAAATCTAGGTAGTCCAGTCTGGTGTCAAGATGAGGCCCCACTGATGGTATTATTACAGATAAGTAGCGCTTAGTCTCATTTTGTTTGAAATGACCAGGCTGAGGAACCTTTTAAGATTATGGTGCTATCCTTACAAATAATAAATTTAGAAGCAATCGCTGATCATGGACAAAAAGAGAAGAAAATGTATTCACTACAGATTGACTGTACTTTTAAAGAAAAATCTGAGTGATTCTCAAAAGTTGTGCCACTTAAGTTTGCTGGATGATAAAATACGGGCGAACAAGAGCATGTATTTATGCATCCATGAGCAACAGAGTGTTCTGCTTTATGCATCCTTCTTTGAATTTATCTCCAGAACACGCTACATGCCAGTTGTTTCACTAAAGGTAACAAGATGAAGGAGAGCTCCCCCCCCCTTTCCCTCTGCTTATCTTGCATTTCCTCTCCTCATGCATTGTGTGTATTCTCAATCATGCTTTAACATTAGAATAGAATCTTAATAATTAAGTGTAGACTGTGACAGACTGACAATATCCTGCAATACCAAAAATGAACTTTACTGAATTAAGTTAAACTATATTGAATGAAGTTTAGCATCTTTGGAGTTTATTGTATTAAATATGCAGTTGTGTATGTTTCAGAGTAGCAGCCGTGTTAGTCTGTATCTGCAAAAAGAACAGGAGTTCTTGTGGCACCTTAGAGACGAACAAATTTATTTGAGCATAAGCTTTCGCTACAGCCCACTTCTTCGGATGTGTTACTATGGAATTGTAGATATGTACCTTCTCTAGGAAACTGACTAAAGCAATCGCTGGAAGCTATTAGGAACTTCAAAGGCCTTTTTGGAACAATACCTGTGAAGTGGATTTCCCAGAAGTACTCGAGGAATGCAAGTGACCTACCTTCCCTTGTCAATCTACACCCTGGGAAGAACACCCATTGTCTACTAATTACCTGCTCCTGGAAAATCCAGATCAAACCCGTGAACTCTATAAAGGGTGGACTAAACATGTCGTGGAGGTGCTAGTTCTGAGCTGAAGCTGTGATGAACTTGTAACCACAGGGAATCTCCCTGGGGCTAGGGTTTGAAGGACTGCTCCTGTCAGAATCCATGTTAGGGTAAGGGGTTAACTCTATTAAGTTTATTAGGATGGGTAGTTTCTTTTGTTGTTTTTAATATGTTTTCCCTGATGCTTTTTACCTTAAAAATAAAGTAGGCTTGCAAAGGAAGTGCTGTGCGGTACCTTATAACTGTAGCATTTATGTTTGTTAACCATCTCTAAACAGACAATAAGCAGGTTCTGCTAGGGCAGGCTGTCTCTGCTGGAGACAACACAGTATAAGCAGGGAACTGTGCAGCCCAGAAATAACTCCAGTCAGAAGGGAAAGAGATGTGCACCTCCACCCAGGAGAGTTAACAGCTGAGGAGCTGCATGCCTGAGAGTGTGTTCCCTATTAGGGGAAATTCAGGTGCGGTTACAGATCTGAACTGTGACAGACCACTTTTAATATTTGGTAGGGCACCAAAATCACATTTATCCCAGCTGTACCTAGTCTGGAATAAAAACTCCTGAATACCTGAGTTCCACACCAAGCTATTTCTCAGATCTGCCTTTCAATAATGTTAAACTCACAAGTTGCTGTTGATTTATACATCTGCCCAGGTTATTCCAGAATACCTTGCTTTGGGGTGTATGAAGCTGAAAAACTTGTTTTTGATCCTACTTGGCAAATCTGCAGTGATGATTTAAGTGCAGCATTCCAGTTAGGCAATATAAAAACTACAGCTCCTGTAGTTTCAAACAAGTTAGAAAAAAGAAAGAAAAAACTCGGCTTCTCTGGCTTTCCCATCTTGTGTTCTCTTCAGTTACTCCAAACTGCTACTCTGAATATCAACTTCCTCATATTAGAGAGAGACAAAGGATGAGGTAATAATCTTTTATTGGACCAGCTTCTGCTGTTCAGAGAGAGAAGCTTTTGAGCTTACTCGGAGCTCTTTAAAGAAGCTCTGTGTAAGCTTGAACACTTGTCTCTCTAACCTACAGAAACTGGTCAAATAAAAGATATTGCCTCTCTCCTTTTCTAATATCCTCGGACAAACACAGCTACAACAACACTGCATACAACTTCCTCATAGGCCATTCAATCAGGACACTCCCTTCTCAAAGAGTCTCGTCACCAGTGGCACTCTCTTGGCTTCCTTCTCAAACTCAAACTTTTACTTCTCACATTCAGCTCTATACAACTCGACTCCTTTCCTCACTGCTTCTCTCATCTCCATTCCCCCGTCCCTGCTCAGCACAAATTTCCCTGCTATCCTCATAATTGGATTTGTGAGCCTTCTATGTTGCACTTTATGCTGGGAAATCTCTCCTTTTCACCTAATGGATCAGGCTTCCTGCCCACCATTGAAATTCTGCTACAAATGTACACACTTCCACAAAGTCTAACGACTTTAATCTACCAAAGATGCAGTGCTAAACTGTTTTTAAGCATGGGGTTCGCAGTTAGAAGAGTTGGGTTATATTTCTGACTTATGCCATTTCACCATGTAGCCTTAAGCAAGACTTGTCTTGGGCTTCAGTTATCCCATCTGTATAAAAAGAAATACTAAAGCTTACAGAGCAACCTGGACTGCTTTAAAATCTATAGATTAGAATATGCTGTAAGTGTAAAATATTTATTTTTTAAAAGATGCACTGGTATATTAAAGTATCTTCTGATCACCCTGTGTACTTTGTTTTAGAATGGGGACAGTGTTTTTCTCTGTTTTATACAAGGCAGAAGACATTATTGATGATCAGAAATATTATATACTATTAACAAAATGACAAAGGAAACCACAGAGCCACATGGAAGGATTTGTTGCAGAATTTCAGATTCCAACTCCCACTATGTCACATGCTGCATCTCAAGTAGGAAGAGGAAGAAACGAAATGCCAGACTACTTTCATTTTTGTCTTCCACCAGTGTGCCAGTTTGCAAATTTTTGCTTGCTGTTAGACTGGCAGTAGAAGGCAACAATGAATAATCTTCTCTGAGACACACTGGGCTGCAAATGCTGTCAATGTCTCAATTACTAGAATGACACAGTATTACTTCAGAACTGTTCCTTTCATTTGTGCCTCCCACAGGCATGCTTACAACTGGAGTTTTAAAGTAACAATGCTCAAGATTCTTCCTGTCACTGAGGTAACAGGAGGTGAAAATAAAAGCAGCACAGCAGGACCAAGTTATAGGGAAGAAGTTAATGGAAGAAAATGCCTAAATATCCAAAACCATCTGGTCTCAGACATCAAACAAAGAGAATTATGTTGCCTTTGATTGGTAATTTCTTTAGAGTCTCAGTTCTTACTGTTTGAGGTTCTAGGTTGCATACAGTAAACAGACAGATAAGGCACTTATTTTCCAGACCATTGTAGTGCATGTTGGCACAGACCAAGCAAATAGATGAAATGCCATGCTCACATTTCAGGATGAACTTTGGGATTTGATCAATGAGGTTTTTTACCGTCACCACCAAGAAAAAGAATTGTACTTTCAAGTCCATAGATGTCAGTATGATTGCCCAAGTAATCAACAATAGGTCAAACGAAAATGATTTGTTCTCTTGTGGGCGTAAGTATCAGCCTGAATCAGCCATCTCACTAGTTTTAGCTAGTATCAGCAAGACAACATGTCAGCTGCAGCCACAAGCTGCTCAGTAATGCTTTTGTTCACTGAAGAACACCTAATGAGATTAAACAAACCACATAATAATTTGTCTACTCTACACAATTCAACTTCATAACAAGCTGACCCTAAAAGTCTGTTATTTCTATTATATACATTTATACACACCCAGCACAATTTACAAATAAAAACAGACATAATATACTATGTGCTATTTAATGTTATGCAGACTGGAAGCAAAACAACAAATGAAAAGTATTTGTTTGTACAAATGAGAGATGAAACACTAATGTAGAAGCCTATATCATACTTATGCACACATATACCGTATTTCTATTCTTTGCTATGATCCTGTACAGTACTGAGTTGTTTTTGAAGGCTGCCTTATCAAATTTCACTGCATTTTTGTAACATGATAGAGTTGGCACACTTACAGCCAAATGGATTATCTAAAGAAACCTGACATATAATAAATATGCTACAGGCAAAAGTTAGCAGAAAAGACTACCACAGAGCACAGATTTACAGATTTTTTTTATTGTTTAGTTATAGTGCTCTAGAGTTAGTCATTTCTGCAGTCCTGAAATGAGAAACCAAAATCTACACATACCAAAAAAACCATTCATTCCAGACAATGTGCAATCTTCAGAATTTTTTTGGTGTGGTTTTGTTTTGTTTTGTTTTTTTATAAAAGAAATCCTTGTTAAACAGGCATTTTAGTTGATTGGTTTAATATCTTGGGAGGGTTGTCTATGTAAATTGTTATCTTATTGGCATATGTTTATACTTTGGTAATGCCCAATCTTTTCATTGTGACCAATTGCAAGATTTTATTTTTTTTTAAATCTATCCATGCATCCATTTAGTCTCTATTACACTACAGTTCCTAGCACAATTAGCCTCTGGCTTCTATGCACTATTGTAATACAAATAATAATAATTTCAAAGCACAACAAATATTTGTCACTGAGATAGAGGAAGACAATAAAAATATGACGTCTATACTCATTAAGAGTGATCTGACACTGGCTAACATCTAGATAATACTTCACCACCAGAATGATGAATAAATCCGCAAGAGAGTAGTATTTTCTAATTTTTGAAAAAGCCAAATAAATAAAAGTATCTAATGAGTAACTATACAATGCTTATCTAACCATAGGCTTCAGGAAATGGTGAAACATGAATCACACTACCTTGGCTCACTACAATATCCTCCCAGGTCAGGCACACGCCCAACTAAAGGTAGTGACTAACACTTCCATCATATAGGAAATGAATGTTTCTCCTACACAGAATGATTTACAACGGTGTTAGATCTCATATATGACTTCACTTTGCTGATAGCACTAGCTAAATTAAATGCAACTACTGAATGTTCTGTTAAATGAAATAAAACACATGAAAGTTATATTCTGAAGCCCTCTTCTTTTTTAACACAGTAATTACTAAAAAATTCAAACATGTGGTCGTGGTTATTTTCTTAGATTGTTATGTAATTTCTGAAGTAAATCTCACTAGAAAATTTTAAAAAATATCTACAAATGATCATCACCACCATGCAAAGCAATTCAGGTCCATATGGATGATTCTCCAACCAGCCTAACAAACTATGACTCCAATTCAAGAAAGTAGTAACTTTAAGCACGTGCTGAGGTGCCCTTCCTGAATAAGGATGTTTTGTGAATTAGATCCTAAAGACTCAGAGATGTTGAATGTTTTAATGAAATTATGACTTTGGATTTTCACTTAAATGCTTGGTGAACCGATTTTTCAGACCTTTTGTCACCCAGACTCAGAGTTCACACCATTCCTTAGAAAATTAAATTGTTTAAGAACAACCCACTGAACATAAAAACTGTCGCTCCCCTGCAAATATATAAACCAATATATACTGGGTTGGGTTTTTTTGTTGGCTTCATGATGTGAGGATCTTAGGCCTGGTCTACACTACGAGTTTAGTTCAAATTTAGCAGCGTTAAATTGAATTAACCCTGCACCATCCACACAACTAAGCCATTTACTTTGACATAAAGGGCTCTTAAAATTGATTTCTGTACTCCTCCCTGATGAGGGGAGTAGTGCTAAAATTGACATTGTCATTTCAAATTAGGGTTAGTGTGGCCGCAATTCGATGGTATTGGCCTCCGGGAGCTATCCCACAGTGCACCATTGTGACCGCTCTGGACAGCAATAACTCGGATGCACTGGTCAGGTAGACAGGGAAAGCCCCGCGAACTTTTGAATTTCATTTCCTGTTTGCCCAGTGTGGAGAGCACAGGTGACCACACAGAGCTCATCAGCACAGGTAACCATGCAGTTCGAGAATCGGAAAAGAGCACCAGCATGGACTGTATGGGAGGTACTGGATCTGATCGCTATATGGGGAGAGGATTCCGTGCTAGCAGAACTACACTCCAAAATGCCAAAACATTTGAAAAAATCTCCAAGGGCATGATGGAGAGAAGCCACAATAGGGATTCACTACAGTGCCACGTGAAAGTTAAGCTCAGACAAGCCTACCAGAAAACCAAAGAAGCAAAAGGAAGATCCGAGGCAGAGCCGCAGACATGCCACTTCTACACTGAGCTGCATGCAATTCTATGGGGGTCTGCCATCACTACTCCATCCCTGACCGTGGATTCCGAGGTGGGGTGGTAATCTTAGCCATGTCTGAGGATTCTGCGGACAGGGAAGATGATAAGGATGAGGATGACGACAAGCTTGTGGAGAGCACACAGCACTCCATTCTCCCCAACAGCCAGGATCTTTTTCTCAGCCTGACTGCAGTACCCTCCCAACCCTCCCAAGGCATTATCCCAGACCATGAAGCCATGGAAGGGACCTCTGGTGTGTGCACCTTTGTAAATATAAAACATGGTTTAAAAGTAAGTTTTTTTAAATTAATAATTTGCCCTGAGGACTTGGGATGCATTCGTGGCCAGTACAGCTACTGGAAAAGTCTGTTAACGTGTCTGGGGATGGAGCGGAAATCCTCCAGAGACATCTCTGTGAAGCTCTCCTGGAGGTACTCCAAAAGCCTTTGCAGAAGGTTTCTGAGCAGTGCAACTTTATTCAGTCCTCCATGGTAGGACACTTGACCACGCCATGCTAGTAGCAAGTAATCTGGTATAATTGCATGACAAAGCCTGGAAGCGTATGGTCCCAGTGTTTACTGGCATTCAAGCAACATCCGTTCTTTATCTCGCTGTGTTATCCTCAGGAGAGTGATATCATTCATGGTAACCTGGTTGAAATATGGGAATTTAATTAAGGGGACAGAAGTGGCCATTCCTTCTGGCTGTTTGCCTGTGGCTGAAATGAAATCCTTCCCTGCAGTTAGCCAAGCGGGGGTGGGAGGGAAGGGGGAATTGGCGCTGAGCTTTTTGCATTTGGCTAGCAGGGATCTTCCCTGATACCAGCCACGTGGGGGGGCAGGGGATAAAGCGATCATCCCAGAGAATTGGATGGAGGGGGTTAGTTTGGTTTCTGCTGCTGCATGTTAACAGGAAAACCGCAGCACTCAACGGGCTTTGCTTGGTATGTGGGAAAGGAGGGCGCTGCTTTTATGAAGGCCGCAGAAGCCAAAAGACAATGGCTTACCATGGCCGCATGCAAGCCAAATTCTGTTGCCTGGACCTGCGTCTGTGATCTCTAACACCAAAGCTGCAGGCACTCAATATTAAGAAGCAAAATGCGACCTTGTACTGAAATATTGTGTTATGTAATGTGAATAGTGTTGCTCACCATGAAAGAGTATAAGCATTGTTCTGTAAAATGTATCTTTTTAAATACTTCTCTCCCTTTTTTCCCCTCCCTCCCAAAGCTGCAAATTTTTCAAGCTTCCCTCCTTCGTCTCAAAAGCTATCTCGGATAAGGCGGCGAAAAAAAAGGACGTGAGACGAAATTTTCTCTAAAATCATGGAATCGACCCTCAGTGAAAGAGCTCATCTGAATAAGTGGAAGGACAGGAAAGTACAGGAAAGATGCCAGTGAACGTGAGGACAGGAGGGACCAACGTGAGGAGAGGAGAGACGCTCGAGATGAGAGGTGGCGGCAGGAAGATCAGAGGAGGCATGATGCAACGCTGGGGCTGCTGCATGATCAAACTGACATGCTCCGGCATTTGGTGGAGCTTCAGGAACGGCATCAGGATCACAGAGTCCCGCTGCAGCCCCTGTATAACCGCCCTCCCACTCCCCAGCTTCCATAGCCTCCTCACTCAGACCTGTAAGAATGCGGGGCGAAGGCTCCATGCACCCGCCCACTCCACCCCAGTGGACAGCCCAACCAAAAGGCTGTCATTATTTTAAACTTTTGAAGTGACCTTTTCCTTCCCTCTTATCCTCCTCCCAAACCCCACCCGGGCTACCTTGTCAATTCTCTCCTTCTTTTTACAATCAATTAATAAAGAATACAATATTTTTTTAATGATACTGACTTAATTTCCTTAGAAAGCAAGCTGTGATCGAAGGGGGAGGGTGGGTTGCTTACAGGGAATGAGTCAATCAAGAGGGCGGGTTTTCATCAAGGAGAAACAAACAGAACTTTCACACCATAGCCTGGCCAGTCATGAAACTGGTTTTCAAAACTTCTCTGATGCGCACCGCTTTCTGGTGTGCTCTTCAAATCCCCCTGGTGTCTGGCTACATATAATCAGCGGCCAAGTGATTTGCCTCAGCCTCCCACTCCGCCATAAACATCTCCCCCTTACTCTCACAGAGATTGTGGAGCACACAGCGAGCAGCAATAACAATGGGTATATTGGTTTGGTTGAGGTCTGAGCAAGTCAGTAACGTGCGCCAGTGTCCCTTTAATCGTCCAAATGCACATTCTACCACCATTCTGCACTTGCTCAGCCTGCAGCTGAACAGCTCCTGACCACTGTCCAGGCTGCCTGTTTATGGCTTCATGAGCCATGGCATTAAGGGGTAGGCTGGGTCTCCAAGGATAACTACAGGCATTTCAACATCCCTAATGGTTATTTTCTGGTTTGGGAAGTAAATCCCTTGCTGCAGCCGTTTAAACAGATTAGTGTTCCTAAAGACGCGAGCGTCATGGACCCTTCCTGGCCATCCCATGTTGATGTTGGTGAAACGTCTCCTGTGATCTAGCAGTGCTTGCAGCACCATTGAAAAGTACCCCTTGCGGTTATGTACTGGTTGCTCTGGTGCTCCAGTGCCAAGATAAGGATATGGGTTCCATCTATCGCCCCACCACAGTTAGGGAATCCCATTGCAGCAAAGCCATCCACTATGACCTGCATATTTCCCAGAGTCACTACCTTTGGTGGCAGCAGCTCAGTGATTGCTGTGGCTACTTGCATCACAGCAGCCCCCACAATAGATTTGCCCACTCCAAACTGATTCCCAACTGACCAGTAGCTGTCTGGCGTTGCAAGCTTCCACAGGGCTATTGTCACTCACTTCTCAACTGTCAGGGCTGCTCTCATCTTGCTATTCTGGCGTTTCAGGGCAGTGGAAAGCAAGTCACAAAGTTCCATGAAAGTGCCCTTACGCATGCAAAAGTTTCACAGCCACTGGGAATCGTCCCAGACCTGCAACACTACGCGGTCCCACCAGTCTGTGCTTGTTTCCCGGGCTCAGAATTGGCATTCCATGGCTATAATCTGCCCCATTACCACCATGATTTCAAAAGCGCAGGGGCCCGCGGTTTGAGAGAATTCTGTGTTCATGTCCTCATCACTCTCGTCACAGCGCTGCCGTAGCCGCCTCCTCCTCGCCTGGTTTTTCAGGTCCTGGTTCAGTACAGACTGCACGAGGTGTTAACGATGCTCATGACTCCTGTCTAAAGTTGAGCGGGCTCCATGCTTGCTGTGGTATGGCGTCTGCACAGTTCACCCAGGAAAAAAGGCGCGAAACGGTTGTCTGCCGTTGCTTTCACAGAGGGAGGAGTGAAGCTGTACCCAGAACCACCAGTGACAATGTTTTTTGCCCCATCGGGCATTGGGATCTCAACCCAGAATTCCAATGGGCGGCGGAGACTGTGGGAACTATGGGATAGCTACCCACAGTGCAATGCTCTGGAAGTTGACCTTAGCCTTGGTACATGGATGCACACTGCCGAATTAATGCGCTTAGTGGCTGCATGCACTCGACTTTATACAATCAGTTGCCCAAAATAGATTTCTGTAAAATCGGAATAATCTCGTAGTGTAGACATACCCTTAGGAGAAGACTGTAAAACTATTCCCAGGAATTATTGATACAGTAGAACCTCAGAGTTACGAACAACAGAGTTATGAACTGATTGGTCAACCACACACTTCATTTTGGAACTGGAAGTAGGCAATCAGGCAGCAGCAGAGGCCAAAAAAAAAAAAAAAAAGGCAAATACAGTACAATTCTGTGTTAAATGTAAACTACTTAAAAAAAGATTTGACAAGGTAAGGAAATTGTTTCTGTGCTTGTTTCGTTTAAATGAAGATGGTTAAAAGCAGCATTTTTCTTCTGCACAGTAAAGTTTCAAAGCTGTATTAACTAAATGTTTAACTTTAACCTTTTGAAAGAACAACCATAACATTTTGTTCAGTTACAAACATTTCAGAATTAGGAACAATGTACATTCCCCAGGTGTTGTAACTCTGAGGTTCTACTGTAGTATTAAGAACCAAAAGTTTTAATTTCTATTATAACACCAAAATCAGACTTTCCTGTTATAATATTTACTAGCAAAGGTCAATAAAGCAAAGGCCTCACTGCAAAGAATTTAAGGATGTATTATTACCTTCAACATCTCAAGTAACTGTGGCCACAAACAAAAACTCAAAACGCGCACACACACTTTTGGTTTTACTTCCTTGGACATGGGAAAAATCTTGAAACAAAACTTCTCCAATGTCCCTCAAAAATTAGCTATATATAATATTTAAATATCTCAAAGTTAAAACAAGTCTCCATTAAGTCTGTGAACAAATTTTACATGAATGGCAAAAATATGTATTTTTAATGGTTTCTTCTTAGCAATACGTTTAATAAGATTTTTAAGTCCAATTATGTGCATCTTAACCACCCACTATCAACTATGCTTTCATAGAATAATAGAATATCAGGGTTGGACGGGACCTCCGGAGATCATTTAGTCCACCAATCCACAATTAAATCCATCCCAGCCAGGGCTTTGTCAAGCCTGACCTTAAAAACCTCTGGAATCATAGATTCTCAGGGTTGGAAGGGACCTTAGGAGGTCACCTAGTCCAACCTGCTCCTCAAAGCAGGACCAATCCCCAGATTTTTACCCCAGTTCCCTAAATGGCCCCTTCAAGGATTGAACTCACAACTCTGGGTTTAGCAGGCCAATGCTCAAACCACTGAGCTATCCTTCTTCCCTCCAAGGAAAGAGATTCCACCACCTCCCTAGCTAATGCATTTCAGTGCTTCACCACCCTCCTAGCAAAAATTTTTTTCCTAATATCCAACCTAAACCTCCCCCACTTCAACTTGAGATCATTATTCCTTGTTCTGTCATCTGGTATCACTGAGACCAGTCTAGATCCATCCTCTTTGGAACCCCCTTTCAGGTAGCTGCAAGAAGCTATCAAATCCCCCCTCATTCTTCTCTTCTGCAGACTAAATAATCCCAGTTCCCTCAGCCTCTCTTCATAAGTCATGTGCTTCAGCCCCCTAGTCATTTTTGCTGCCCTTTGCTGAACTCTTTCCAAGTTTTCCACATCCTTCTTGTAGTGTGGGGCCCAAAAACGGACACAGTACTCCAGATGAGGCTTCACCAATGCCAAATAGAGGGGAATGATCACATCCCTTGATCTGCTGGCAATGCTCCTATTTATATAGCCCAAAATGCCGTTAGCCTTCTTGGCAACAAGGGCATACTGTTCACTCATATCCAGCTTCTCATCCACTTTAACCCTTAGGTCCTTTCCTGCAGAACTGCTACCTAGCCACTCGGTCCCTAGTCTGTAGCAGTGAATGGAATTCTTTCATCCTGAGTGCAGGACTCTGCACTTTTCCTTGTTGAACCTCATCAGATTTCTTTTGACCCAATCCTCTAATTTGTCTAGGTCCCTCTGTATGCTATCCCTACCTTCCAGCGTATCTACCATTCCTCCCAGTTTAGTGTCATCTGCAAACTTGCTGAGGGTGCAATTCACACCATCCTCCAGATCATTAACAAAGATATTGAACAAAACCGGCCTCAGGACCGACCCTTGGGGCACTCCACTTGATACCAGCTATCAACAAGACATGGAGCCATTGATCACTACCCATTGAGCCTGATGATCTAGCCAGCTTTCTATCCACCTTATAGTCCATTCATCCAGCCCATACTTCTTTCACTTGCTGGCAAGAATACTGTAGGAGACTGTACCAAAAACTTTGCTAAAGTCAAGGAATAACACATCCACTGCTTTCCCCTCACCCATAGAGCCAGTTATCTCATCATAAAAGGCAATTGGGTTAGTCAGGCATGACTTGCCCTTGGTGAATCCATGCTGACTGTTCCTGATCACTTTCCTCTCCTCTAAGTGCTTCAGAATTGATTCCTTGAGGACCTGCTCCATGATTTTTCCAAGGACTGGTGTGAGGCTGACTGGCCTGTAGAGTTCCCCGGATTCTCCTTCTTCCCTTTTTTAAAGATGGGCACTACATTAGCCTTTTTCCAGTCACCCGAGACCTCCCCCAATAGCCAGGAGTTTGCAAAGGTAATGGCCAATGGCTCTGCTGTGACATCTGCCAACTCCTTTAGCACCCTGGGATGCAGTACATCTGGCCCCATGGACTTGAGCTTGTCAAGCTTTTCTAAATAGTCCTGAACCACTTCTCTCTCCACAGAGGGCTGGTCACCTCCTCCCCATACGGTGCTGCCCAGTGAAGTAGTCTGGGAGTTGACCTTGTTCGTAAAGACAGAGGCAAAAAAAGCGTTGAGTATATTAGCTTTTTCCACATCCTCTGTCACTAGTTTGCCTCCCCCATTCAGTAAGGGGTCCACATTTTCCCTGACCACCTTCTTGTTGCTAACATACCTGTAGAAACCCTTCTTGCTACTCTTAACATCCCTTGCTAGCTGCAACTTCAAGTGTGATTTGGCTTCCTGATTTCACTCCTGCATGCTGAGCAATATTTTTATACTCCTCCCTGGTAATTTGTCCAATCTTCCACTTCTTGTAAGCTTCTTTTTTGTGTTTAACATCAGCAAGGATTTCACTGTTTCATATTAATTCTGCCGGGAAGAGAGATTCTTTCATTTCTTTTTAATTGACAGATTTGGATAACAGATACATGCTACACTGTGTACCAAACTGGTATTATTATGACTGGAACTGCTTACAACAATCATAGTCATTCAGAAGCTGCATTCCACACGTACAAGCTCCCTCAATTAATTCAATGATCTAGCCTTTATTCAGAGAAAAAGTTATATAGTACATTATATAAAAATAATTTTGAAAACACCAGAACTCTGATCAAATGTAGGCAATAAAGCTCAATTACAAGTGTCAGTTTAAGGTGAAAAAGCATAATTACATTAAACGTTTGCTATAAATTGCGCCCAGAGTAGTTTTCGTGGATGCCGTGAACTGATTTTTATTATTTTGTTGTTTAGTAAGTTCACGGAGCTCAGACGCCATGCAAATGAATGTAAAGAAAAGAAAATGAAAAAAAAATGTAGTTCTGTTTCTCTGACTAAATCATATTGCAGGATTCTCTCAAATCCAGGTATTAGCTCCTTATCACGAATCAGGTTGAACTTCCTAAGTTCTTAAGGTTTTTTACTCTAGAAGGGCAGTCATAGCAAGGTAAAAAACAATCCAGGCATCACGTGCCACCCCTTGCTGTGTTTAAGCGCTTGTCTCTGAATATTCTAATCCAGTGGTCCCCAACGTGGTGCCTCTGGGCACCATGGCGCCTGCCAGGGCATTTGTGTGTGCCAGCCTAGTGCCCAGCAGGGGAGAGAAGCCGCAGCCCCGCACCTGCCGGGGACCGAGAACTCTGGGGCCTGCAGGCTACAGGTGTTCTCTGTCCCTGGCAGGCACGGGGCCGCGGCTTCTCTCCGGCTTCTCCAGTGCTGTGGGCTGCAGGCGCCAGTATTGTCTGTCCCCTGCAGGTGTGGGGCCCGCCTAGTGCCCAGCAGGGGAGAGAAACTGCAGCCCCGTGCCTGCTGGGGACAGAGAACTCTGGAGCTGCAGGCTGCGGGCACTGGTGTTTTCTGTCCCTGGCACGTACGCGGCTGCAGCTTCTCTCCAGCTTCGCCGGGGTTGCAGGCACCAGTGTTCTTTGTCCTCGGCAGGCACTGGGCCGAGGCTTCTCTCCGGCTTCGAAGCTGGAGAGAAACTGCGGCCCCGATCCTGCCGGGGACAGAGAACTTTGGGGCTGCAGGCGCCAGTGTTTTCGGTCCCTGGCAGGCGCGGGGCCGTGGCTTAAGCCAGAGAGAAGCCACAGCACCGTGCCTGACGGGGCAGAGAACTCCAGGGCTGCAGGCTTCATTCTATGTTAAAGTAAGAATAATAACTATATTTGGACCAGAAGTTCAACAATGTTTTACTTTTTAAAAGTAGATAAGATGAAAACTGTTTGATATTTATTTTGTAAAAACTCCTTAATTTTTCTTACAGGTGGATAAAAAAGAGCAAATTCACATGGTAAGATGAAAGAGTAATTGCCAAATAATTTAATTAATACCTTTTACATGTAAAATTACCCTTTTTTTCTTATGGATTCATATATTGTGTAATATTAAATATGATGCTTTTCTTATTATTTAATGTACAAATACAAAATAAGCCTTGAAAAATTGTTGGCACCTGCCACACTCTTCTGAAAACATGAATGTGCTACTGGCCACAAAAAGGTTGGGGACCACTGTTCTAATCAGTGCCTGTGATTTTGTGGGCGGCGAAGTTCCCGAAAAGAAAAGACAATGCAAGATGATCAGCATAAGATAAAAATATGCTTCAGAGAAAAAATTAAAACAAGATTTTTAGAGAAATAAAACCACACAAAAAAGGCAAGGTCCAAACACTGAAGAGAGGTGGGTGGGTAAGTGGGAATCCTGAAAAAATTAGAAGGTAAATACCTCTTTCTTCTCTTCTAGGCAAGATTCTCACTCCCAGTGAACAAGAAGCTTAGCAGATGTCCCAAAAGAAAAATTAGACTAAACTGCAATAAGAACTGCAATAACAAGGCCAATTCCAACAGTGTGAGGTTTTTATGTATAGATATAAATATTTCTCTATCTCTTTATAATGCCTTTATCTATGCCTTTATAATGCTAACGTTTTTTAGTCCAATATTAAACACAGAGCTCTTCTTCGAGTTCTGTGCAAGCTCTCTCACGAACAGAAGTTGGTCCAATAAAAGATATTACCTCATCCACTTTGTCTTTCTAGTATCCTGGAACCAACATGGCTACAACAACAGTGCATACAATATCAAACACAACATTCAAGATGGCAGAAACAGAAGGAAATTCTTGTGCAAAAATTGGCCGACTGAAAACATGGAACTTCTCAAAATAGGAGAAAATTTCTGGGGATGGGAGAGTCTGACCTCGGTGATCTTCTGAGTTCTGGAGCACCAAGTCTACAACAGTATCCCCTTCTGCAGGATGCATCCAAATATAAATTTTGTATGTTGTGTAGATAGATAATCATGGAGCTTCTTTGCAGGCATTTGTGTTTGAAAGGGAAGGCTGAGGTTGCCAATTTGTGCTGAATCAAATGAGCCTTACATATAGCTTCCTTGTCTCAGGTCAGTCAGGTCATAGCAAAGTGACAGGCTTTTAAGACATCTCATTTAGGCAATGAACCTTATAGGAACGATTTTGCCTAGAGTGTTGGCATCAAAACAAACAAACGAACAAAAACTGGTGGTCTTCCTACAGGCTCTAATCATCAAACAGAAACACAAGGACTTTTTGGCATTGGGTATATGGAGAAGGACCTCTCTGTGATGGAAATGTAGGTGTGACAAATGTTGAAAGGATGATAGACTCCTTAAATTGGATTTCCAACATCATCTTGGAGAGGAATCTTGGATGAGATTACACTTACCCCTGCAAAAATCTAGTAAAAGATGGGTCACTAGGGCCAGGAGTTTGCTCACTTTGCATGCTGAAGTCATTGCCACCAGAAAAAAGATGTTTCATCTAAGGAACTTAAGCTCAGAAGCCAAATAGTTGAAAAGGAGTTTCCATCAACTTTGTCAGGGCCACATTAATATCTTATGACACAGGGAGCTTTTAATTAAGGGTTTCAAAAGTATCAAGTCCCCCTTGAACCTGATGGCAGAAGGCTGCATAAATATTGGTCTACCTTCAACTAGCTCATGAAAGGCTGAAGAAGCTGCCAAATATAGCTAGTGCTTACATTAGACTCAGCCAGGTGAAACAAGTAGATCAGCAGATTCTGAGAATCAACAGGTCTCAAAGTAGGCTTGATTCCTGCCAAGTTTTTCCACCTGGAATCATAGCGTCTTCTGGTAGATGACTTTTGAGAGCTACCTGCTCAAATATACCATACCTATGGATTTTCTATCCCGCTGGGAGCAGACTGACAAATTGGAACAGATTGAGGTGCCCTGGTCTTAAGAGGCAACACAAAGCTAAATTCTATCTAACGGAATAGACTTTAGTAGTTAGCAATACACTGAGAGTCATATCTGTCTAGTCCAGTATGGGGCTAACAGGTTCATTAAACATATGATCCTAATGAGCACTGCAAGTACCTCTGCTACATGGAGGGAATAGCAGGAAGGTATACAGAAGTTTCCTTCCCCTTGCAATAAAGTATGTTTTAGTGCCATGAGCAAAAGACCAATAGCATTTTTTTCATATGTGGCAGAGAAATCCACCTGTGCTGTCTCCCACTGGAAAAAGGTCTGATCCACCAGTTCTCAGACTCAGAGAATACTCGTGAGGCTTTATTAAGGATTAATTCAGTCTGTCAGTGATTGTATTCTCTTTCCCTGCTGGATGCATGATAACTTGGAATGCTTTGTGAGACAAAGTCCATTCCGATACCTGCAGGATATCCCAGCACAGGAGGTAGAGCACAGTGTTTCCCTGCTTATTTATGCAAACCACAGAGCCCTGCATTTCATTTTGAACCATATTAACTTTTGGGATATTGGGTCTCTGAAGGACTGCCATCATCTTCAAAACATTTGTATGTTAGCATATGGCAGTCAGAGGCTTAGGGATATCCACAGCATGGGGTTGCATCCCTGACCTTCTTGGCTAATAGCCACTGATGGACCTAGCCTCTATGAATCTATTTCTTTTTTGAATACAGTTATACGTCGGGCCTTCACAACATCAACTGACAATGAGTTCCACAGGTTGACTGCATTGTGTGAAGAAGTGTTTTCTTTTTCGTTTGTTTTACACCTGCTGCCTATTAATTTCATTGGGTGACCTCTAGTTCTTGTGTTACATTAAGTGGTAAATAACACTTCCTTATTCACTTTCTCCATACCATTCATGATTTTACAGACCTCTACTGTATATCCTCTAGTCATCTCTTTTCCAAACTGAATTACCTCAGTCTTAACCTTTCCCTATATGGAAGCTGTTCATATGCCTAATCATTTTTGTTGCCCTTCTTTGTACCTTTTCCAATTCTAATATATCTTTTTTAGTTGGGCCAACCAGAACTGGACACAGGAGTCAAGCTGTTGGCATACCATGGATTTATATAGTGGCAATTACGATATTTACTGACTTACTATTTATTCCTTTTCCTAATGGCTCCTAACATTCTGTTAGCTTCTTTGATTGCTGCTGCATACTGAGCTGATGTTTTCAGAGAACTATCCACAATGACTCCAAGATCTCTTTCTTGAGTGGTAACAGCTAATTTAGACCCCCCCCATCATTTTGTATGTACAGATGGGATTATGTTTTTCACTGTGAATTACTTAATCAGTGTTGAATTTCATCTGCCATTTTGTTGTCCAACCATCCATTTTTGTGAGATTCCTTTGTAACTCTTTGCGGTCAGCTTTGGACTTAACTATCCTGAGTAATTTTGTACCATCTGCAAACTGTCACTTCTCTGTTTATCTCTTTTTCTTGCTCATTTATGAATATGCTGAACTGCACTGGTCCCAGTACAGATCCTGTGGAGACCCCGAAAACTGACCATTTATGTCTATCCTTTGTTTCCTGTCTTTTAACCAGTTATAGATCCATGAGAGGACCCCCCCCCCAATATCCCATGACTATTTACTTAGCTTAAGAGCCTTTGTTGAGGGACCTTGTCAAAGGCTTTCTGAAAGTCAAAGTTCACTATATCCAATGAAACACACTTGTCCACTTGTTTACTGATCTCCTCAAAACATTTTAATAGTTTGGTGAGGCATGTTGATTCTTCCCCAACAAATCGTGTTCACCTATGTGTCTGATAATTCTGTTCTTTACTATCGTTTCAACTTATTTGCCTGATACTGAAGTTAGGATTACCTGTCTGTAACTGCCATGATAGGCTCTGGAGCCTTTGTTTAAAAAGGCATTACATTAGTTAAACTCCAGTCATCTGGTACAGAGGCTGATTTAAGCAATAGGTTACATACCACAGTTAGTAATTCTGCAATTTCCTATTTGAGTTCCTTCAGAACTCTAGGCTGAATACCATCTGGTCATGGTGACCTATTACTGTTTAATTTATAAATTTGCTCCAAACCATCTTCTGCTGACACCTCAAACTGAGACAGTTTTTCATATGTCAACTAAAACAAATGGCTCAGGAGTGGGGCTCTCCCTCACATGCTTTGCAGTGAAGACCGATGCAAAGAATTCTTGCAGGTTCTCTGCAACAGTCTTATCTTCCTTGAGTGCTCCTTTAGCACCTCAATCATCCAGTGGCTCCACCGGTTGTTTGACGGGTTTCCTGATTCTGATGTATTTTTTAAAAATATTGCTTTTAATTTGTGTGCCTTTTGGTAGTTGCTCTTCAAATTCTTTTTTTGGCCTCCAAATTATACTTTTACATTTGACTTGCAGGGTTCATGCGTTTTTTTATCTTCCTCAGTAGAACCTGACTTCCAATTTTTAAAGGATGCTTTCTTGTTTCTAACCAACTCACTTACTCTATTGTTTAAGCCATAGTAGCATTTTTTTGGTCCTCTTTTTTTTATATTTGGGGTATACATTTAATTTGAGACTCTGTTATGGTGTTTTTTAAAGTTTCCATGCAGCTTTCAGGCATTTAATTTGAATGGGAGGTGTTAATAAGTCTTTCTTAATTGAAGAATGTCCTTCGACTATCACAGGACCAAAAATGACCTAAGGTCATCTTTTATCTCGATGCAAGATGGTAACCCCTTTGTTGCTTGCTTTCAAGGGAATCACAGAAATGTATGGATGAAAAAGACCTTGAGAGGTCCTCTAGTCCACCCCACTAAGGCAGGACCAAGTGAACCTATACCAGCCCCTGACAGACGTTTATCTAACCTGTTTATTAAAACCTCCAATGATGGGAATTCTACAACCTCCCTTGGTAACCTATTAGCACATGGCCAGTCCCTTTTAAGGCAGGAGACATATTCATTTTGAGGGTGGCCACTGTGAACTTTTATTCGACCAGATTCTGGTCCTCAGATCTAAGATAATAATATAATAATATGCACTCCTTTCCTTCACTTTTCTCTCTTTACTTTATATTGCTTTATCATTTTCACCAAAGAGTTATCAAATTTTTTCCAAGTTTTGAGATAAACATATCTGCTTTAAGGTGCTGAATAAAATGAAGTATTCTACATGGATCTTCAGGTTATACTTGCACTGTATATTCTGCCCTTTTGTATCTTTCTAGGCAGATCTTTGCATATGGAAATTGATAAAAAAAAAAAGTAAACCTTGCACATCCGAACTCAGTGTTTCAACTACCCTGGGCAAGAGAATCTGCATGCCCCTCTTGTTTTCCCAATGTGTCAAAACCTTATTGATGGTTTTAGTTTTAATCAAATTAAATTAGAGCAACAATTTTATCACCTGATTCCAAGCTGTGATGACTCAACCCAAGATCAATGACTATTCTAATATGAAGGAGGAGATGTGAATTTTTGTTACTGAATTTTAATTGCTGTCATATTCACAGCATATTTATACTGATCCTGTTATCAGGGCCGGCTTTAGGATTTATGGTGGCCTAGGCGAGATTATCAAACTGGTGCCCCTGTGCCTGATCTGCTCTTAGCAACACAAATATAAGCTTACAGTATTGGAAAACTTGCCACATTCACATTATTAAAACCAGTTTAACTTAATTAAGCACACTGTAATGCTGATGGACTAGCACTAAAGAAGCAGCACTATAGAAAAAATTCTGATATGACAGAATGATGCAAATAATATATTTTTTTTAATTTATCAAAATTTTATTGGAAATTTATATGAAGAGGTATTGAAACAAAGATTTGTTTTTAATTAAAAGCAATCTTTCTGGCTTTTTTGGCTGCAAAATCAGTAATAATGTCATCGTATGACAAAGACAAAGTCGTGTCTTGTTCGATTGCAAGAACAGCAAGACTAGTTAAGCTTTTCTGACTCATTGTAGAGCGGAGATAGTTTTTAATGAGCTTTAGTTTTGAGAAACTCCATTCTCCTGATGCTACTGTTACAGGAATTGTCAGTAGAATACAAGTGGCAATGTACACATTCGGATATATGTCAACAAGTTTGCGGGTATGAATAAACTGTACAATGTCCATCACCGATTTTGCATGTGGCAACATTGATGACAGTGTACTCAATTCTTCGTACAGTTCAAGTCCATTTAAATCAAAACTATCACCGTGCTTCAGGAGGCTCTCTAGGTTCTTGCACTTTGTCATTAGTTGCTCTTGTTTTCCTATTTCGTTGAATTTAGTTATGTCATACAAAAATCCAAACTGTTCATGGTGTACTTGCAAGGTATTAAACCTTTCATCAACAGCAGATACTGCTTTATGCATCACAACATTAAAAAATTCAACCTCAAATTTCTTTTCTGGATCGTCTATGGGCATGATCTGCTGTACAGATTCTTCACAAGGAAGTGTCCCTGGCCTTTTTAACTCATATTAACTATGTATTTACTTTATGAAAGTTGGAGAAAACATTGTGAAAATGTAAAACATTGGCTGCCCAACTTCTGGGCTGGCAAAAGTTATACTGACTCACAGGGAAAAAAAAAGCAGGAGAATCTTAGTACAACATATGGTTGGTCACTCTATACCAGGGGTCGGCAACCTTTCAGAAGTGGTGTGCCAAGTTCACTGTAATTTAAGGTTTCTCGTGCCAGTAATACATTGTAATGTTTGTAGAAGGTTTCTCTCTATGTCTATATTATATAAATAAACTATTGTTATTATCTAAGGTCTTGGCCACCGGCCCTGCTCAGGCCACTGGCAGTTGAGTAAATGAAACCCCAAACCGGCAGCGGGCTGGTGGCTGGAACCCTAGACAAGGATCCCAGGCCCTGCTCAGCACGCTGCTGGTCTGGGGTTCTGACCACCAACTCCTGCCAGCCAGGATCCCGGCCGCCAGCCCCCCCCTCAGCCCGCTACCACCTGGGATTCTGCTCACCCAGGCTGGCAGGAGGCAGAGTGGGGCTGGCGGCTGAGCTCCTGACTGGCAAGGGGCCGGCAGCCGGAACCCCGGAGTAGCAGTAGGCTGAGTGCTGCTGGCACCCCAGACTGGCAGTAGACTGAGCCACTCAACCCCCCACCGGCCCTGCTCAGCCCACCACCAGCCCACTCAGCCCGTTGCCGGCTGAGTGAATGGAACCCCAGGCTGACAGCAGGTTGAGTAGTTCAGCTGGCCTGCTCAGCCCACTGCCAGCCTGGGGTTCCTTGGGGGTCTCCAGGCCAGCGGCAGGTGCTGAGTGGGGCCGATGGCTGGTATCTCAGCTGGCAATAGGGCAGCAGCCGGAACCCCAAAGCAGTGATGGGCTGAGTGGCTCAACCTGCTCTGCATACCATCAAAAATCAGCTCACCTGCCACCTTTGACACATGTGCCGTAGGTTGCCGACCCCTGCTTTATACACTAGTAAGGAGATGAGCATATTACAGTTGTTGGAGGGCTCTTATCAGGAGTAACAGGCTATAGGAAAGTCAGTCAACATTTTTTGTTTCTCTCATGAAAACTGGCCCACTCCCCGCCTCAAACCAAACCTGTCACTAATAATTGTCAACAACTTAATTTTCTGTTTTTGGCTAAGATATTGATTTTTTTAAAAAAAATATTGAAATTGGATTCAGGATTGTTAGCAAGAATTTTTGGCAAACAAAGTTGTTAAATGACAATCTAAATGGCAACACAGTACTGCTTTCATGCTTGGCTCACCCCCCAGCCTGCTGATCCAACAGCTGCAGTAGAGAAGGAGATAGGTGGAAAACTGCAGGACCCCAAAATCCACCTCTTGGGGTGCAGAGTGGCAACAGCAGCAGCAAACCCTCAAGTCCAATCACACGCCAATGGGCACCACCACCAGCCTTACGCACCGTGGTGAAGTTAGCACAGTATCTGATCTCAGGGACGGGGCACACATGGAGCCACTGCAGCTCATCCTGCCCTGTGCAGCTCCCCCCGCATGAGATGGATTGCTGGCAGCTGCCAGTCCGGGGAAGAGGCGCTCCCCAGCTACGGTGGCCAGATCCAGATGTCCTGATTTTATAGGGCCAGTCCCGATATTTGGGGCTTTGTCTTATATAGGCACCAATTACCCCCACCTAGAGTGACCAGACAGAAAGTGTGAAAAATCAGGACAGGGATGGGGGGGGGGTAAAAGGAGCCTATATAAGCAAAAGACCCCAAAATTGGGACTGTCCCTATAAAATAGGGATATCTGCTCACCCTACCCCAATCCCCTATCCGGATTTTTCACACATCTGGCTAACCCCAGCCAAGCCCTGTGTGACATTCCAATCCTGGCTGCCTGCTGAGGAAGTGAGTTACTTTCACTTTCATTCCTCAGCAGGCAGCCAGCCAGCCTCCTCCCCCCACCTATCCCCCAGCACCTCACCCAACCCAGCCCTGACGGAGGGGAGGGAGGAGAGAGAGAGGGGTGCTCCTGGGGAGGAGGGAGAAAGGAGGGGGTGCTCCATGGGGCAAGGGGGGAGAAGAATGGATGTTATGGGGCACAACAAAGGATACTGGTTCCAGAGCCGCAGAGCCTGCCTCACCTTACCTCAGCCGGGGGGAAAGAGTCACACTCACAGGTGAGCTCCTTCCCCAACCCCTACCCCATCCCCTTCCCAGAGACCCCAGCAGCCAATCCCATTCCTCAGACTGTGCTGCATTCGGCTCTTTCTAGGACCCAGCAGCCCTGCTTCTACACTGTCTGGGCTGCCTGCAGAATGGTGCCCCCAGGCAGAGTGAGGCCCTACCCTGCTGCCTATTCTGCCTATGCCTAAGGACGGCCCTGCCTGTTATGATTACAGGAAAACTTATTGTATTCAGTTAATTCTCTCTTTCAGTGGTGGGGTGGTCCGCTTGCTTAACAGTACAGCCAATGCAATCTCCAGCAATCCGCAACATTAAATTTGTTAGCATATATTTTATGCAAACATTTATAATCTGAACTGGAAAACATCTCAAATGTTAGTGCATATTAATAGTGAACATAGCTAAGTATTGGACTGCACATGTTTTCCAGTAAACATGCATAGAATATATCTTTTGTTTTCATGATGGATTGCTAATTTGCATATAAATATATAGTGCAACTACAAAACACTAGAGGAAATTCACAGTTAAGTCTGAAAAACAAGAGCTGGCATTCTAGTCTTAACAAAAAAAAAGGGCCAGCCTGCCTGTCAGTCCAGATTCTCAGCCTTAAATGATCAGTTACTTTAAGAAATTAGAACTGCTTTTGCCTATTCGATACACAGAAACAAACAACGTTATGTTTATGAAAGACTATGTACCATATTACAACTACACGGTATATCAACTGCACAAAACAGAAAGATGTGCTCAGTTTGAGAATACCAAGCTCAAATTTCATTAGAAAGAGCGGAGGGAAGAGAAATACCAGCTTATATTTTATTAAATATATTTGTGTAAACAATAGTGTGACCATATGAATATAATTTGCAATAGATTTCAATTATGCTGAATGTCTCCGATAGACTAGAACAAACAGACTATTAAATATGCATAAAATTTAATTTGCTATTACCTACAGGCATAGTAAAGAGATGCAGGTCAACTTACATGAATATTACTGCTAATACAGACTGAGAGCTTCTCTTCCCTTTCTCCTAGCACTGAATCAAATTAATACTACCGATTTTAGTAAACTCCATAGGTCAAATCCTGTTCAGCTTATGGCCATGAAGGATCCCTTCGCTGGAAATGCTCATACAAGTAAGGCAAGCAAGATTTGGTATAGTAATTACAAATCTTTATTACAAGCCTGTCAGAGGTCAACAGAACGAAACAAAAAAATGCACCACTGGAACTTTTAACAGAAAGTTTCCCTGCATGAGAGTGTTTATTTCAATTTGTACCACAGTTGTTATAGCAGCCAAAAGGGTTCCCCTTCTGCTAGGCACTGCATAAACATGGAGTATAAAAACTTCCCCTCTTCCAAATACTATTTAACAAGTACACTTAAAACATAAGTTTCTGACATTAACTCATGAAAATCAAGGAAATTCAGAGCTAAAATCATTGTTAAAATTCAGCAGCTGTTCTTCAGCAGATAGTTACAAAAGGTCACTCTAAAAACTTATCTTTAAAAACCACCATGTCATTACTGTAACATTTTAGGAGGAAACTCTGGTTCACAGGATGCATAGAAACAGTTGCCTGAACTATGCTGACCTCTCTGATTGTGCCAGTCAACAAAGAAATAAACTATATCACATTGATTTCAGCTGCATTAGAAACAAGTATTTGGAATTGGGAGAAAAATAAGGCAACAAATGCTTGTCAGATGAAACTGACAATCTGAAAGGAAAAAGTATTTTCAAAGTTTCTAAGACAGTATAATATTTCAGTTGTACAAGCTAAAAGCTATTAGAAGGCTATTTGGTTAAAAGGTTTGCGGGGGTTGGGAGAGGAGGTAAAATGCAAAAAGAATGCTGTGAAAACTCAGCAGAAGTGCAGCTCTACATATGGGAAATTCCTATTTAAAAATATTTTGGAGAAAACAGGAAATAAAAGAATGAACAATAGTACACCTCTTCCCCGATATAATGCTGTCCTCGGGAGCAAAAAAATCTTACCGTTGTCGCAGTCCTAAAGCCTATGCTCAAACATGGCATCTGTATGGCCAATTGTCGGTCAAAAGGTCACATTAGTACCGTGTGCAACACAGTAGTGTGGTGTGCTACATTATAGTGCCGTGTGCATTTTCCCGCTCTTTTTCCCTGGTCCCCTAAGGATTAGGCTAGTGCAGTGTGCATTATAGTGCCGTGTGCATTTTCCCGCTCTGGTCACCTAGGGGTCAGGCTAGTGCCTGATGCAAAAATACCAGTGTGCCGTGTTGCATAAGGGTAGTGTGCCTGTTCTTGAACCTTCTGTCAGTCAAAAGATCAAGCTGGTGCTGTGTACAGAAGCATAGGGCTCTGTGAAAAAGTAGTGTGCCGGATGCAACTCCCACTGACGTAGAGGGCTCCAGCTCGGAACCTGGAAGGCGAAGGAGCTAGGGACCAATCAGATGCTGACATGAGTAAGAGAGCTTTCGAATAAAATTAGGTCTCACGCCAAGATCTGCGGGAGTCTTCGCATGTTAGCTGGAAGGCCTGATCACCCTTCCAGCCAGAAGGGTCTCCTGTGTATCTTGCCAGCTCCTGTTGTGTTGTATCCTGCCAATTCGCCATGCCCTTGGTGTCTGTACTGCTGGTCAGCTGCACCTGGAGTGTGGTATTTGTATTCTAATTGCTGTAAACACTCTGTCTGCTTAGCTTCTTCCTTTTTCCCTTCTTTCACTTAATACTAAGTTATGTATATAGTATATGAAAGTTAAATTGTTGTATTGATTGCTATTGTGGTTAATTGCTGTACTTTACAATATTTGGTTAATGTATATAGTTTACTCAGTTTGGTGTATCTGCTCTAATTTTTGGTGAGCAGTTAATCACAGATCATTTGGTTTCCTGTTGTTAGATGTAAATTGACTGTTATTCTTGTTCTGATAGTATTGTTAGTTGGTAAAAGCGCTCCTCCCCAGCCCAAGTTGCAACTTATCCCCCATCAATAAACGGCCACTTGGTTTTGAACTTTCAATCTGTCATGGTTTGATTTTCCTCACTAGACCAAAAACTTACTTGAACCTGCATTGGTCTCGGACAATCACGTTATAGGTGAAACAGCATTATATCGAACTTGCTTTGATCTGCCGGAGTGCGCAGCCCCGACCCCCTGGAGCACTGCTTTACTGCATTATATCTGAATTCGTGTTATATCAGGTCGCATTATTTCAGGGTAGAGGTGTACTAATAAACCTTAAACAAAATCTCTCCCTCCTCCAGGTTTCCCCAGCATGTCATGTCTTTTACATGAGTGCAGTTGTAGCTGTGTCAGTTCCAGGATATGAGAGAGACAAGGTGGGTGAGGCATTATCTTCTATTGGACCGACTTCTGTTGGTGAGAGAGACCAATTTGCAAGCTTACGTAGAACTCTTCTTCAGGTCTGGGAAACAGTCAGCAAGCTGTCTCTCTGACCAACAGAAATTGGTCCAATAAAAGATATTACCTCACCCACCTTGTTTCTCTAATGTCTTCTACATGTAAATTCTTATACTACTGTTTTTATTTTGTGTTCTGTTTAACTCAAAGCACAATGGATCTGATCCAAAGCTCTCTGAGGATTTGTCCACACTTGAAATGCTACAGTGGCATAGCTGCACCAATGTAGTTGTGCCGCTGTAGCGCTTCAGTGTGGACACTACCCATGTCAGCGGGAGGGGTTCACCAGTCAGCACAGATAATCCACCTCTCCCAGAGGTGTTACCTAGGTTGACGGAAGAATTCTTCCATCACCCTAGTGCTGTTTACACTGGGAGTCATATTGGTTAAACTACGCTGTTCAAGAGGGGGTTCACACCTACGAGCGATGTACTTAAGCCAATTAAATTTTTTAGTACAGACCAGGCCTAAGTTAATTGTTTCACTTCAATGGGCTTTGGATCGGGCCTAATCTTGGCTCATAAAGTTACAACGCTAACAACAACAAATACATTAAGGATTTTTAAGACAAAATAACTCCCTCCACAAAGGGTGTGTGATGATTAATGAACTAATCAGTGCAATTTCTGAATAACACAAAGACAACAAAATGCCTTGCAGTACTTATTTTTGACACACAAACTCAGTGACAGATAATCCAAAAATATTTTCCAAACTCCTGCATTTTATATTATGCTTCAAGAAAATTATGGGGATTTAAAACCCCAAGAATAGGTTTTTATAATGAAACCAATCAAAGAACTTTACATATTCCAGCCAAAATGATGGTGGTATAATCAAAGCAGTTACACTTATTAAAAACAAAAAAAAAAAAGTGAAAAAGTTCTGTTTATCTTTTGCCTGGGGAAAGGGTAACAAAGCAAGTGCAAGGGTGGTTAGTATTCATAATGAGTCTCATAAATAAAGGAAATTATGTGCACAGTTATTCATAAAGTACTTTTTCCTCCTTTTGTTTACTGTCCTGTAAGGTTCCGTACACTAAAAACAGGAAGAGTGAAACAGGCTGACGCAGTCAGGAACATCCCTATTGTGTTTACTTTCCGAAGTTTCACATGGATTAGAAAGCAGCATTATATGAAAGAGCCTGAATAGTGATAAATGAAGTAGTCTGCTTGAACGTATACAGAGAATGTCTCAGAATCTAATGGTCACATTTTCTTCATTTGTTTCCCAACACCTCAGTTCCTTCTAGAATGCCTGTACTTATTGCAAAGCCTTTCTCATGTGATCTCTCAGCACTTTAAAGACCAATCCTACACTAAATGTCTAGCATTTTGTATTTAAGAAAGCATGCTAATGGATTCTCTACTTTTTAAATAAAAATTAAATGCTTTTTAAAAAACAATATTTAATTTTTTGTACTGAACAGATTATAAACATTGTCAGGGATATCTACTCAAATTCCAAGACTGACAAACAGGAAGAAAAATTAATGTCATGACTACTGTTATCATAAAACCTCATATGCTGAATACGCACATCTGCTTTAAAGTGAACTAGCAGGAAAACAAGCAGTTCTATGAAGCAATTTAAACAATCCCCATGGCTCTAATTTATTGGGTCCTTATGGGAAAACTGATCACCTCCATAGAGATCCGTCTGTGTATCCGGTTCCTGAGGCAAACACCTGTAGGAGATTGGACTTCATCAGATGATGTTCCAGAAGCTTGGTCACTTTCACCATCTGATCCCATTTTCAGATTTTCATGTACTATATCTAAATGAAAGAAAGTCAATCCTTATTCTTCTAAACAAATCTCATATGTGGAGAAACACAGACCTAGAGGCCTACTATCACTATTCTTGCTATTCTCTTTTTATGGCTCAAAAATAGCATAAAAAGATAAAGTCTTAAAAATACTTTCCCAATAAAGCATGCATACATAAATAAATGTGTATTAGTTTTCCATTATTATTCTAATTTATGCTGTGGTAGCACCCACCATGTGCTATCCATGTTCCAAACACAAAGACAGACATAGTTCCAGTCCCACCCCATAACCTCTCAGTCCTCAAATTCTTGAGCTTGTTTCACTTCTCCTTTTTGTGGTATTCCTGGAACAGGAAAATTCCATTTTTAGGGAAATCCTGAGAGTTCAGAGAAAAATCTGAGACCTCGTTAGTTAGAAAATGTGATGCCTAAGGCAAAAATATTCAAATTTGTGTGCCCAACATTAGGCATGCAAATCCATATTTAAAGAGAGAGAAAAAAACAAAAACGGGTGGCCTCATTTTCAGATGTGCCAAGCATGGGAACTTCAGGTGCCCAGAACCTCTGAAAAGATCAGGCCAGTTCAGTTTAGGTGCCTAAATACAGATTTAGAATGAATAAATGGATTTTGCAGAGAACTTGATGTACTTACATATTTCTTGGGGGGTGGGTAGGGAGGAATTGAAATTGATTCACTTAGGGAAAATTTATGTAATGGACTGCCTATTTTAATGATGTGTGCAATTTTTATGTAAACTGCATAAAATATTTGTCTCTCAAGCCCCTACAGAAAAATCACTAAAAAAATAGATATGGAACCAATGGCTGTACCTCCCACGCAAAAAATGCTCCACTCCAGCAGGGAAACGGGGCAAAGAACTAAGAAATTCAAGATGCCTTTACTGACAAAGAGAAGAGGGAGAGATAAGGAAGGCAGGAGAGCAGCAGCTTCTTTCTGAAGGCCAACAGGATGCTGAACCTAGAAAAGGATCCAGTAGCTCACCTCTGCCTCTGAAGATCTATAGTAAAAATGCCTATGCACAAATGAATCCTAGAGAACAAACAATCCAATAAAGGATGTGTCTCAAGAGATAGAGAGGTAGCCTCTTTGAATTTAGGAACAAAACACACAAAAAGATAACCTGAGAACAGATTTTCCCCAGAGTACAAAAGAAAATTGGAGGGGCCCCAGAAACTGTTTAATTTTAGAGGTAAAATTCTGCTATCTCAAAAAGCCAGGCAAACCCTGTTCAATCTCACCCCAAAATATTTGATGATATTGTTAATCTTCATTTTACATTATTACAACAAAATAGAAGACAAAGGATGGAAGAATGTTCCATCTATCAGTGTGCTGGAAAGTTGGCCTCTCTTTGGGAGAAGTAAACGTTATCATAAAAGGCATCCCAGAACATATCCTAGAAAATAATTTGTGAGTGAATGACCAGAACCTGCCAAGACTGAAGTTTTCAAAAGATCAAATTCTTCTTCAGACCAGGAGACTCTATAGTTCAGTGGTTCTCAAACTTTTTTACTGGTGATCCCTTTTACAAAGCAAGCCTCTGAGTGTGATGCCCCTTATGAATTTAAAACACTTTTTAATATATTTAACACTATTATAAATGCTGGAGGCAAAGCAGGATTTGGGGTAGAGGCTGGCAGCTCAAGACCCTCCATGTAATAACCTCATGACCCTCTGAGGGATCCCGATCCCCAGTTTGAGAACCCGTTACAGTTCCTTTTACAGGATAGAAAATTGGTATAAAAGGAGTAGCAGATTCACACACAGAACAGAATGTGGATTTAGGCTTAAAGTCCTTCAGTGAAACATGCAGATTCACAAAAAACATGATACTGACATGAAGATGAACTGTGTCCTGGGGATGAATTTAGCAATGATATGGAAATATATGAATAAGTTGGATTGGATGAGTAAGTTGAAACTATCCCACTGAACTATATGGCAGCAGGAAAGGATGGAAAGACAAAGAAAACACAAGAAAGAGCAGGTGCAATTACACTAATCCTGGGACATGCTGCCAGCTAGCATGTACCAGTAATTCATTTAAACTTTCACTGATTCATGAAATTGGGGCGAGGGGTGGGAGTTAATCTCAGAAAGAAAGAAAAAACTTCCAAAGAACCCAGGGATGGAGGGACAAAGATAAAAGACAGCAAATTGTAGGAGAAAGAAGAGATAACTAAAAATACGTTACCCGAAGGTCCGTGACATGCTAATTACAGAATGCAAGATTAATATGTTAACTGATGTATTCGCAGCATCACTTTACATATAAAGAAGCAATAACTGCTCTGAAAATTGTCTTGCATGTGTTACTTCAAGAAGATAATTATGTAGCTGCTGGTTAGATCTAAAGAGCTCTTAGTTTGGAGGAAAATTTTAGTACCCAGCATCTTCTAGCTCCTACTTGTCATATCCACTATGCTGTAGCTATGAAAATACAGATAAGTTTTACTTCAACACAATGCAAAAAATAATGCCCAGAGTTTAAGATTCTCAGATTTTGAATTCCACTTTAATATAGAAAAGTTAACAGCCACCTCAAAAATAAAGCCAATGACACACATTCCCCCACAATACTACTAAATACAATACTACTACTTTTCAGCTAGAAAATAGCTATTCTAAGATAAATGTTCATGAAGTATTTTCTCTTATGCAACTAATGATTTAGTTAAACATTTTTAGTGAAAGTCTGAAGAATAAGGTATTTCCTCACAACTCATGTATAGAGAAAACCTACAATACAATAAAAAAAATACAATATCCAAAAATGTACCTTAATCCTATTATTGTACAGAATTTAAATGTTACATCTGACAAACCAGTTGACTTCTTTGCATCTATCTACACAAATGAATTACCTACATAGAATTAAATATTTACACTTTGCCTTCCCATGAGATGCAAGGGGCTGCTCCTCATTCAGCCCAAGCAAAGCCTAGCTATGTAAAAAAAATGGGCATTTCACGCCCTCAGACTACATCAAGAGGTGGTCCCTGCAGACTGTGCAGAGGAGGGAAATCCTACTCTTCCCTATGATGGCACCAGCTGCATAGTTCCACAGTCAGAGGCAGAAACACTCTGTACTGTGTTGTTAGCAGGCAGAGGCAGAGAGCAGAAAGGGAAGGCTGAAAGGGAACAGTTAATATTACAGAATGCAGTAAAATGCAGATGATTCTATTCTTCTCTCAGAAATGCACAGTTCTAGCATTGGAGGAACCTGTCTGAATACCACTTTCATTTGGCACTAGGTTCAGAAGTGAAAGGAGAAGAGCAAAAAATTCATAAAATTTGCATTAATTCTCAATTGATCCTTTTTTTCTAGTACCAACCAGGGTTGTCAAGTGATTAAAAAAATTAATAGCAATTAATCGCACTTTTAATAATAGAATACTATTTATTTAAACAGTTTTGGATGTTTTCTACATTTTCAAATATATTGATTTCAATTACAACACAGAATACAAAAAGTGTTCAGTGCTCACTTTATATTTATTTTTGATTACAAATATGTGTTATAATAGAAATCAATATATTTGAAAATGTAGAAAAACATCCAAAATATTTAATACATTTCAATTAATATTCTATTGTATTAACAGTTTTTTTAGTTAATCACGTGAGTTAACTGCGATTAATCGACAGCCCTAGTACCAAGAACTCAATAAAAATAATTTAAATTATTACAAAATGCTCATAGCAATTTGCTTTTTTTTGCCAGTGTGCAAAATTAATGGTGGCATACGGCCAGCAATATAACAAACTATTGAACAAATTTTTTAAAAAATAATTATTTGCCCCAAAGAGTAAGATCACAAAAACTGCTGAGATCGTAACAAAAAGATTTACACAAACTGTGATTATGATTAAAAGAATTAACTGATAGTTCTTTCCTTAGATTTCTTAAAAGTTAAACACATAACATATTTTTTTCCAACTCAAATAGCCAAAGAACCCATAATTTCTGGGATATTCAATTAATGTACCTCCTGTAAGTTTTCAAATACTGTGGTCATAGGTACCTTAGACATCACTAAAATAGATAATGTTTTGTAACTGTTACACATCATTAAAGGGATATGTGGGTGATTTCCATGAAATAACACTTTGTTTGCTCTTTTTTTCAATTGTCTTCTTTAAAATCTTAAATGAGACATTCAACAATTTAAAGTTTTGCTTCTATGACAACCTTAGCAATACTTTTGCATTCCCAGAACAGCTTTAGAACTAAAGTATAAGAACTGTATCTGCTGTGAAGAACCATATTAACTTAAATAGGAAATTACCTAATCTGCTTCCATTCCTAGGCATTGCCATGAAAGAGCCAAGGCTGCCTCCTATAACGCTATGTGGTCTCCGTAAAGGGGGCTTCTTGAAAGATCCTGTGTATTGGTGAAGAAATGAGTGCATACTGTGAGACGTCGGAGGCCTGCCATTCTTCACAATAGGCTCTATAATTCACAAGGCCCAAATGTTCATCCCGATGCAAAAGTGAGAGATTCAGGAACATGTCAGAAGAAAAAGAAGAGAAAATTGTTACTATGCAGATAATCTCCACTCGCTGGATATTTTACTTTTTCAGTATCGAAGCTAGTTGGAGAACACAATATTATTGGAATTCCCTTACTGGAAAACTATTACAAACAAAAAAAATGTTAAACACTCCAGAGCTTGCATGAAGATCCACAACATCTGAAGTTCGGTCCTAACAACTGTAGGTTTTCCACAAAAACACTCACCACAAAAACCATAAAACCAAAAATCCCAAGGATCAGAAGCAGATTACAGACCAGAAGATAACCATTTAAAGAATGCATAGATATTTATTTCCTTTAAAACTTACTTAGCAATGGCTTCATCTTCACCATCATGTTTACATGAACCTTGCAATTTTCTAGTCTGCATGAGGGGCAAATTCACCAGCGAACCTTCAGAGGCTTATCAGTCCCTCTCCTCTTAGTAGACTTGAAATTGAGGATTTACTGTAAGCCTTAGCTGAAAGTCTACCAAACCACTCTCAGACCACAGTTGCAATGCGACAATTAAGTCTATTAATCACTTACACTGTAACATCAGAACAGGTAACAGGAATGTCATACTTATTTTGGTTTTTTGGATGAGGAGATCAGAACCGAATATAGCCTTTACTCACAGTAAAAGGACTGTTCTTGTAAGTATTTTTACCCTTAAATTATTTACACATACTTTCAACCTTAATTTTCTCTGAAAAATACACGGAAAAGAAGTGTACAAAATTATTTCAACAATGTTATATTTGATATTGCAATCAGACAAAAGTCAGGGAGGAGTTATAGTTCCCTCAGCAACCTCAACTCTATTCCCTCCTACATGTCTTATAATAGTCATTCACAGTATCATCAGACAACAGATTATAACAGCACCGGACAACTCAATTAATTTGGCAAGTTAATGAAGAAATATTGTCAATTTAAACAATTTTTCCCAGTAATACAGAAATGCATTAATCATGGAACAAACATATATGGATATAATCTTTACTACACAGGGCACACTCCTGCCCTCTAATATAAAATACTCTAAGATTTATAAAATTAGCTGCTTCCTTATAACATATTGCACACAGCAATGCATACTTATACGTTGGAAGATGAATAGAACCTATGTACTCGAGTTAAGTACACTGTTAGTCGCTTTATAGATTCTATCAATTTTCTTTTTCCCTAACTGGTTCTCTTCTTGCAGTTACATGTATGTTACTAGCAGGACCAAATTAGATCAAAGAACTCTAGCACAGCATAATCACTCAGGAATTAGATAACTGTACTGCCAAATAGGAAACTGAAGCTTGAGTGCAATTTGTAAAATCTTTCTTCCCTGCACCTATGGCAAATATGTCCATCACAAAGGTTTACACATGTCTCCTGGGATAGGGCACAATCTGCGATGTTATTCCATTATGCCAGAAACTGATTCATATGCAGCTTCTGCAGGGAACTAAGAACCTTGTTGTTGGGAAACACAGACACACACTCTCTCTGAAGGGATTTAGCTATGGGTATGTATTTTATGGAGAGCAGAGTTTCAAAGGCAAACCAAAATAATATTACAGCAAAAATCCAGCAACTAAATTCAATCAGTGTCTTGGAGGTAAAAACTTTTGGCAATCTGATTATGATAGGTTTAATAGGAGAGAGAAAGAAGCACATGGACATAACTGCCCAAGCATGTGCTTATAAATTTAAAAAAAAAATGAAATTAAGAAATAGTTGACTTTCCATAGGAATAGTATACAAGCACAAAATCACTTCCAGTCAGCTGTTTGAGGAAAAAACTGTCCAAATAAATAATTTAGACAGTGAACAGAATGTGAAAAGACAGGCTTGCAGTGCTGCAAACCTTTTTAGCATCTTTCATAAATAGATACTTGTCGGAGAATGAAGCAAATATGCTCTACTTGTGTTTGTGACAATCTGTGTCCTCATCTTCAAGGTTCTGCACATATCTGTATCAACTAAATCTTTATCCTTGTTTCTAATTAGATGCTACATTAACCCTTTGGATCCACAAGTGATGCCAGCCTCAAAAAGCTCAAAATTCCCTCATTCATATCTTTATACCTTCTCCCATTGTTATTCCTTATACCCAGAATGCCTGGAACAGGCACTCAATCCACCTTTTCATTCAAATTTATACTGAAAATCTACTTCTTTTCCAAGTCCTAGAAATGTTGACCCACATAATTATAATGCCAGCACTTCCTTAATTTATTTTAAAAATTGATCAAACTTATCTTCACCCTCCAAGTCTCCTGTTAAGTTCTTATTTGATTTTTGTCCATCTTTTAGACAGTAAAATCCTCAGACTGGAACCAGACATCTGGGTCTTGTATAATTCTGATCTCAGTGTCACTGCTTAACAAATAATAAAGCTAACTATGAAAATCCAAATGGTAGCTTAATAATAGTTTGCTGCCTGGGATGATTTGAAGGATTTAGACTGACACTGACTGATTATGAGTTTTATTTATGGTGAGTTTTTAAATGTTAGATACTGTTAGTAGATTTGTTAAGTCCTTTGTATTAAGGATATGATACTTTTGTTCAAATTTTATTTGTACAGGTGCATAGAGTTTTAAAAGGTACTTTTAATAGATCTAAATTAATAATTTTTGTGAACAGCTGAAAACCATTTCCTTCTATATGTACTGTCTTATCATAAACTTCATAAAGTGCTGAAGTACATTTTTTTTTGTGGCCCATGTATTGCATAAAGAAGACCAGAAAGAAGACTATGCAAACGAACAAGGATTGTGTTTTTATAGTCACTAATGGGATGAACTTCTACGATGGATGAATAAGGTTATTTCAGAATTTTCGACTGTCCTTTGGATAGATTTACATGATATTATACCGCTGAAAAAATACATAAAATAATAAAAATAAAAGAACAAAAAGGTCCCTGCCAAAAAACTTAAAATCCAAAGACAAAAATAGGTTCAGTACAGATTAATGGCATAGGAGCAGGTTGGATAAATAAAAAAGTAAATTCACCAAAAACATTAGACGCATACTGTTATGAGTACTACCCTAGAATGTTTGGTCCATTCTACAATTCAACAACAGTAATTTTTATCATGCAGCAGTGCATTAACCTAAGTGCTCGTAGCTAGTGAAATTAAGATGGCAAAACTTACCTGAATTCATTAGCATATCTGTGCTGAAGATAAAATAATATAAATAGCACTTAAAGATCTTTTTTTTAATACTAATAAGTATTCATTTTATTTCTGCCTAAAAGAAAATGCCCTACCATTTCCCCCTTTCATAATAAAATAATATATTGATTATTTTGGGGACTGGAAAAAGGTAATTTTATTACATTTAAACAAGCTTACATAATGCTGGGCTGTGCATGTACAAGATACAATTTTTTTATGCTATTCTATTCTGTCTATTATTTTAAGCTATCTTACAATATTTCTAATTGCTGGCATATTTAAAAAGATGACTCTAAAGGAAGCTCTGTTATTGGAATGCAGTTCAAAAGGCTGTTCACAAATATCTATTTAATTTATTTTGTGTTAATAAAATACGAACTTTAAGGAAACTAATTTCTCAAGATAAAATTCAATTCCATCTGTCCCTGGACTCCACAGCGTGTCTTATAAAAAAAACTTCATTTTTATACTGTAGGTTGTGATATCTCTGTTCACTTTAAGGGTGTTATTTTTGGAGGATTCTTAAACTCTGGGTATGTGTACACGACGGGATTATTCTGATTTTACATAAATCGGTTTTGTAAAACAGATTATATAAAGTCGAGTGCATGCGGCCACACTAAGCACATTAATTCGGCGGTGTGCGTCCCTGTACCGAGGCTAGTGTCGATTACCAGAGCGTTGCACTGTGGGTAGCTATCCTGTAGCTATCTCATAGTTCCTGCAATCTCCTCCGCCCATTGGAATTCTGGGTTGAGATCCCAATGCAAAAACAGTGTCGCGGGTGATTCTGGGCAAATGTCGTCACTCAATCCTTCCTCCGTGAAAGCAACGGCAGACAATCATTTCACGCCCTTTTTCCCTGGATTGCCCTGGCAGACGCCATAGCATGGCAACCATGCAGTCCGTTTTACCTTTTGTCACTGTCACCATATGTGTACTGGATGCTGCTGACAGACGCGGTACTGCAGTGCTATACCGCAGCATTCATTTGCCTTTGCAATGTAGCAGAGACTGTTACCATCTCTATTGCACCGTCTGCCATGACATTATAAATTGGCGATGAGATGACGGTTATCAGTCATTCTGTACCATCTCCTGTTGTCATGGGTGTTCCTGGCTGGCCTCGCTGAGGTCGGCCGGGGGCGCATGGACAAAAATGGGAATGACTCCCCGGGTCATTCTCTTCTTTATGTTCTGTCTAAAAATAGAGTCAGTCCTGCCTAGAATATGGGGCAAGTCTACTAGAGAACCAGAGAGCACAGCCGCTCCGCGTCAGAGCCTCAGAGATCCCGTAGAAATGATGAGCTGCATGTCATTCTAGGGGGTGCCCCTGCAACTACCCCACCTGTTGCTTCCCTCCTCCCCCAACCCTCCTGGGCTACCGTGGCAGTGTCCCCCCATTTGTGTGATGAAGTAATAAAAAATGCAGGAATAAGAAACACTGACTTTTTAGTGAGATAAAATGAGGGGGAGGAAACCTACAGCTGCTATGATAGTCCAGGCAGGACATTAAAAAGGGTGGCGAGGGAGAGGAGCCCAGCCTCCCGCTGCTATGATAGTCCAGGCAGTACAGAATCTTTTCTTTAGACATGAAAGGGGGAGGCTGATACAATGAAGACTGTTACCAGACGTTCTGTACCATCTGCCGGGGATGACCGGGAGTCATTCCCATTTTTACTCAGGCACCCCCGGCCGACCTCACGGAGGCCAGCCAGGAGCACTCACAGGCTGATGATGACAATGAATAGCAGTCATATTGTACCGTCTGCCATCGGGAAGGGGATGCTGGTGTTCAGCGCTGCAGCCCCCCGTCTACCAGCAGCATGCAGTAGACACAGGGTGACATTGAAAAAAAAGTCAAGAAACTTTTTTTTCCCTTTTCTTTCGGGGGGGGGAAGGGTGTAAATCAACGACATATACCCTGAAACACCCGGGAAAATGTTTTTGACCCTTCAGGCATTGGGAGCTCAGCCAAGAATGTAAATGCTTTTCGGAGACTGCTGGTACTGAGGGATAGCTGGAGTCCTCAGTACCCCCTCCCTCCCTCTATGAGCGTCCATTTGATTCTTTGGCTTTCCGTTACGCTTGTCACGCAGCATTGTGGTGTGGCCTCTGTCTATGATAGCCTGGAGATTTTTTCAAATGCTTTGTCATTTCGTCTTCTGTAACGGAGCTCTGATAGGACAGATTGGTCTCCCCATACAGCAATCAGATCCAGTATCTCCCGTACGGTCCATGCTGGAGCTCTTTTTGGATTTGGGACTGCATGGCCACCTGTGCTGATCAGAGCTCCACGCTAGGCAAACAGGAAATGAAATTCAAAAGTTCACAAGGCTTTTCCGGTCTACCTGGCCTGTGCATCTGAGTTCAGACTGCTTTCCAGAGCGGTCACAATAGTGTACTGTGGGATACCGCCCGGAGGCCAATACCATCGATTTGCGACCACACTAACCCTAATCCAACATGGCAATACTGATTTCAGCGCTACTCCTCTCGTCGGGGAGGAGTACAAAAACCGGTTTAAAGAGCCCTTTATATCAATATAAAAGGCCTCGTTGTGCGGATGAGTGCAGGGTTAAATCGGTTTAAAGCTGCCAAATTCGGTTTAAACGCATAGTGTAGACCAGGCTTCTGACTGAATAAAGTTAAAGGTGTGTGGAGGAGAGACATGATCTCAATGCACTTTTGCTGGTGATGCACAGCAGACAGCATTTAATCCTTTTTCTTGTTCATCACATTTGTGTTTGATAAATAAGTTTGCTTTATTATATCAAATTGTTTATTAATTCTTGCTATTGTGTACCCTGGATAATGCATTTTTGCACTGTTTTAATATAAAAGGGTGCTTTTTTATTTTACAATTCCATTTAAAAAAATCTACTTTCCAAAAGTAAAGTGACACTGTACTCATTCTTGGTGCAATATATTATGGCACTGGCACATGGGCTCACCAATCACTAATCTCTGCTCAGATTAATATTACAATTTACTTTAAAATTCTCTCAATCAAATTCAACTCTCTTGATCTTTAAACTGATGTTATCTTCCAATTGTTCCTTTAACAGTTTGCCACTGAAATTTCAAAACTATCCTCACAAAGAATGAGAAGTGCTTTGCAAACATCCAAGACGACAGCTATGCAGAGAGGTAAAATAAGAGACATAGCACACTTAGGTCAAACTGATGGTTTATCTTAGGGTTTGGCTACACTTGCAGGTGTGCAGCACTGGGAGTTACAGCTGTCTTCATACAGCTCTGTAGGGAAAGTGTTGGAGTGTGGCCACACTTACAGCTACCAGCGCTGCAGTGTGACCACATTTGCAGCATTTCCAGTGGTGTTGGGAGTGGTGCATTATGGGCAGCTATCCCACAAAGCACCTCTTCCCATTCTGGCGCGGTGGGTTGTGGGAAGGGGACGGAGGGTGCGGGTCATTCTGCTTCCTGTCCCATCGCCCTGTGATGCATCGCTTCACATCCCAGCAATACCTGTATTTCCGTCCACATTTGGCGCCATCTTGACTCTCTCAATGGTTTCTGTGCAGCATGATTTCTGTGGGAAATGGAGCCCAAACTGCTGAGGAATATGCTGACGAGTCTCGCCAGCACATCACGTTTGGCAGTTGAGCTATTCCTTAGGATCCAAAGTGATGAGGAATCCGACGATGACAGCGAGTCACGTGACGCGTACGACACGACTTGCTTGTGGCATTCATGAAAATGCTCAGCACCGTGGAATGCCGCTTTTGGGCTCGGGAAACAAGCACTGAGTGGTGGGATCACATTGTCATAGAAGTCTGGGATGACGAGCAGTGGCTGCAGAACTTTTGAATGAGAAAAGCCACTTTCATGGGACTGTGTGCTGAGCTCGGCCCCACCCTGCGGCACAAGGACACGAGATTAAGAGCTGCCGTGCCGGTGGAGAAGCGGGTGACTATTGCAATCTGGAAGCTGGCAACTCCAAACAGCTACCGATCGGTCGGGAACCAGTTTGGAGTGGGAAAGTCGACCGTTGGAATCGTGTTGATACAAGTTTGCAGGGCCATTAATCGCATCCTGCTAAGAAGAACCGTGACTCTGGGGAACGTGCAGGACATTGTGGATGGCTTTGCACAAATGGGTTTCCCTAACTGTGGAGGGGCAATAGATGGGACGCATATTCCTGTTCTGGCACCACCCCACCTAGCATCCGAGTACGTTAATCGGAAGGGGTATTTCTCCATGGGTCTCCAGGCGCTTGTGGATCACTGTGGGCGTTTCACTGACATTAACACAGACTGGCGCAGAAAGGTGCATGATGCACGCATCTTTCGGAACACTGGCCTGTTCAGGAAGCTGCAGGCCTGGACTTTTTTCCAAGACCGGAAGATCACAGTAGGGGACGTCGAAATGCCCATTGTGATCCTTGGAGACCCCACTTACCCGTTAATGCTGTGGCTCATGAAACCATACACAGGGAAGCTTGACAGAAGCAAGGACTAGTTCAACTACAGGCTGAGCTGGTGCCGAATGACTGTGGAGTGTGCTTTTGGCCGTTTAAAATGGCGCTGGCAATCTCTGTATGGGAAGCTAGACTTGGGGGAAAGCAGCATCCCTGCGGTTATATCCGTGTGCTGTACCCTCCATAATATTTGTGAAGGGAAGGGTGAAAGATTCAGTCAGGCATGGACCTCCGAGGTTCAACGCCTGGAGGCTGAATTTGCACAGCCAGAGAGCAAGGCTACTAGAGAGGCCCAGCACGAGGCTGCAAGGATTAGGGATGCCTTGAGGGAGGAATTTGAGGCTGAAAACCAGCAGTAATGTTTGGTGCCTTGCACAGGAGTGAAGTGCAGTGGTTACAATGTTAGTAGGAATCTGTGTTTCCTAAACTGATTTGCAGTGCCTGTTTCTTTTCTGGGCTAAGGTATCTCTGACTTTCTGCAATAATAAAGACAGTTTTCAAAGCCAAGAATTCATTTATTGAAAAGAAAATTACTTTACTGACAGACACACAACTTTTTGCGAACCTAAAAGGGCAGGGGGGTGGGGTGGGGAACTGTACAGTCACGGGTTTGAATATGTCCTGTCTGGAGAGCTGTGCAATGACTGCTGCACTTCAGGATGGCTATACTGCATGGTAATGGGGGTTGAATGCAGAGGGTAAGGGTCATAGTTCTCAGGGCTGGTTGGTGAACGTACAGGTGTTGGAGGCAGCTGGTGGTGGTAAGAACCTGGATGCTGGGGAAGGGGGTTTTGAGCTGACATTGGGGCACAAGGGAAAGAGCTTTGGGACGGGGAGGGGGGCGGGGGAAGTAGTGCTCTGCCTGCATGGCTATGAGCACCTGGATAGAGTCCGCTTGGTGCGCCAGTATGCTTATCGGCTGCTTTGTGCTTTTCTTCCCATCCACTCCGTTTTTCTGGTGGATCCTGCTTTCGCCTTTCCCTCCAGTCCTGCACTTTTTGATTCTCTGTGACAGAGTGCTCCATAACTGCTTGCAGCATGTCTTCTTTACTTTTTCATGGCTTCTTCCAGAGGTTTTGGAGTCTTTGGGCTGTTGATAAAACAGGCAGCTGAGATCTCAAGGTTGCTTCTGGAAAGGCAAAAAATGCAACACTTAACAGAGGCAGCTTTGTTTATACCAGACAGTTATTCCCACACAGTTAAGGAGTAACATTCTTCACAATAGCATAATTTTCCCATCCCAAAGAGAGTGCACATAACCCACGGGAGCCCCGAAATGGTGAGTAAGGGGAACTGATTGCTTCAGGGCTCTACTGTCCTCGGGGTTTCTGTGCGTTGGGGAAAGCAAACAGCTGCAGGGGGCACCTACACTGAACACTATCTCAACATTTTCCACAGGACTTGATCCTGGAAGATATCTCGCTGCTGCGGTTCACCTGGGAAGTGCGGGAGGGTCTTCTACAGCAATGCGGATTCCGCCTTGGCCCCTATGCAGCTTGCCTGTGTCTTGCAATTGTCCCCCCATCCCTCGCAGCACAGTGGCACGGACGTGTTAGCCTGACTGGGACAAGGACCACAGTGGCTCTCTCAATAAACTTGCGCAAGCACATTGCCCATGCTCTGGCTGAAACTTTTGAGGAGATTACCGAGGCCGATTACTGCAACGTGATAGACCACATCAATGGGCTATTCCACATCTAGGCATGCATGCATGCAGCCCTAACTTTCCCTCCTCTCCCAAAAAATTTCCATCCTGAAAATAAAAGCCGCTTACCAGGAACCCGCTCCTCTGTTTGTCCTCCACCAAATAATGGCTGCTGCAACTGGCTACCTTCCTCCTGGCTTGAGAAGAGCTCCTGGCTGCATGCCTCCAGGGTGTCTCCCCCCACCCCAGTACCCTCACTCTCGGTTTCCTCCTCCTTCTCCTCCTCCCCCCGCTCTGAAGTGTCCATCGTGGTCCTCAGATTGGAGGTGGGGTCACCCCCAAGTATCGCATCCAGCTCTTTGTAAAAATGGCAGGTCGTGGGGGCAGCGCCGGAGTGGCAGTTTCCCTCGCGGACTTTAATAGGCACTCCGCAGCTCCTTCACTTTAACCCTGCACTGCAGCGCGTCCCGTTCATGGCCCCTTTCCAGCATGGCCCTTGATATCTGCCCATAGGTATCGTAATTCCTATGGCTGGAGAGCAGCTGGGACTGCAAAGCTTCCTCCCGCCAAACACTGATGAGGTCCAGCAACTCGCCATTGCTCCATGCTGGGGCTCGTTTGGCACGTGGAGGCATGGTCACCTGGAAAGATTCACTGATTGCACTCCACACCTGGCTGAACAAACAGGAAGGGGATTTTTAAAATTCCTGGGGCATTTAAAGGGTGGGTCACCTGAGGCCAAGGCAGTAGAGTTCGAACTGATGAGCAGAGTGGCTGAACAGGCATTCTGGGATACCTCCGAATACCTCTGGAGGCCAATAACAGCGCTTTTGGTGGCCACACTGGCGGAGCAGCGCCACATCACCAGCGCTATAGTCGTTATTCCCCAGGCCGAGGTGGAGTACAGCCAGCGCTGTAGCCAGGGAGATACAGGGCTCTATGTGCCTTGCAAGTGTGGACAGTGAGTGAACTGCAGCGCTGTAAAGCCACTACTGGTGCTGCAACTCTCCAGTGTAGCCAAGGCCTTAGACACATTCTAAACAGCACCATGCTGGGAAGCGTACAGTAGAAACAAAAAAAATTTCCATAATGAGGGATGATCATTGCTCCTGCTAGCTTTTTGTTACTTTTTATGGCTCCAATTCAGCAAAGTACTTACACATGATTACACTGATTAGTCCCAATTACATTAATGGGATTACTCTCGTGATGGGATCTATCAATGATGTCAATTTGCATAAACTCTCCCAAAATTTAACAATTCATTTTGGGGCATTATCCCAAGAGGATACAATGGGTCCCTCCCTAGTTGCAGCTGGCCAGTTTTCATTATTTTCTCTGTTACTTTGGTTACTTCATCAAATCCCCTTTATTCTTCTCCTGTTCAAATAAATAATTCGGGGGGGGAGGGGGGAGGGGGATATGTAGAGAGTTCCTAGCAGCTGCAGTTCCCCGCATGCCCTGAGGAAACAGCAGCTCACTCAGGAAACTCTACACAAGCCTGGGACCCAGCGGCAGGCTGTTTTTCCTTCTGGATCTCGGCGCGGTAGGGGGATATGTGTCTGGGCCGGGTGGCCATGGCTGGGCTCTGGGGAGGATAATTTGCCAAATTTTGCAGAACTGTTTAACACTGAAAAGAACTACAGTAAGTTGTACACTATCTGGTGCTTTTTGCATATGACAAGGAATTTCAGAGTTAAAAGAAAAGTGGCCATTACACCTAAATATATTACCTAGGATAATATTTACATATTTTTTCTCTTTTTAATGAATCTAAACATATTTGCTTTTTTAACTGCTGATACACATGGCACAGACTTAACTGATTTATCCACTAAGTATTTCTCCTCAAAGAGTGTTTCAAGTTCAGAACCCAAAGGTGTGTATCAGAAGCATAGGATTCCATCACCTTGAACCTTAACTTGGATATAAATATAGTTGCCATCCCATCTTACTTGGATTATCTTGTTGAGGTTCTCACACTTCTGCATTCTCACTAATGTCAACTATTATTATTATTATGAAACAGAATCTGTACAATTTACATAGCACTGAATATTTACAGCTAATGAACACACTGGTGGTTCTTTCAAAAAAAAAAAGTGACATTGTTTATTAAGTGTTCCTTGAATAAATGGCCACTAAAGCATATTGCTGATCTACTTCAAAACACATATATCTTTCAGTGTAATTACATATCCATTAACACAGGGATTCTCAACCTTCTTCTTTCTGAGGCCCCTCCAACATGCTATAAAAATCCCATGGCCCAGTTGTGCCACAACAACTGTTTTTCTGCATATCAAGTAGACTAAAAGCCAAGCCCTGCATTAGCAGGGTAGGAAGTAAGGCAACTGCCCTGGGGCTCCACACCACAGGGAGGACCTGGAAAGCTAAATTGCTCAGGCTTCGGCTTTCAGCCCCAGGTAGCAGGGCTTAGGCTTTAGCTTTCTGCCCTGGGCTCCAGCGAGTCTAATGCCAGCCCTGGTCTCTGATTTATTTTGGCCTGCTCACATACCTATTATTTGTTTTTAACACCTGAAAAATGCTGAAAATCCCAGCCATTTCTAAGCCTAATGGAAAAGAGGATTCCCAGGAGAGAGAAATAACAACCACAATATATCAATATGGGAGAGTGCTGTCTATGGATATGTCTACACCACAGTTGGACGCATGCTTCTGAGAGCAGGAAGACAGATATGCACTAATTCTGCTCACGTTAGAGGGTTAAAAATATCAGCATAGCCTGTGTGTAGCATAGGTGGAAGATCAGGCTCTCCACCTGGTACAGCCCTACCTAGAGACCTTGGGTTTGTACTCAGATGGCGAGCCTGAGCCGCCACCTGTGCTTCCCAGGCTATGTTGCTATTTTTAGCATGCTAACTCCAGCAGAGCTAGCACATCTGTCTACCCATGCTGCAAAGCATGCCTCTAGTCCTAGCTACAGCAGACACACCCTTTGGTACCTCCCAATCCTTCTAGCTTTTCTTTTTGTTATTCTTATCTTATACCTAGAGCCCTACCAAATTCATGGTCCATTTTGGTCAATTTCATGGTCATGGGATTTCAAAAATTGTAAATTTCAGGATTTCAGATATTTAAATCTGAAATTTCAGGGTGTTGTAACTGTGGGGGCCTAATCCAAGAGGGAGTTGTGGGAGAGTCCCAAAGGTTACTGAAGGGGGATCGTGGTATTGCCACCCTTACTGCTGGTGGCAGTGCTGCCTTCAGAGCTGGGTGGCCGGAGACTGGCAGCTGCTGGCCGGGAGCCCAGCTCTGAAGGCAGCGCCACCACCAGTAGTAGCACTGAAGTAAGGATGGCATGGTTTAGTATTGTCACCTTTACTTCTGTGCTGTTGCTGGTGGGGGACTACCTTCAGAACTGGGCACCTGGCCAGCAGCTGTCGCTCTCTGGCCACCCAGCTCTGAAGGCGGTGTAGAAGAAAGAGTGGAAATACTGTGACCCAGTACAATAACCTTGAGGACCCCCCCACCCATGACCTCTTTTTGAATCTGGACCCCCCAGTTAGAGAAACGCTAGTCTCCCCCAAGAAATCTGCATAGCGTAGGGCAAAAATACACAAAAAACCTGATTCCAAGGTCCGTGACATGTTTTTCACAGCTGTGAATCTGGTAGGGTCCTACTTATACCCTAAGAAATATGAGAAGAATGAAACCTTACAAAAACCCTTAATTTTGGGAAGAAAACCTGACACTGCTTATCTCATTGCAAAACAACTCTCAGACATTACTTAACGGGGGAGGGATAGGTCAATGGTTTGAGCACTGGCCTGCTAAACCCAGGGTTGTGAGGTTGTGAGTTCAATCCTTGAGGGGACCACTTAGGGATCTGGGGCAAAAATCAGTACTTGGTCCTGCTAGTGAAGGCAGGGGGCTGGACTAGATGACCTTTCAAGGTCCCTTCCAGTTCTAGGAGATATACCTATCTCCTATTATTATTATTATTATAATCTATGTTCCTAACCACCCATGAAGCTTGGCATGATTGCAAAAGGGACAAGGATTTTTGACCACAGAAAAATCACTAGTCAGAATTTGGCATTTGTGGCTTAGCCTCAACAAGAGTTAAAAAAAAGCAAAGAAACCTCTAATTACCTTTCAAATGAAAAAAGAATGCAATAGCTCACATGCAATCATTGCTTTTTGCAACTGATTTTCACCTGAAACATTTATTCCTCACTCAAGATGCTGTGCTTAGTTTTACATTTGTTAGAATTTCATTGCTATTGTGCTCTGATTATTCTAATACATTTTTTTCCAATAAAATATTAAAAGAAATAATAGACTTCTTTCTTTTTTTGGTTGGAGACTGAACACTAAAGACAGTAAGAAAAGGTAGAGAGAAAAAGACAACATTGAGGATCCGGCAATCTGCCTCAACAAACGCATGCATGAGTCATGGGTCTGATTCAAAGGACATCCATTGACTTCGATGAGCTTTCGTCAGGCTCTATAAGAATACTGAGGGCTGACGCCTAGCCAATTCGTTGGCTAATTAACAGATAAAGAAAATATTTTAGAAGTAACAATCTGAGGATTTTGTTAGAGCCTTTACTCTAAATAGTAAGCACATTCCATACTATAATATTGAAATAGGCAAATGCAGAGCCTGGCGTTATGAAACCTTTAATTTCTTATCTTCTGAAGCCCTACCAGTGCAAAAAATCTAAGACTGTGATAGCTGAAGATTTCTTTCGACTATTTTAAACTGAGTGTCTTGCATTATATTGCTTGTATGACGCTGAATTATGTTGTTCCAAGACTCTTTGTCACCTTAAAAAAACCAGTTGTTTATTCCAGGCGGTTTATCTCTATAGCAGAAATATTTCAAAAATATATTGTAATTTTTATATATATTTTTAAAACTAAAAACAACCAGAAAAGACATACAGTTGCCAACTTATTACTGTCATGGAGATCTGAGGTGAACACTACATAAAACACTGTAATTTAAGTACTATCTTTTACAGGGAGTTCTGCATTGACACCACTGTATGAAATAATATAACATGACATATAGAAAAGTGGTAAATTGCTCTACTACCTGTTACAGCAATGGTTTTAAAGCACTTACAAATTTTCTTAGTCATTTAATTCTGAAGATTAAGTATCCAAGCTATTGAGAACTACAATATAAAAGTAACTAAGCAGGAGTTTGGGGAATACTTCTCATTGCTCAACAATCCATTTGGTGTTTATTACATAGTAATGTCCAGAAAAAAATCCTATCCAGTTCCCAGTACTCAGAAACATGGGGTCTTTGGAGTTTCTGGGAATGTGGAAATTGAATCCTCCATAGGGTTCTGCCAGGGATATAGATAACTTCCTGTATCTCAAGGATTAAAATGGCACTATAATGATGTTTACTGTGACTCTTATAGCAGCACCACAAAAACGGTTTAAAAAACAATTTGTGGGAGATAGGGAAGATAGGAATTTTTTCAGGTATCTGATTATACTCTGAAAACAAGAGATATCTTCCATGCAGGGACAAAACAGAACCATAGCTCAGTGGGGGGTGGAGAGGTGGTTAATTAGGGAGTCTAGCAAATTTCAAAGACACCTTCAAGTTGAATTCAGCACACACAGAAAGTGGGTTTCTAGTTTCAAGGTATTTTTCACCTGGTAGTCAGAATATATTTTCTTATTGGTATAGCAAAAGCAGACCTCAAGTACATGGAAAATACTCATTCCAGGTAGAAAATCTGTCTACATATCTAAGTAATAAATACTGTTTACAAACCACAATTCTCAAGTTGACACTTTTTTTCTAACAGTACATGCTCAAACACAAGAGATCTTATTATTCTCCCTTTCCATTTGCAGTCCACATGGCCAAATTACTATTTTTTCCCTTTAAAATCCACCAGTAACCCCTAGAAACACTGCAATATATGATGTGCATCTGTGGGGAGCTTCTTGCCTCAAGTATCTGAGAATTACTTCAATCATCAATTTGACTTAGCCATCTCAAACAAAAGGCACTTTCAATAACCCCTATACCAAACTTCCACAAAGCATGCTTCAGATTACAAATTTAAATCAAGAAAATATTTGTATTTAAGAGAGATATTACTTAATACAAATTTGAAATTCAGATTTTATAAATACATACACACCAACTACACAGAATTAAAGTGCAGAACCAAAAGGGATACAATTTCTCAGAACATACTCTCTAGAAGTAGAAGTTATTCCAGCATTTGTTAAGAAGTTCATTATTGTTTGCAGCTAATCTCAGGTTACAACTATGATGGTGCCCCCAATACGGCTTTATGGAATATGCTTATGATTGTATATGTGACATAACTGGAATATGTTTTAGGCTACATATCTATGTAAAGGTTATGATCTACTCCAATTTGTATGAATGTATCATTTTTGTATTTGAAGTTATGAATATTGGCTGTGTACTGGCTTGATTTTAACTAGCCTAGTAGAGCATTTGGTCAGCTTCCTGAGAAAAGTGCAAATTAAGTGCCCAATCAAAAATCACTTAAGCCAAAATGAACTCGAAGATGTCAATCCACATCTGAGCCTTCCCAGGAATGTGGCTTGACTGGTAAAAACTGAGTCATGCATGGACATGTGGCTTGCCCATGTGACTCCAAAACTCCATCCTGGAGCTGGACTTTGCATAGGAGAGAGAAAGAGGTCTCCACCCACAAGAGAAAATCTATTTAAACCCCTGGGAGACTCCTTCATTTGGTCTTCAGCTGGCTAAAGGGATAGCCTCTTGACCTCGAAGGATACCTGAAAGAAACTGGAACAAAGGACAGTAACTACAGGGGGTGAGAGTGATTGCTGGACCCAGACTAGAAGGAGACTAGTCTGTAAAAGGAAGCTTACTGGAACTGGTGAGGTTTTTATCTGTACTCAATTTTATTACTGTATTAGGCTTAGATTTGCGTGTTTTATTTTATTTTACGTGGTAATTCACTTTGTTCTGTCTGTTACTACTTGCAAGCACTTAAATCCTACTTTCTGTATTTAATAAAATCACTTTTTACTTATTAATTAACCCAGCAGGGGCGGCTCCAGGCCCCAGTACGCCAAGCGTGTGCTTGGGGTGGCATGCCACAGGGGGCACTCTGCCAGTCGCCAGGAGGGCGTCAGGCAGGCAGCCTTCGGTGGCATGCCTGCGGAGGGTACGCTGGTCTCGCGGCTCCGGTGGACCTCCTGCAGGCGTGCCGAAGCCGCGAGACCAATGAACCCTCCGCAGGCACGCCTGTGGGAGGTCCATCGGAGCCGCAGGACCAGCGACCAGCAAAGCGCCCCCCGTAGCATGCTGCCGTGCTTGGGGCAGCGAAATGTCTAGAGCCACCCCTGTAACCCAGAGTATGTATTAATACCTGGGGGGGGCAAACAACTGTGCATATCTCTCTATCAGTGCTACAGAGGGCGAACAATTTATGAGTTTACCCTGTATAAGCTTTATATAGGGTAAAACGGATCTATCTGGGGTCTAGACCTATTGGGAGTTGGGCATCTGAGTGCTGAAGACAGAAACACTTCTGTAAGCTGCTTTCAGTTAAGTCTGCAGCTTTGGGGCATGTAACTCAGACCCTGGGTCAGTGTTAGAGCAAAAGGGCATGTCTGCCTCAACAAGATAAGCTGCTGGAGTCCTGAGCTGGTAGGGAAAGCAGGGGCAGAAGTAGTCTTGGCACATCAGTTGGCAGTTCCCAAGGGGGTTTCTGTGATCCAACCCATCACAACAATAATAGTGAGATATATAGGCAATAATTTGCATCAAAGGGCCTGTTTCCTATTGCATTTTTTTGTTTGTACAATTATTACATTGTATAACCTGAAAATACTCTCCATTTTCAGCTAGTAAAATTTTGTACTAGCCAATAACTGCTACATTTCAAATTTAGAGAGTATTTAAGCTAGTTTCATTTGCTTTGTGAATTCTGATTCCATTGGCAAGAAACAATAATTATTTCAAAAAGATAAAACTTTCTACACAATTAGTCCCTGGCAAGTTGGGGTGTAAATCTACCCGACACTAGTCTGCCATGCGCTAACTATTGATGTGGATCCTACTGCTGCGCACAAGAAGTTCCCTAGCACATTCTGATCTACCCTTTGAAACGGGAAGTACATCAAAGTGCAGCAGAAAGACTGTGGTCAACAACAACTCTTCCTTTGGCACAATGGAACTCTCTACAGTAAGTGTAAAACTTTTATCTGTGTGGGAGACAGAACTTTCTTTGGGGTCAGCCTGCAATAATGGAATGAACTCTTTCTTCCCTCACTCCAGCCCCTCCCCCAGAATCAGGGGCTGCATGTACCTCCAGCATATGGGGAGGCTGGGTGTGGGGACTGTGGCCCCGCCCACTGCTTCACCCCTACTCTCCCCGAGGCCCCATCCCAAGAGCTCCCCTCCCCCCATCCACCTGCTGATAGGCAGCAGGGCCTGGGGAAGAGCAGGAGTGGGGGCCTCCGGGCAGAGCACAGGAGGCACTCCAAAGGCGGTGGGTTGGTCTGTTTGGGGATGCTTAGCCTCCCCAGCCTATGACACCTGCCGCTCATGCCTAGAATTTAGGACCATCATAAACCTTGCCACCTTCTGCTCCAAGTGCAAGGAACATTTCTTTGACTTGGCCTTTTCTAACAAATACATGGGAACAGGTATATAGCCTCTCCTTCCTCACAAAGAAAAAACAAATGAAAAAACCTCATTCCTCTCAAAACAAGACACTCCACCATACACACTCCTTCCCCTGGGGAGAGGAAGAGAGCAAACAGCATCTGGCCGACGTCACTTAATGCACTGCTGGAAGGCATTCAGATATTATAGTGGTGAGGGGTGTATAAGAACCTATATGGAATAGAATAGCTGTCTACCAGAATTAGTCACATACTATAGTATGTTCTTTTGGAAAATGCCTTAAAAAAATAAAAGTAAGGTACTTTGTCCCATTGTTCTTGGGCATACTGTTTTTTGATCTACTGTTGTAGAACATACTGAGTGCCAGCATGCTACCAACCTCCACGTAAAAGTAATTAGCCCTGCAATAGTATAGCACACGTATAAGCACTTCTGACATTTTTTCAGAATGAAAGGTGCTATATAAATAAGTAGTGCCATTTGTCGTGCTTTTCTTTAACTGACTAATTTCTGTAATAATGATAACTTATACAATTTATTTAATCTCTTCTGGGATCTTGCTGCTGTGAACAAGATGCTCTTCACAGATTTGTTCTTTCCTTTAAGAGAGCTTCCAAAGCAGTGTTGGGAAATTGCTCATAGTAACAAGGCACGCCTGCCTTTTTGGGAAGGCTATAGGACAGATATGGCACTGATCTTGGTTTAGCTCAGAATGAAGAAATCGTGGAAGGAGTAATTCCCAGAAAGACATGAGGACCCATAGGCTGGGCAGTGATGATTACTGAGAAAAGGATCAGTGAAGGAGAAGTTACTTTCACTGTACAGCGACAGGAGTTCTTAGAGATACTTGTCCCTATGCATGCTCCACTTCAGGTCTGCAAGTACCCCACAGACCTTTGAGCAGAGACTTTTGGTAGCAGTGCTCATTCAGTCTTCACAGGAACCCTTAGCTTTCCTTGTGCCTTGCATGTAGGGTGTATATGGTAGTGTTGGATGAACCACCCTCAGTTCCTTCTCTATCACAATATCCCATGAAGACAAGACTCCAAAGGAAGAAGGGTGGGTAGTGGAACACTCATAGGGACAAACATCTCAAAGAACTCCAGTTACAGTTCAAGACACGTAACCTCTCAGCCCTGGTCTACACGGGGGGGGGGGGGGGGGAAGAGGAGAATGGGTGTGTTGATCTAAGTTATGCTACTTCAGCTCCATGAATAACATAGCTGAAGTCGATGTACTTAGATCAACTTACCGAGGCGTCTTCACTGCGGTGAGTCGACTGCTGCTGCTCCCTCATCGACTCTGCTTGCACCTCTCGCGGCGCTGGAGTACAGGAGTTAATGGGAGAGGGCTTGGGGGTCGAATTATCGCGTCTAGACTAGACGCAATACATCAATCCCCGCTGGATCGATCGCTGCCCGCTGATCTGGCAGGTAGTGTAGACATATCCTCAGTCTTCTTCAAACAGTATCCCTATGGGTTCTCCACTTCAGGTGGCTCCTGAGCAGTGCACCACACTTTGGTGCTTTGAAGCCTGGTTTAAGACTGTTTGCAGAACTGAAGTCCCAAAGACAGCATTCATCCCAGAGGCATGTGTCAAGGTTCCTTCCCCACTCTGAACTTTAGGGTACAGATGTGAGGACCTGCATGGACACTTCTAAATTTAATTACTAGCTTAGATCTGGTACACTGCCACCATTCAGAATCCCAGTGTCTGGAGCACTTTCTGTCCCCCCAAAACTTTCCCCTCCCTGGGTTGCCTTGAGGGACTTCACCAATTCCCTGGTGAACACTGATCCAAATCCCTTGGATCTTAAAACAAGGAGAAATTAACCATCCCCCCTTCCTTTCACCTCACCAATCCCTGGTGAGTCCAGATCCAATCCCCTTGGATCTTAAAACAAGGAAAAATCAATCAGGTTCTTAAAATGAAAGCTTTTAATTAAGGAAAGAAAAGTAAAAATCATCTCTGTAAAATAAGGATGGAAAATACTTTACAGGGTAATCAGATTCATATAGCCCAGAGGAACCCCCTCTAGCCTTAGGTTCAAAGTTACAGCAAACAGAGGTAAAATCCTCTCAGCAAAAAAGGAACATTTACAAGTTGAGAAAACAAAAATAAGACTAACACACCTTGCCTGGCTATTACTTACCAATTTGAAACATGAGAGACTGATTCAGAAAGATTTGGAGAGCCTGGATTGACGTCTGGTCCCTCTTAGTCCCAAGAGCGAACAACCCCCAAAACAAAGAGCACAAACAGAAGACTTCCTCCCACCAAGATTTGAAAGTATCTTGTCCCCTTATTGGTCCTCTGGTCAGGTGTCAGCCAGGTTTACTGAGCTTCTTAACCCTTTACAGGTAAAAGAGGCATTATCACTTAACTATCTGTTCATGACAGCATGTAAAAAGGCATAATGTTTTGAGAAGATGTAAACTGAGGCCCATGTGGCTGCTTTGCCTATTACTGCAATGAGTGTATTCTTCATCAGCACAATGGATATAGGCCAGGGTCTGGTGGAACATCTGTAAGTCTAGAAAAGGCTGGACATTAGCAATCATGTAGCAGGAAAGGATGCAACCAGAAACCCGCTTAGAGACACTATGGGTGAAAGAGAGGCCCCTTTAATTCTGTCCATGAAAGAGACAGTCTGGGAGACGCCCTAAAGAGGTTAGTCCTGTGCCAATAAAAGGCCAATAACCTCTTCATATCTAAGGTGCGAAGGGGCTTCCTACCTAATCAGATGAGGCTTTGGGGTGAAAAACTGGCAGCTTGCCGATTTTCCTAGCAGAGATGAGACCTATTAGAAATGCAGACTTTATAGACAATCACAGAAAGGAACACTTAGCTAGTGGCTCTAAGAATGGCTTCATCAGAAAGCTGAGGACCAAATTTAAGTCCCACCCAGAAGTGAGTTCCTCACGTATAGAAAAAGGTTAACTAAATCTGGAAGTGGTAAGGTGAGCAAACACTAAAACCTCTTAATATCGAAATGGAAAGCTGTAATAGCTGCCAAATGAATTTTAATGGAACTCAAGGAGAGACCCAAATTCGTCAAGTCCCACAAGTAATCTAAGACATCCAGAAGGGCAGAACAGACAAGGGACAAGTGCTGTTGGGTACACTAATGGTGAACTCTCTTTCATTTTTTAGTTGATGCTTTTCTGCTATTCAACATCTCCTCTTATACCTCTCTCAAAAACAGGAGACCACTATACCAGAACCATCCAGCTGGGGTGAAGAACATGCCCTAATTCTGAGTTATCAGGTTGAGAATGATCAGTAACTGTAGGGGAAGACAAGATTTGAGGTGAATCAAGTGAGGAACCAAATTTGCCTTGGACAAGTTGGTGTAATTATAATGACCTTGGCTTTGTCCTGCTTGATTTTGTTTAGGACTCTGAGGAACAGAAGTGTCAGAAGACAGGCATAGAAGAGATTCCTCGACCAGGAGATGAGGAAGGAGTCTTCCAGAGATTGAAGATCTAAGACCTTCTCTCAAACAGAACCTTCTACACCTTTTTGATGGCAGTAGCGAGGTCCATTTCTGGAAAACCCTACATGAGAAACACACTGGTGGATCAGGCTGTTGACTTCCCATTTGTGGTCCTGGCAGAAATGTCTGCTCAAGTCATCGGCTATGGTGTTCTGAAGACCGAATAAGTATGAGACGAAGATGAAAATCTGATGGGCTATGCACCGTTTTCATAGCTGTTCTGCTTCTGCACAAAAGTAAAGGGGTCTTGCTTCTCCTTGATGATTTACATAATACATACTGGCTCTGTTGTCTCTCGTGATCTGAACACACTGACTCTTGTTCATGAGAAAGAAGAGCTTGCAGGCAAATTGGTTTGAACCGCTCTGAGCTCCAGGAGAGGTTGATATGAATCATAGACTCTTGAGCAGTTCATTTGCCTTGAATGGTATGTGTTCAAAGAGGAGCTCCCATCCTGTAAGAGGTGGTGGTGGCCGGGGGGTGGGTGGGCAGGCAAAGGTCAGGAAATCCAGTACAAACCTTGTCTGGGTCTTTCCACCAATTGAGCAATAGAACCTGATGAATGATGGACACTAATTTGTTCAGAGTATATTTGCTGGGCATGTGAACAGTTCTCAATCATCCTTAGAAGCAGTGTAAATGCAACCTGGCATGAAGTGTGACAAAGGTGCAGGCTGCCACGTGACCTAGGAGCTGCAGACAAGTTCTGGCTGATATCCGTGAGTTCATTTGAACCTGTGTGATTAGGTTAATCAATGTCATAAATCTGTCTGTTGGAGGTAAGATCTGGATGTTGTGGCATCTAAAGTGTCTCCTAAAAACTCTGTTCACTGAAGTGGTGTCAAAGTGGCCTCTCTCTGTTGACATCTTAGCTTGCTGAATATGGCCCTAGCTTTTCTCACTGCGGAAATAACTTTGGTATGGAGCCCTTGATGAGCCACTCATGGAGATAAGAAAGAAGATTATTCCCAGCTGACATAGTGTAATAGCTACCACCTCCAGAACCTTTATACTCTGGGAGCAGTAGAAAGTCTGAAGGGGAGCACTTGATATTGGAAGTGCCCCTGGCTGACCACGAAACGCAGAATGCTCTTGTGAGATGGATGCATGATGATATAAAAATACAATCCCCTGGATCTAGAGATGGTACTATTGCTGTGAGTGTCACCATCCTGAACCTCTGTGTTTTCATGAAAGTGTTCAGCAATCTGAGATCTAAGATTGGTTTCCATTTGCCCTTCTTTTTGGGAACCAGAAGTACATAGAATAGAACCTCTTCCCTCTGTGTTGGGCAGTGTGATGGAGTCTGCTTATACCGCACTAGCCCAGACAGGGTTAAGCACGTTATTGACAGCAGAAGTCCCGCCTCCCTGGCAAGACTGGGCATGCTCCAAGTGCTCTAGTAGTATAAAGGGAGGGAACCCAGCTCATTCTAGACTGGAGGCCGCAGGGGAACGACCTGCCTGGGAAGCTCCTGTGGAGGATCAGCCACAGCCCCTGACTGCACCTGGAATCGAAGCCGTCCACGGCCTGCCTGCACCCCGGCGACTGGAGGAACCTTGGAGACGACTGACCCTGCCGAACACAGAGGACCTGACATCTCATGGGAGACCCCAACACAGACTCTGGTAGGAAGTGACCAAGGGAGGATGACAGAGTGGTACCTCCCACCCGGGAAAACTCAGTGTGTTTTGGTAGGACCCGCATGCTGAGTCAGTGGCAAGCTGCTATGCCACTGTTAGGGCCCTGGGTCAGGGCCAGGTGGAGTCGACTGAGCCCGGGCCCCCTACCGGGGCTGCCTCACCCCATAAGGGGCACCTCAATGCTCTAGACTCTGGCCACTAAGCCACGCTGCCCAGCGCCAAAGGGCTGCTTTATAGACTCCGGCCATTAGGCTCCACTGCCCTGCATCAAAGGGCGACTATACACTCTGGCCACTAGGCCATGCTGCCCTGCACCGAAGGGTGGCGAAACAGACTCTGGCCACTAGGCCACGCTGCCCAGCGCCAAAGGGCTGCTTTATAGACTCCGGCCGTTAGGCCCCACTGCCCTTCATCAAAGGGCGGCTCTATAGACTCTGGCCGCTAGGCTATGCTGCCCTGCACTGAAGACCTGCTTTATAGACTGACAGATGGGCCACATTGCCCTGACCCTAGGGGCATGGACCATCACACGCAGGTATTTGTTCTACAGCTCCTATGCTGAGAAGGGATAGGACTTTTTGTTTCAGCAGATGTTTGTGACATGGGTCCCTAAAAAGGGATGAGGAAGGCAGGTTAAGTGGGGTAATGGAGGTGAAATAGATAGAACAGCCCCACATTACAATCTCCATAACCCACCTGTTGGAAGTAATCTGATCCCATGCAATTCAGAAGTGAGAGAGACAATCCCCAAAAGGTGTGGCAGAAGGGGCAGGCAACGGACTAATGTAGCTTTAGATTCTGAAGGGGAAGTGTTTCTGGATCCTCAACCGAAACAATAAACCTTAGATGATGAACATGGCTGAGAAATAGTGATGGTGGGTGGTTCTCTTTTCTGCAACCTGAGGCTCTTCTTAAAACAGTTCCAGTGGTCTGTGGAGGGAGGGAATTGGGCTGGGCAGGATCTCTGGTCCATCTGTGACCTGCTGAACCTCCTTTTGTTTGCAGGTATGTAAACACCAAGGGAGTGGCAGTAGCACTCAAATCCTTGAGAGAGTACAAGGATTCATCAGTGGACTCGCTGAAAAGCTTGAGGCCATTGAAAAGAAGATCCTCAATGGTGTTCTGGACCTCCCTTGGGATTCCTGCAGATTGCAAACAGAAGGTATGACACACGACAATCACTGCAGAAATAGAGCAACCTGCCATATCAGCCACATCTAAGGAGGCCTGTAACAAAGTCTCTCACTAATAATTGACCCTCTACAATGTTCAAATTCCTCTTGATGTTCAGAAGGCAGATGTTCAATAAAAGTTGTATGTGCCATAGTTCACGTGATTATATTTTGTGATGAGGCCTTGATAATTGCTGATTCTGAACTATAATGATGCAGAAAACCAAAGAGAACCAGGCATTTTTGGCCTTTATCACGTGGGGTTACTTTAGAATGGTGTTGCCTACTACATTTGTTCACAATACTGATGACCAAAGAATTAGGTATTGAGTGTATGAACAGAAATTCAGAATCCTCAGCAGGAAAGTAATACTTTTTATCTGCTTTTTCACATGTTGGAAATCTGATGGCTGGGGTTTGCCAAATTGTTTCGACAGATTCAAGTAAATCCTGGCTTAGCGGCAAAGCTACTTAATACAAGGTGGCAGCTGGAGAACATCAAGAAGTTTGTTAGGTCTCATGCAGGGGATGTGAAGGGAGATAACAATCCTTTACATAAGCTCCTGGAACTGTTTAAAACCATCTGCATTGGTGGGGGGGTGGAAGGAGACAACACTGGTGCTTCATTAGGTGAGTAGATGTTACTTTGTGGTGTACCTTCCTCATCAGTCCTTTTACCTTGTTCTTAGAAGGATTCTTTCTGAGGTGGAGGCTGATGCAAAGGGATGGGAGGAGCAAAGGATTGCTGGTGTTCCCTGGATACAGTTAGGTGCTCCAGAAAACTGTTGTCGATAAGCAGACTACAGGTCCCTATATGGCCTTTGGGCAGGCCATAATGAAAATGAGGGGGTACCCAAGACTGATCATATTAGACAGAATGAGGAGTGATGAAACTGCCTGTGTCTTGGTGTTTCTCTCTCAAAAAAGATGTCAGAAGAGGTAGCTCTGGGCTGGTATTTGAGTGATTCTCTAACGGAAATCTGAGAGTCTGAAGAACTATTTTCCTCATAGTCCACGGGAGAAGCAGACAGGGGTGGTGTTGAAGGAGGTTGCTTGTCTCTTTGAGCGGGTACCGAGGAGCCAGGCAGTGCCAGAGAATGGTGCAGTACCAGTGACAGACAAGGCTCCAGTACCAGGAGTATTTTCTTATCCATTACTAGAGATGATGCTGGTTCATCTCAGACAAACAAGAGAAAAACTCCTGCAGTACAGAGTGAATCGGCACAAACTTGGTGAATCCCTGCAGGGAAAGGTAGTTCTGGGGGTGACACTGGGTTTGACAGTATTAATCAATCAATTTGTGACACATAATTGGGTACCACAGGCATTGTGGAAGCCGGCCCTGCTGTTGGAACCGCTGTCTTTGAGGCACAGTCCTTAGGATCCCTAGCACCATGATCACATGTAGGTGGCATCAATGCTGGCTTCATAAAGATGGTGCTGGGAACCTAGGGACTTAGAAGTGCCTGAAGCCTCAGCTGAGGGGCCCTTGGTACCAGGAGAGCTTGGAGCCCCAGCAGTACCTTTTCTGGGACACAAGGTCTTTGTGATGACCTACGATTCTTGGCACCAACTTTCTTTGAGGGGATCTTGAAGTCTTCTTTCTGGAAGTCTTGGTACTATCCTCTGTTGTTCTCCTCTGTGAAGGTCTAGTCAGTGGATGAGCGGGCTGCAGAGGATGACAGGGTACTGTGATCACTGGAAGACCACTCTACTTGGAAGAGTATCAGGGGCTGGGTCTGATGCAGGTCAAAGGAAGCACTCCATCATGAGAAGCCTAAGCTTTATCTTCCTGTTTTTTCAAGACCTATTCTTAAATCTCAAACAAATTTTACACTTAGATGAGATCTGGGTGTACCCTAAACAGCGCATACAGTGAGAGTGACCATCACTAACTGGGATAGAATTCTGGCAAATGAGGCAACATTTAGATCCAGGGGACTTAAGCATGCCCTGCAGGAAAAAAAAATCCTTCGAAGATGTGAAGACTCCCAGGGGGAGGGGGAGGGGAAAGAACAAGGAGTCTCAAGGAAGCTTCCTCAAAACAAAACAAAAAAAAGTGTTCCTAGAACTATGGTAACTAGTAAAAATAACTAAAAGGGGGCTAACTGAAATCTAAAATAAGAAAACCTAGAAACTATTCCCTAAAGAAAAAGCTAGTATGAAGCAGGCATTGCAAGACACTCCATCTCAAGCTGAGGTGGCTGAGAAGGAACTGAGTGTCATTTGTCCAACACTGCTCTACATACCTTCAGTATGGGGCAGGAGGATAACCTGGGCAAATGTGCGACTGAATGGGAACTACTACCAAAAGTCTCCGGATGCGCATCCACCTTAGATCAAAGAGCAGCACTCAGAGACATTACTTAAATAATTAGTCAGAGCTCCCCATTTCGGAGTGAGTTCTCCCTCAGAGAGCTTAGGAAAGTATTCAAGTGGACCTCACCCAAAAGGGAGTTCTACAGGAGGACATTTAACTCTAAGATCTGCCACTAACCTGGTCCGTATGAATCTAGAAACAAAGTGCAAGCAACCCTATGGCTCATCATAAATGCTGAGCAGGAAGCAATCATTTAGGGACTATCTTATGAATTATTTGATATAACATACTTTGAAATAAAGCTTTTGGCGTAACACTACAGATCTCAAGAACAGGTATAATTAGAAGCAAAGCAAGGGGGTGGCTGTGTTCTACATTTACAGCTTTGGATCAGCTTCCTGAGCAAACCAGTTAGGAGCATATCACAGTAATCTGTTTTAGATGTGACAAAAGGATGCACAACCATAGTCAGATCCACGTCTGAGAACTACAAGCAGGTTTCAAAGATAAACTGTAGAGGGTAAAAATGACTCTTGACCGCTGTGATAACGTAGGCGTCTGTGCTAAGAAAACTACTAACGGGGATCTTCAACTTCTGCATCTGTCTCACCAGGAGGAGGATGTAAAACTTGAACAAGGGACACACAAACAAGTAGATTTTTTCATTGCAATTCTGCCCTATTCAATGTAAAAATTCTTGACATCAGATTTCAGAAGAAAAATTCAGTATTGTTTCCATATAAATTAATGAATCCCTTTATGGCTGTGTGGATGGCTATACATAAGATTGTTCTATTTTGCCTGGTTTTATTTAGACACAGAACTCGAGTTCTGCACTGTCATGGACTTTCCTCCATCCCTGCCAAAACTATGATCTAAAGCTGTCCTGGGTGTAACAATCTCCAGTGGGAATATTCTTGTCAGAATACTTGTGTAGTCTGAATGATAATCTTGTTAATGCTGTATCTGATGTTGCACTCTATATGATTTTATGAAAGTATGCTGATGAGTGTGAATATAATGTAACTAAAACATGCTTCATGCAAAACATCTCTTGTAAGATATCATTACAAAGCTTATAATATACTAAGTGTAGTCATCCTATTTGTATAAATGTACCACTCCTGTATCTGAAACTAGAAATATGAAACATAACTCTGAGGTCCTATTGTAGTTATGCAAAGTGTGGGCCATTAATGGTGGTTTGGAATCTTAATGGCTCCCATCAGCCAGGACATTTGACTGTAGATGGCTCTGTTTTACTTTTAAGTCTTCCAGTATACGTCTGTGCTGGCAAGTGGGTAATGAAGTCTCACAGTGACACGATCATGTCACCTGAACTGGAATCCATCTTTAACCTGGTGCTTTTCCATTGAGAAGTAGGGAGTGGGAACCCAGAGGGACAAAGGATTCCTGCCATATGCAAAAGATATATAAGTGAGTGGAACAGAACAAAAGGGGCGGCCATCATGAGAAATCCCCTAGCTACCACCTGAACTGAACAAGTGTTAAAAACAGGAACACTTCTCAAGTTCCTTTCAGTTAAGTCTGCAGCTTTGGGGCACGTGGTTCAGATCCTGGGTCTGTGCTGGAGCAGACTGGCGTGTCTGGCTCAGCAAGACAGGGTGCTGGAGTCCCGAGCGGGCAGGGAAAGCAGGGGCAGAAGTAATCTTGGCATATCAGTTGGCAGCCCCAAGGGGGTTTCTGTGATCCAACCCATCACACTGTAAAACTAGGAGGACTTAAATAGAATGTTAATAAAGTCATGTTACAAGATCAGGGCTTGCAAGTGGTGGCATATGTTAGAGAGCTCAATTACTAAAACCTAACTAAAAATACTTCCTTTTCAGTCTATAATGACATTGATTAAGCCAAAGTCCCTGAGGAGTACTAGATTCTAGTATCATGGAATTTAAGTTTTGGAGCAGCTGTCTCAGAAATCCTCCTCCCACTGCAGTAATCTAGTTTTTCCTAGTGTTTCACTCACCATCTCATTTTCTGTCTTTCCATCCAGTTGGGACATACTCATTACCTTCTGCATATGTTCCTTTTGCTCCTTCAAAAGTGGGAGCTCTATTGTTTTCAATACATATGCTTCAACTAGTTGATAAGTACTACTTTATTTTTGATATATCAGTGCCCAGAATGTCATACAGTACTACAGATGTAGTCTCACCGGCACTGTATTCAGAGGGGCTGCCACCAGTATGGTCAGTGACATGTATTTGCATATACAATCCCAAACTGGCTTTTATTTACTTCAGCATTACCTAGCAAGCACATATCTACTATTCTCTATGCTCTCCTTCCATCCCTCCTGAGAATTTGGTATAATTAGCTTGCACTAGTAAACCAGCATATCTTCATTCCAGAAGGAGTGAGCAGAGCTCCTCCTATGCCTAACAATTTTTATTCCTCCTCTCCTTCCCCCCCCGCCCCACTTCCCCTTTCATTTCCCCAGAGGTCTTCATGTTCCCTCTCCATTTTTCCCTTTTGACCCCACCATCCCCAGGGTTCCACATTGTGACAATCTTCCCTTTGATAACTAGACATACAGCTCATTCAAGTTAGCAATCTTGCTCCAGTCATGTACTTCTGGGGTCTTACTGGTTTTGGCACTACATGAACAGTAATCAGACTCTGGCTGACTTAGGATTCAAGGGACCAGTGCCTTTCCTCTTTCACAGCATTAGGCCAGTGCAGTTCTTGCACACAACACCTGCCCAACACTAAGAGTGAAACTGACAAGGATCCAGGCACACTGTTCTGAAGAAAGGCTTCTTTCACTCACTATGGAAAAGCCAAATGACAATGATGCTGTCAGTTTCTGCCACACCCTGGCATTTCTTAAAGCTCTTTCCATAAAAATTGCCTAGGAATCTAAATACAATGAAATGTACAATGAAATCTACCCGTTAGATTACGATTAAAGATAAAGCTGACCTTAATTTGCCTGAGGTCTGGAAATATCACAAATTAAGCCATAAAAATAAAGTGATTGATAATACGCTTAATACACTGATCTGAAAGGTTTGAAACTGTTTGAATTAGAGGCCATGTAGTATAAATACGCAGAGAGTTACTACAGGTCCAGGCTTATTTCTGATATTATTTTACATTGTTTCCAGTGCATGGTCCCAAGTATTCTTTTTTTTTAATGCAAACTTTTTGCTGTTCTTTAACCCTTCAGAGAATGGAGCCATTTGATTGTTTTGTTTTCCTAATTCTACCCGATGCAAATTAAATAAAAAATCAGGTTTAGAATAATTTTTAATTCTGTACTCCATTTCAGGTATCTTTATTCAGACTATTACAACACAATGTCACCTGCCATATATTATTGGTATATGATAATCATTTGTTGCCGAAATTTCTTTCCTTACCAATGACACAAAAATGAAAATGTAGTTATTGAAAGGAACCACCAAAGTATACCTATACAGTCCAATTAACTGAGTATGCAAATAGCAAAAACTTGAAAGTCAAACACACGAAAAATGGTTAAAACTTGAAAACGAATGTAAGCATTTTTAAAGTGTATAACAATCTGCTCTTTAATGAGAGATAGAAAGAGGATTTTGTAGCCAACTTTTTATCCCAGAAGCTCCAAAGATTGCTTTTAGTTTATTTTTAAAGACAGCTACACCATGCATGCTTACAAACACATCAACAAATCTCTTAATACTAATATTTTAGTAACAATCCATGAGGAATATCATTCCATACCAGAAAATTTCCTATGCTAAACAAAAACAAGCAAGTTTTTAATGTTGTTAGTGCCTATGTTAGTGTCACAGCCCTAGGCAGTGTTTGCCCTGGCTTCCATGTTCAGGAAACGAGCATACACGTACTCTCAAACAAGAAGCATTTCCCCGAAAGTAACCGTTGGGCCTAGGCAAATTTTGTGGTCAGCCAGTTCCTGACAGCCCCTCCCCATGAGGGTGGTAACGAGACATCTGTAAATCTCCTAATTAGGAGAAACCTGGCCAAAAAGCTGAACACGTCATTACCCTTATAAATTGCCCACCGTGCAAGCGGTGGGCAGGGAGAAACGCAGAAACCTGTACCCGTAACCGAGCCTGATCAACTCGAGGTCTCCCTCGGCTCCATGTTCTCAGAAGCCTACCCGTTTGCCGGTGGTGATGAAACTTTTGTGGTTTGTGTGTGTAAGTATGCCTAGCTGCTAATTCTGCTAACTAACTGAGCCTGTAATCGTCTGTTGTAAGCCGGAGACGAAAGCCGATTCTAGCCGCCCCAAGGCTCCTGCGAGGGGAAACCCACTAACCAGGAAACCTTGAACGCAAGGGGGATTGGCCGGAGTCTCACGGCAATCTTTAACTGTCTTACTGCATTTTTTTTACTTAGACGTGTAATTGCATTTATGCTTAATAATAGCACCAATAGCACCTTTACTAACCCTTGGAAGGATCTGAATAACTACTGGGACTTAGAGCGGTACCAGGGTCAGCTTCTGTTTGTAATTGCAGTATTTTTATTATTTGTTCTAGTATTATATTGTAGGCCCAAGTTGTAACTAGTATTAAGTTGTTCCTCGTCCTCACTTGTGACCCATTCAATAAACCCTCAATTTTAACCCCACGACTCATTGTTTGCGTTATCCCCATTGCTACCTTCAGGGCACTTGTCACCCCTCCCGGGGACATCCAGTGATCGAGCCTCCGCCCTATCCCAATGCTCATTACCCGGTAGATAACGGGCACCTTGTGACCATATCGGTGGAGCGAGGGGCGAGAGTAATTAGAGATCAACAAATGTAAGTGGCTTGACATATTGAACTATTTTATCTGCTTTCAATAATAGTGCCACCGTAGGCCAGGATCCTGCAAATACTTATGCATGTGTTTAACTTTACTACCCCAATGCTCCAGTTACTACTCACAGTTGTAAAATTAAGTACATGCAGAAGTGTTTGCAGAGGCAGGATCTTGATGGCTAATTACTACTCTAAGAGGGAACTAATAATGGGTGTTTATATGCATCTATTACACTACAACTGTCAGCTCAGACTTCTAATTTCTAAGAAAAATCCTCACAGTTGCCTTTGAAGTTATAAGAAGTTTGTTTTCATTTCAAATTATTTTAAGTATAAGAGGGAATTCCTAGCTGCTATTTTTGATTCCTTCTGTATGCAAGGAGAAGCTACATAGGGGTATATGAACATTTCAAAGTCTTGTTTCATTTTAAGATAACTTCTTTATACACAGACTTATTGTGGTCTTAATATGGTTGCCACATGTAAAATAAAATGTCAGTAGAAGGCTAAAAACATAAAACTAAAATATAATATAAATATCAACACAACATACTCTAAAACAGGGGTTCTCAAACTGGGGGTTGGGACCCCTCAGGGGTCGTGAAGTTATTACATGGGGGGTTTTGAGTTGTCAGCCTCCACCCTAAACACCACTTTGCCTCCAGCATTTATAATGGTGTTCAATATATAAAAAAGTGTTTTTAATTTATAAGGGAAGGGAAGAGAAGAGAAATCATACTCAGAGGTTTGCTGTGTGAAAGGGGTCACCCGTACAAAAGTTTGAGAACCACTGTTCTAGAATGTAGGCTATCTTGAATAATGATGTTTGTCAGGCTAAATACTCTGTAACTCATGCCTTGTGCTTTACAACATATTCAAGATGGTTTTATTATAGTCTAAAATATCCCTCCTGTGCTATTGCTTACTCCACACCCCTACTCCCAAACTGTTCTGTATGGTTTCTCCTTCCCACACACTGTCTAACATACACAGTGTTCTTTCTTCCCTTCTGTTTCAATTTGTTTCTTCTTCCCAACAAGACATGTTGGCTCTACTCACATTTGGAAGTGCTTGTAAAGTGAAATTAACATGAGAATTCTGCTCCTGCAAGCATGCTTCAGTGAGCAGGAGTCGTTTTAATCCATTTTACAAACGCCTTCATACAGAAGCAGAGCACACAGGTTCAATAGGCAAATGAAGCTCATACACAGAGATGTATTTTCACACGAGTTCTCAGGCATGAAACCATTGATTTTCATTAGACCAAAGTTACAACATTCAAAAAATTACATAAAGGTAAGACAAGCATCTGCCAAACAAACTTGAAAGTATTCCTTTAAAGTTCATGTACACTATATGGAGTTATTTCACAAGCATACAAAGCTCTGAGAAAACACAGCCATTAACAGAGACAGCTGCAGGTGAGATACTGTTGGATAACTACCCAGGATTTCCCAGAATGCACTCCCTTAAAAGGTTAGGCAAAGTGCTAAATTGGACACAAAATAATTGTGCTAGAAAAAAGCTGCTGTGTAGACACAGATAAAAACTCAGCCAGTTAAATTTGATTTTTCCAAAGTGTTGGGTATGAACTGCTTTGGGGAGGGGGCAGAATAGTGGCTCACAATGCAAGGTTAAATGGAGGGTGGGGGACAGAAAGCTCTCTTTCCTAAAGAGGAGCCCTTTGTAATGTGCATGGGCCTAAACGTCTGCATAGCCTCTGCTGCTATTAAGATTTCACATTTTTGTAAGTTTTCACTGGTACTGTTCAGAAACTTGGAGTGGCCATGAAACCAACAAAAATCATACCAATTACTCTGCTGCTGCTGCTTGAGAAAACTGAGGGTATGGCTACACTTGAAATTTCAAAGCGTTGCTGTGGCAGCGCTTTGAAGTGTGCGTGTGGTCGGAGCACCAGCGAGAGCTCTCCCAGCGCTGCACGTAAACCACATCCTCTGTGGGTGTAGCTTGCAGCGCTGGGAGCCACGCTCCCAGCACTGCAGCACTGATTACACTGAGGCTTTACAGCGCTGTATCTTGCAGCACTCAGGGGGGTGTTCTTTCACACCCCTGAGCACGAAAGTTGCAGCGCTGTAAAGTGCCAGTGTAGCCAAGGCCTGAGTGTCAGCAGAGGCAGACAGTGGAGCTAATCACTGGAGAGAAGGACTTGAACCACAGAGGTTGGGATAGCAGAGTAAAGAAAAATAATCTCTTCTGGTCACTACTGCAAGCAGCTAGGAGCAGACAAAAGGTTACAATAGTGAAGCCCTCACAGTGGCCAAGATGCTTGTAGGATCAGAGAGTTATTCTTCTCCCTACCTGGGGCTGTGCACATGCTTTTCAGTCACATTAACCCTACCTGGCTAGCTCCTGAATGCACTGTTCAGAGATATACAGATAACTAGGAGCTCTGCTGGCACAATGGAGTAGTCCCATGGAGGATTGGATATGGTACTCAGCAGTTTTAATTGCACCACTCAAGTTCTGGTATCTGTAACATCCCTGAATAAATCTTTTTCACATAACGATCACTCTATATCTGAATTCTCAATCTTCATCCTGCACGCCTTCACAAGAAGAGCCTGAGAACTTAAATTCATAACTTTGCTAGACATTAAAAATCACGGTCTTAATAAAGATACTGGACTGACGACTTATTACAACGATCTGTAACTTGCTAACCCCTTTTTTTGTCCTATGTCTAAAGATGTGAGTCTGTCACGGATTCCATGATTTTCCGGGACTTCTGCAGCAGCCAGTGTGGCTGGCCGGGGGCCACCTGAGCAGCTCGGGCAGCCCGTGGACCAGCTGCACTGGCCACTGCTGAGGCAGTCTTGGTTCCCAGCCAATGGGAGCTGTGGGGCCAGCGCTCAAGGGCAGCACACGGAGCCCCCTGGCCACAACTCCACTTAGGAGCTGAAGGACATGTCCCTATTTTTGGGAAGCCTGTCAGCCCCGCTAAACCTCCCCCCCCCAGCACCAGCAGGGTCCCAGGCTGCATGCTGCCAAGCCCCCGCCTCCAAGCACTCTCGGTGCCCCTGCTCCCACCCCAAGCACCTTCAGCACCCCCAGGCCGTCTCCTCGCCCAAAGATTTAGTCAAGCACAAGTCATGGACAGTCATGTGCTGTGAATTATTGTTTACTGCTTGTGACCTGTCCATGACTTTTACTAAAAATACCCGTGACTAAAACGAAGCCTTACCTATGACTCCAGGGGTGTTAATGTGCCACTTCACCTTGAATGTGTTTACCACTGACGTTAACAATCTGTTCCACCTTGTATTTAACTGTGACACTCTGAACACCTTTCCCAGACCTGAGGAAGAGCTCTGTGGAGCTCAAAAGCTTGTCTTTCTCACCAATAGAAGCTGGTCCAGTAAAAGGTATTACCTCATTCACCTTGCACCTCTAATCTTCTGGGACCAACATGGCTACAATAACACACTGCAAATCACTGAATAATTATTCTGAGAAGTCAGAGTGACTTAAAGCAGTTTGAAAAATTGCTGGAGACCAAAAATAATTATTTTAAATGGTTTAAAATTAGATATGTACTGAAAATTGTCTCTGTACCACTTGCTATCTGGGACATTCAGCACATTAAAAAAATTATTATGTAATTTTTGATAACATATTTCAGTTCATCTGTTATATTAGGCAAGTTATATAATGTGCAAACCGAAAAGGGTAAAAAGTCCTAATGTTGGCCAAAATGGAAAGGAAAGAAAATTTATCAAGCTTCTAAAATATTATAAACAATGGAATATGTTATTTAAAAAAATACTTTAGTGTTTGACAGAATCCTTTTAATTAAAAAGAAGAGGGGAGTAACATACTTACCGTTATCTTTGCTGCTGTTTTCTTCAATTGTCATTTGTTCTGCCAGCTCAGACAGTGATTCATCAATGGTCTGGCTTCCACGCAAGGTTAGGGAAAGTCTCCTCTTAAACTTTTTCATTCTATCAGTGATCAATCTGGCTTAAGGAAGCCTGTACAAAAAAAAAGGAGGGAGTGGAATTCCATTATTATATTATATAAAAAACATAGGATATTAGTAGAATTGAGTTATTGCGCACACTGCTACAATCCAAAAAACAAACAAAAACTTGAGTTGCAAAATAGATAAATAAATGAAATAAATAAAATGTGGGAAATATTGCAGATGGTTTACTTGTATACACATGATCTTTTGGCTTTATGAAGCCTTTTTTTACTGGAATCTAAAACACAGAAATCCACATTTTAGGTTTTGAAATCAAGACAAATACTCATTTCTAGCACTTAACCATTCTTACTACATAGCCTATATACAAAAAATTGTATCAAGGAATTTGTACGCCATTTTAAGAATTTGTGAGTTAGAAATATGTTCAGAAAACTACTACTAAAATGGTTAGCTAGTAATTTTACAAGTTAAGGCACTATTTATTTTACTGTATATAATGCACCAAATTAATACTGAAGACAATTTCTAAATAGATATAGCAAGCTATATATGTGAAAATAAATAATTGATGAAGAGAGCTGCAGATTATAGTTTTACAAGATAGGTGATTTTTACACAAATACATTGCATCTTTAAAACATCCCATATTAGTTTCCATGTAATTTGCACACTACACTGGATTTGTGTTTATACCAGTATCTTACTAGGGTCCTGATCCTGCATCAGGATCCACTAGTACGGATCCTGGTGTCCATGCTGAGACCCAGTGAAGACAAATGAAGAACTGAACAAGCTAACATCAGAGAAAATAACATTTTTTCTCTAATTTCTTTCACTTTAATAGTCGTATGTGTTACTACTATTGTGAAAATGTGATTTTTAAATTGAGGTCTCCTTTTAAAAAAATCTTTGCATTTTTATTATTTATGAAGACTTTTTTTTAGTCTTTGGTTTTATTAAAACTATTTATTTATTTATTTATTATTTTGGGCAGATTTTAAATCAATTACATTGACTCTGCATTTGCAGATCCCAAAATAAGATCCGGGCCTATAATTTACTGTGAAAAATTAAAACAAGTTAGAGAATAAACATTGGATTTATATTTATTAAAAGAACACTCCTTAAATTTGAACCAAAGTTTAAAAACAAGTTTCCACAAAATAAATTGATTTTTTTTGTTTTTTAAAATTCCAATGAGAAATTTTAAAAAACGTCAATTTAATCACATTTCCATATGACATTTATTTTTTAAATTTAGAAATGACACAAGTACCTACAAATATTAAAAAAACTGAGAAAATGTTATTTTTCTCTTTTTCAGTATGTTTCCTTCGTGTATTTGGACATACTCTGTAGACAGTCAGAATTGCTGTTCTGTTGAAGGTCAGTTTCGCACTTCCCATCTTGGAGGTGCAACAATTCTCCAGAAAGGACCAAATTTTTGGAGTTTAGTGTGCCCACCCTACACACACCCATATCATCTATCATCTGAAAGCTTATTTTATGTACATTTAGATGAGGTAGGTTGTGGGACTATCAAGTGGTACGGTAAGCCAACAACCGAGGAGACACAATGGTACCCAAAATGAGAAAGTGTCATTTTTTGTGCAGAAACACCTCAACATGACTCTGATTACAGTTTATACTTAAAATTAATTTCAACATCTTAATGTGGTGTTTATCAGTCAAAGATACCAAACGACAACGTATTAAAAGATTTGGTGTTGCATGGGCTAGTATTTTTTCCAGAAATGATGAGCTGTTTAGCATGTGGCAAAAACGACAAATATCAACAATTTGCAATATGTTAACAAAAAATGTTTTCACGTTGCATGTTCATAATTGTCCAAGCATCTCCCAGTGATAATACTTTTCTATATTTTCAACTAAAATTTGCTGACCAGATCATTCTCATATTGAAGATTGTGCAGAAGTGGCAGTAGATTACCGGGCATAATTTGTTCTGCAGAACTGACAGCTATCACAGAATCATAGGATTGGAAGGGACCCTGAGAGGTCATCTAGTCCAGTCTCCTGCACTCCTGACAGGACTAAGCATTATCTAGACCATCCCTGACAGATGTTTGTCTAACCTGCTCTTAAAAATCTCCAATGATGGAGATTCCACAACCTCCCTAGGCAATTTATTACAGTGTTTAACCACTCTGACAGTTGGGAAGTTTTTCCTAATGTCCAACCTAAACCTCCCTTGCTGCAATTTAAGCCCATTGCTTCTCATCCTATCCTCATACATTAGGGGGAAAAAAATTCTCCTTCTCTTTGTAACAACCTTTTACATACTTGAAAACTGTTACCATGTCCCCTCTCAGTCTTCTCTTTTCCAGACTAAGCAAACCCCAATTTTTTCAATCTTCCCTCGTAGGTCATGTTTTCTAGACCTTTAATAATTTTTGTTGCTCTTCTCTGGACTCTCTCCGATTTCTCCAAATCTTTCCTGAAATGTGGTGCCCAGAACTGGTCACTATGCACCAGTTGAGGCATAATCAGCACAGAGTAGAGCAGAAGAATTACTTGTCGTGTCTTGCTTACAACACTATAAACGTATGTGAATTCCTAATGTAATGCCTCTACATCTGTAAGTTGTTGTACATATAATGTAGCATGTAGTCTACATGGTAGAAAGTTTTAAATTGTAATTACCTATGTGACGTTGCACCCCATAATGCTTTATGGGGGTATGCTTATGAGTGTAAATGTGACATAACTGGAGTATGCTTTATGCTAGATATGCCCTGTAACATATCTTTGCAAAGGTTATATTCTACTGAATGTATTCATCCTATTTGTATGCATGTATCATTTTTATTTCTTAAGTCATGAGTGTTGGCTCTATGCTTGTGTTTACAGTATTTGCTGTAGGAAGCAAATAAGGCAGATTCGGTCAACATAGTGTGAAGGGGTTATTCAAGTAATCGGGAGTACTTAACTAACAATGAACTATGGGAGATGTCAATCCACATCTAAGCTTTTCTGGGAACGTTCAAACTAACATGCAAACAATAGCCCAGGTGACTGCAAAACTCCATCTTGTTGAAGAGATTTTACACAGGAGAACAGAGGAGTTTCCACCTACAAAAGAAAGACTATATGAGCCCCTGGAAACCTCTCCATTTTGTTTTCAGCTGGCTCAAGAGACAGCCTCCCACTCCAAAGAGATGCCTGAAAGAAACTGGAACAAAAGATCGTAACTACGGGGGTCTGAGTGATTGTTGGACCCAGACTAGGAGGAAGTCTAGTCTGTAAAAGAAGCTTATTGGAACATCTCTGAGGGTGAGATTTACCTGCATTTAGTTTCCTACTGTATCAGGCTTAGACTTGCGTGTTTTATTTAATTTTGCTTGGCAACTTACTTTGTTCTGTCTGTTATTACTTGGAACCACCTAAATCCTAATTTTTATATTTAATAAAAATCACATTTTCCTTATTAATTAACCCAGAGCAAGTAATTAATTCCTGGGAGAGCAAACAGCTGGGCATCTCTCTCTATCAGTGTTATAGAGGGTGAACAATTTATGAGTTTACCCTGTATAAGCTTTATACAGGGGAAAACAGAGTTATTTAGGGTTTGGACCCCATTGGGATCTGGGTGCTGGAATCAGGAGCACTTAAGCTGTTTTCAGTTAAGGCTGCAGCTTGTGAGGGCCGTGGTTCAGACTTGGTGCAGAAAGGATGTGTCAGTGGCAATTGTTCTCAGTCATTCAATAGATCCCATTCCTAATTCCCTCTTCCATGCTGGTGGAACAATGAGAAGAACAGACAAAGCTGAATTAGGGCAACAGATGGAAGCTCAAGATGAAAGAATCCAGGAATTAAGAGCATGCAAAAAACAAACAAAAAAAAAAAAACCACAGTGTACATCAGAAATGATGGCTGGAGACAAATTCCATACATTGAATGAACTGGCTGATGAGCACTTGAGGCAGGTCCTAAAATGATATGAGAAAGCTAATTCTGTAACTGAAGTCTTGACAAATATGACAACAGTAACTCTGTGAAAAGTGCAGAAAGACAGCAACAGACAGGATCTAAGGTTGGATGCAAGAAATATTAAATGTTTGGTGGACACACTCTCTCTCCAAGGAAAAAGTTTCTAAATGTGACATCCAACAAGCAATGACTTGTAAAACTCCTCTGTGAGTGTATGGTTCAAAATGCATCTGAGAGTGTAGGAGCACACCCAGCACAAACATACTTTCTTGCTGGAGGTGTTTTCAATGGTGAAGTGACAAAGTCTATTACCAGCAGAGGTGCTGAAGAACCAAAGACTTATACAGTACTCAAGAGAAGCAGATCCAAGCATGTTTGTGCATGCTGCATGTACCAACATGGCATTTGGGTCTCTTGGTGTCTAAGTAATCATAGGAATTAGGTCACCCAATACAGATACTTTGGTCGTTGCTGTTCACTACTTTCCAAAAATGGAACACACAGATGACATGTGGATCAAAACAGGCACCATTACCAGCACAACTGAGAAGCGTAGCTTCATACCTGTGCATGCAATTTGTGATGTGCTCATCCCTGACTTCTGTAACATACTTACTGACTTGCATGTGTTAACAGGATGCAACTGTGTCATCTCTATTTGGTACTGGGGGAAAAAATTGAGTTTAATGTTGTCAAAACAAAGGGAACTTACCACTTCAGAGATCTTCCCAAATTGGGAGAGAGTAACAGACAAAATTTCTGCAGCAAAGAAGTTGATAGCAATGTTGTATGACCAGAGCGAGAAAGAAAAGAAGACCCAAAGGGTATGTCTAGACTGCAACTAGACACTTGAGGCTGGACCATGCCAGCTGACTTAAGCTAAGAGGCTGTTTAATTGCAGTGTAGACATTCAGGCTCCGTCTGGAACCTGAGCTCTAGGATCCTGAGAAGTGGGAGGGTTAGCTCGAGCCCAAACATCAACACTGCATTCGAACATCCCCTTAGCCTGAGTCAGCTGACATGGGCCAGCCGTGGGTGTCTAACTGCAGTGTAGATATACCCAAAGAAACCAGAATTGCTTGCATCTCAATCTAGCCATCAAAAAGGACAAGTCATTGGCCAAACTCCCATCGTGTGAGGACAGTTTGGAAGAGTATGTCAAAAGAGCATCTTGGCAAACAAAGATTTTGATGTCTTTGCACATTGATAAATAATATACTGGATAACCATTGCAAGATGGATAGAAAAATGTGGATGAAATACTTCCTGCATTCAAAGGCCCTATGGCATCTGAGCTTCTACAAGACCTTATCTGCCTTGTACCAATAGGGGTCACTACACAGTCAACTGTGCCTGTAGTCAGAACAATCTTCCCTGCAGAAAACTGTGCACATGTCAAGGCAATGAAAACTGTGATAACCCATGCCCTCTTGACAGAGATCGTAATGATGAATAAGAGGATGATTATGATGTTGACTAGAAATGTCACTAGTGTTATTACATTTCAGTGACACTGGTACAAAATTATTAGATTTTGTTTTACCCTTTAGGTTGTTGTTGTGATGCTTTAAGGTCACAAAGAAATACAATTTTATGTCTTGAAATAATATATAGAATCACTGAACAAAGAGAAAAATGCAAATATTACAAAGTGGTCATTTTAACATGTTGATGGTGTAATTGTTTATCCCTATTTCTATGGTAACAGTACCACTTGACAGCTCCACATTCGTGTCATCTTAAAGTAGCCACAATAAGCTTTCAAGTGATATATACTGTGCATGTAAGTAGGGAGGATAGATTCTGTCAGCCAAATTAGTGGTGTCTGCCACTAACCTATCTGAAGCGTGAGTATGACACATGGTTCCCACCCTGGGGAGAACTCATGTGCTTTCTCATCCTAACAATGACAGTACAGTAGAGTAGCTGCTATTCTTCTACATTAGGGGTCTGCACAGTACTGGGGAGTGCTGGGAGCTCGGCAGAGTGAGTGGTATGTGGAAGTCCGTTTTATCTCCCCAAGATCTTTGCAGAGGCCCAGAGCACCTTGCAATATTGGAGGCAGCCTAGTCCTTTGGTCCTTCAGAAGCAATAAGACAGAAAGCATTCAACAGACAGCCCCCCAGCTGGACTTGGAGAGAAGGCAGAAGACACTCAGCAAGGAAGGTAAGGAGAAGCCCCCCATCCCCAATAAGACCAAATAAAAATTTTGAACAGTCCACAACAAAGCAGGAAGTAGTAGTAAACTCTCACAATCACTAATGTTGATATCAGAAGAGGAATGGAACCATCCACCTCTGCCAAAGCAAACAGCAGCAAGAAACAGAGGTCAGTCTATAAAGGCTGAAGTAAAGGCTTTGTTTGAAATGAAGTAAAGGCTGAAGAAACATTTCCCAACCTCCTGATCCTGCCTTCAGTTTCTCCCGTGGGAGCAGGGAGTAGAAGTAAGCTAGAAGTGGAGTTGCCCCAGCCTCTTCCACATAAGCCTTAAGAGTTAGAAGCATGGACAACAGGGGCTTAGAGATACCCCACCCATCAAGCCCTTAATATAGGACCCAGGACAAAAGGCAGCAAGTTTCTCTATCCCTTGTCCCTTTCACAGAAACAGGAAAGGAACAAGGATGGAAGAGCAACATGTGCAGAACTCCCCAAACTCAATCTGCTTCACATAACTGAACAGCAGGAAACAGTGCCAGGGAGAAGGGACAAGGGCAGGTGCGTGGGATGGATACTTGTATTTAGGGCCGGTTCTAAGGGTGCCCCTGAGCACCAACTTCCAGGGGTGATGGACTGCTAAGCCATTTTGGCATTTTGTTTTGCTGTTCTGCTCTGATGGGCTGGTCACAGAGTTGGATTTGGGTGAGGGAGGCTCAGTTGCTAGGGGTGGGGGATAAGGAGGGAACTCCTGTGCAGAAAGAGGCAGCAAGAGAGACAACAGCAGCAGTTATGACTAGGACAATCATTTAGCTGTAGCTGCTTACAGATATGTGCACAATAGGCCCTTACTCCCCTTGTTGTGCATATATTTATCCTCACTTGTATGGATCTGTCACCCAGCAATAGAGGAGAATACATAAAACAGGAAAACCCAGTGAAAAGGTGAAACATTTAATTGATACTCATCGTCTAAACTGAGGGATATGCAAAAAGTAAAGTAAAATAGGATTTTAAAAATCATGTCACGGTAATAATCTCTAATGTTTTTAATAACGTTATTAACAACATGACTTTTAAACTATCCGTTTAAGCTGAATCACTCTCCTTCTTGCCTATTGATATGCAACATTCTAAACAAAAGGGTAGAATCAGATGGAGGCGGGTGGCGGTGGTGGGAGAACACATTCACAAAAGGAAACCATACATATCTTCTTAAGTGAACACAGAGAGACTAGATGGCACACTGTGCTAAGTACATTCAGACATGGATTAAGACAGGATCTTTGGGACTTGAGCCCAGAAGTTTGAGAAGGCCAGATGCAGCACAGAATCAGTGACAAGCAGAGCCTCTTCAGGGACAATGCGGTAGGGAGCAGAGGAAGGAAAGATGATCCTGTCCAGGAATGACAACAGTACGGATAGAAAGTGCCAGCAGTCCAGCAGTGGAGGGTGTTGGAGGGGAAGAAGATACTGGACCACTGCACAAACCCAGCCCAATTATGTCAGAAGTTTTTTAAAGTATTTTGCCTCTTACCCTGGTCTAAATTTGTACACACAGCAAAACCACATCACAGGTCTGACCACTTCACAATTTCTGCTCAAGAGGACCCGTGACTAGAAAAGCAGGAGTTTTGCAGGCCACGACTAAGGAACTTCGTTAGAGCAGTATGGGGAAACTTGGATAGTGACTCACTGTTTCAACTGATGTTAATACCTTGCATTCAAGGACAGGAAATTCTCATTTTCAGAAAACGAATGAAAAGAACATTCCATTGAGAGCATTTATACTTCCTGTTCAGGACTTGCTTATTGAATAAAAAGAGGTCTGGAACTATGTGCATTTCTGTGCTTATTTTTTCCTTTCCAAAACGATGGACCTAAATTTTTCCCTCATGGGAAAGGACAGACTAGATGTGTGTGATTTTAGTTCACTGTACTAATGTCTTCTTTGAAGCCTATATGTCCCAAACTGTGCTCTTCTCAAAAAGCACAAAAAGTCTGTGAGTGAATCTAAAGAACAGCCTATGTAGGTAACACTCTACCTAAGGCAGTCTGACAGCCAGATAAGTTCTCTCTGATTTTCCATGTGGGCAAAAACTAAGCATAAAAGATGCCTCTACATGGAAACAGGATACCACAATGGGCTCTGATCCTGCACAGATTTAAGAATATATACAATTTTTTCCACAAAATATTGGGGCATCTGAAAGGATAGAGGTCAGACTAGCCAATCAGTTAGTCAGGATATTGTCCCCTCTCCTTGCTCTAGAACACAGGAACCACAATCATTACCTTGTAATTACCCTGGAATGCTATTCATAAGACCACAAGTTAAGTAGTAATAGTGCAGATGAGTAGGATTCACCAGTTGTACCAGAACAATTTAAACCAATAGACAGCATTAAAGTGGGTTGGCGCGGGCAAGCGGGGGGAACTGTTCTTCAGTCACTTCTTCCTTCCATGGGAATTCAATTATTAAAATAAAAAACCTGCCACTATTATTATGGAGAAAGACATTTTGCATTGCTGGCAATCAATGAAGGAGACGGGGTGGGAGGGAGCGACCACCAGCTAAGAGCCAGAGATGCCAACATTCTTTAGCTGATTCCTCATTGCTGCCTACCTGAATAGAAGACATCTATTAGTCTTGGGGAGGAGGAAATGAGGGTTCAGAGAATAATTCAAAAATACAATCCAACACAACCACAATATGCAACATGGGTCTCAAAGTCTACAATAATTTGAGGAGTAGTCAAGAGAACAGATACACTCAGTCTAAAACAAAAATATTAATGGAGAACTTTGGCTGCTAAATGACATTTCTAATTTCCCCTAATTAAAAAAGGTAAGCACTTCTTTATTCAGGAAACAAAGAAGATCTGATTTAAATCTAAAACTAAGTTACTTTACAGTTACCTATCTGGAATGAATAGCTATGACTAGATGCAACAAAACTGCTGATTCTTTTCCCTGGAGCCCTTACCAACTGTAAGAAGAATCTGCACTGTCATTTTCTTTTTTGAGCTTTTGAACACAGAGCATAATATTTATGACTATTCTACAGTGGAATGTCAGATATTAAAAACACATACTTGAAGGTAACTAATGGTAATCCTATTTTTTGTAGACAGACAGAATGAGGATACAAACTATCTGATAAGATACACCAAAACTGGCAGAGACATATTTGTTCCATCCATAGGTCAATGTGAACTGAAGAAAGCAACACGAGATTAAAGAGATTGATGATTTTTATGAATATTTGCAATCTGCTGTTGTATAAGACTCCTTTGATATTTTGCTCAGAAATAAAACACTATTGCTTCCTGAGAAACCCCAACTCACACTGCTGAACCTTAGCTTTAAATACACAATGGCTGTAAGACTATAAATATTTTTCTATACAGAAAAATGTACTTTTCATCATCATTAATTCATAAGAGTTAAAAAGGTATACATATAAAATTGGGATTTCAACAGATCTAGGAATGGCTCTTACCCCTATATTGTTTAGCCATAATCTCTAGTGCACTGGTCAGCAACCTTTCAGAAGTGGTGAGCTCAGTCTTCATTTATTCACTCTAATTTAAGGTTTCGAATGCCAGTAATACATTTTAACGTTTTTAGAAGGTTTCTTTCTGTAAGCCTACAATATATAACTAAACTATTGTTGTATGTAAAGTAAGTAAGGTTTTTAAAATGTTTAAGAAGTTTCATTTAAAATTAAAATGCCGCCCCCCCCGGACCGGTGGCCAGGACCCGGGCAGTGTGAGTGCCACTGAAAATCAGCTCACGTGCCGCCTTTGGCATGAGTGCCATAGGTTGCCTACCCCTGCTCTAGAGCATATAATTGAAAACTAAATTGTACTTTATTTCATTTTAAATTTGAACTTATCTGTATGACCCAGACTAGTAATACCAAACTCTCCCCATTTCAGGTTCTCCATTCCCATATAGCTGAAGCTACCCTCCCACGTAGTAATATCAAAAAGGGCAGGGTGGTCATGTTTGAGGCACACTGAGGCACTGACACCCCAGGATGAGAATTTGGAGCCAAAATTGTATAGAGCTTTGAAGGTAGTGTCAAGAACCTTAAATCTGATATCAGGTGGGAAGCCAATGGGATGCTATTTGCTTGCAAATAGCAAGGGAAGTTGTCCACACAACTAGGAACAGAAAAGGCAATGGTCATGAGATAATCTCTCAAATTCTGTCCATAGTATAACAGAGTTTGAAAATTCTAGACCTAATTTCACTTTATCTTTTATTTTCCTGATGTCATATAAATGGTTCGTCTTCTGGTAATCTTAATTTACCTAACTATTAAACAACTTAATTTTGCAAACCTTTCCAACCACACTAAAAAAAGGTATTACTCAATTTCTTTAGTCTGATGGAACTGGCAATTTGGAAAAATTATTTGTTCCCAAATAATGGCATGAAGAGCAGGCCCGCAGAGACTTCCGGGAAGCAGCAGCCAACAACGCCCATTGGCCGGGAACGGCAAACCGCTGCCACTGAGAGCTGCAGGGGGCCATGCCTGTGTATGGTCAATGTCAGCAAAATGTCTCGCGGCCCACAATCAGATTACTCTGATGGGCTGCAGGTTGCCTACCACTGTGCTAGATGATTTTAGAATACATGAGGATGCTTCACAAACATGCAAATATTGGATCAAATTGATAAGTTTTATTGTATTAAAGAGGTCTATTACTGAACTTGTGAAACAGGGCTCTGGGGATTGCTGGTTCCAGGGACCACTCAAGTTGATCCTGAGATGACCTGCTGACTGAGTCTTTCTCCACACTCTCCTCTCCTGCTAGGTGAGGGCAACTGTGAGGGATATAGTTTGGATGTAATACAGCCACAGATTTCTTGCCTCCCAGACAAGAGCTGGGAATGCACACCTCCCTACTTGTTGATGCAGTACATGCGTATGGTGCTGTTTATAAGCACCTGTGCTACATGGACAAGCAAAAGGGCTCGAGGGCCCAGGTCAATACTTTAAGCTTCTATATGTTGATATGGAGTATGGAACCCCAGGTGTACCCACCTGGGGCCCCCACCAATGAACTCCTCCCCCGCCATCCCAGCATCTCCTGCACGGCATGGAACAGCTGTTCTGCAGTGTGCAGGAGGCACTGGGAGGGAGAGGGAGGATCACGGACAGGCGCACTCAGGGGAGGGGGTGGAAAGAGGTGGGAAAGAGGTGGGGCAAGAGCAGGAAGAGGCGGGGCAGGCCCTTGGGGGAAGGGGTGGAGTTGGAGGAGGGAAGAGGCAGGCTGGGGGTGGGGGTTTAGGGAAGGGTTGGAGTCAGGGTGGGGCCTGGGGCTGAGCACCCCAAGGGAAAATTAGAAGCCGGCGCCTGTGCAACAGACAACAAAAGGATTCTGGGTTCAATACCTTGAGTTAAAATTGACGTAGGGCCTTCTTTCTGACCCAACAAATAGACAGAATTGTCTGTCCAAGGGTGATCCCAATCCTTCCTGGGGTGGGTTGGAAGGACTTGGCACAGTCTGTGTTCTTGCTCTGAGCAAAAGGGATTATGACTTGGAACTACAGGAAAACCCTCTGATGGGGTTCAAAGGGTTGTTCACAGGCCAGAGCCCTTGTGGCAGTCAGGAGGTGATCTCCAGTAAGCTTGTTAGGATGCTTGGAGGTTCTTTTATTGTTCTCTGTAACGCTTTTACCTTAAGATTAAATGTCCGTCTTCAGAAAGAGCTGTGTGGTAACTTAACTGTGGCAATTACATTGTTTACCATCTCTGAAGAAAAAAGCAAAGCAGGCCTGCTTAGGCAGTTTGACTTTGCTGGGGAATTCGTAGTGTAGACAGCGTGCTCCACAGCCTGGAAATATCCTGGTCAGGAAGGAGAGAACGAGTGTCTCCATCCAAAAGACAATGACTGGGGAGCCAAAACCCAAGAAAAGGCTTTGTTGCTGAACCACAGAGCGAGAACACAGTGTAGTTACCCTAAATTGTGAAAGTCTTGTACTGGCTGTTCCCTGAAGTGGTCATAGAGTCCCAAATCTTAAAAATCTCTTTGCTGGAAGAAATGCCCTGGCCTGAGTAGAGTCCAGGACTGCTCCAAAAAAGCGATCCTCATTTTAATCTGCACAAAGAATTTCTCCCAGGTGATCAACAGTCCCAGTTACTGGAGGAGGCTATATACAGAATCACAGAAATGTAGGGCTAAAAAGGACCACATGGTCACCCAGTCCATTTCCTGAGCTGAGGCAGGATCAAACACACCTAGACCAGTGGTCCCCAACCTTTTCATCTGGTGGGCACCAGACGAAGGACCATGGCGGTGGTGGAACATCCGCCAAAATGCCGCCGAATTTCTGCGGCGTTTCAGCGGCAACGCCTCTCAATGACGTCTCTTGTCGGCGGCAAGTGGCGTCATTGAGAGGCGTCGTCACAAACACTGCAGAAATTCAGCGGCATTTTGACGGATGCTCCTCCGCCAGCCAGGACCCGGACGCATTTAGATGCCCCCGCGGGCACTGCATTGGAGACCGCTGACCGCGACAGATGTTTGTTTAATATATTGTTAAAAACTTCCAAGGACAGGGATTCCACAGCCGCCTTAGGTAACCTGTTCCAGTAAGTAATTAGGAAGTTTTTCCTAATATCTAACCTAAATATCCCTTGCTGCAGATTCAGCCCATTACCTCTTGTACTACCTTATGTGGACATGGAGTTCATTTGATCACTGTCCTCTTTATAGTAGCCCTTAATGTATTTGAAGACTTATCCTCCAATCCCTCTCTCAGTCATCTTTTCTCAAGACTAAACATGCTCAGTTTTTTCCTCAAGAGTCAGGTTTTCTAAACCTTTTATCATTTTTGTTGCTCTCTTCTAGAATCTCTCCAACTTGTCCTCACCCTTCCTAAAGTGTGGCACCCTGAACTGGACACAGTACTCCACCCCAAGCCTCACCAGTGCTTAATACAGTGGGACAATTACCTCCTCTGTCTTACATATGACCCTCCTTTTAATACACCCCAGAAAGATATTGGCCTTTTTCACAACAGCATCACATTCCTGGCTCACTTTCAAATTATGATCCATTACAACCGCCAGATCCTTTTCAGCAGTACTACCACCTACCCAGTTATTCCCCAATTATTTATTGTGCATTTGATTTTTCCTTCCTAACTACAGTATTTGTACTTGTCTTTATTGAATTTAATCTTGTTTATTTCAGATCAATTCTCCAATTTATCAAGGACCTTTTGAATTCTAATCCCACCCTCCAAACCCCTCTCAGCATGGTGTCATTCACAAATGTTATAACCATACTCTCCATTCCATTATCCATGTTATTAATGAAAATACTGATTAGTACCAGACCCAGAATTTGTAACAAGACTGCTGAAGAGAGATGCTGTTGAGAGCTGGCCCTCAAGAGTCAGCCGTCCAGATATTTCTCAGCATCTGAAGCGAACAGCAATCACCATGCAACACCTGATGAAGACTCACAGTGCTGAGGACAAGTCAAAATGAAGATTCTAAATTGGTAGTGTCTTGCACCCACATAGAACTTCAAGTACTCAATGTATGTTTGATCGCCAAATGAAAGTAGACATGCTTAAGTAAAGAGTCGAATGCCAAACTCCCCAGAATAAGGAAGGGACAATGTCCCCTAGAGCAAGCATCTTGAGCTTCAATATTCTTATGTATCTGTTGAGATTTCTGAGGTCCCGAATGGGTCTCAGATCTTTGCTCTGCTTGGGATCAGGAAATTGCAGGAACAAAACCTTTTCTCTCAATGTTCTTCTAGAACCTCTTTTATAGCTCCCTTCCAAAAAGGGAATCCAATACTTCCAATAAGACATTCTCCTGAGATGGGTCCTTGAAGAGGGAAGGAGACAGCAAAGGATAATAATGTGGCCTGGTGCAGAACCAGATGGAATATGTCACAGGCTGTGTCCAGCAACCAGTGATCAGAGGTAACTGTGCATCAAGCTCTGTAGGAGGAAGAGGGACAAGGTCCAAAGAGTGGGGATGGGAAGAAGGCATGGAGAACTGGTGCAAGTCAGTGCATAGCTCTTGACTGCATCTTCAAAACTGTTTTTTGGAGGCTGATGTTGAGGGCTGTGAGGAATGAGATTAGGAATCCTGCTTCGATAATGCCGAGGTTGTTTTCCATTAGTAGGTTAAAGGGGTGACTAGTTTCACCCCTGGAAGTGTATCCCTTGGTATTGTGAAGAAGCCTGTCTTTTGGAAGTGGAATGACAGGTAGGAAAACCTCTTCTGTGCTTAGGAAGAGGACTGTGTTAGTCCCAGGGAAAGTGCAGCAGCCATAATCTTTTCCAGGGCTTCATTGATTTCATTACTAAAAAAGGCCCATATGCTCCAAAAGGGAGGTTTTCTATTTTCCTCAGGATCCAGCTGAAAGACCAAAAGGATCTCAGCCAGGAGCACCTCCTAAGAACCACTCCTGTGGTCATGTTCTTGCACTGACATCTAAGTCATTGTGCGCTGCTCACAGTGCTGCAGCATGAGTGTACAATCCTCAGAGACCAGAGTCTTAACCACTTCCTTCTCTTCCTCAGGAAAGGAGTCCAGCATGGGGCTCATGGCATGCCACAGACCATAACTGTAGCAGAACACAGCGACTTGACAGTCAGCACCAGAAGGCCTAGTGAGCCATAGGAATAGGCTCCCCTGCCAAAAGCACACAGTTTACATTCTTCTCTCCTGGCAGAATAAGATGGCTTTCTACCCCTTCCCCCTATCTGTGCTGCAGATAGTACCAAGGAATTTACCAGAGCAGTGGTCCCCAACCTTTTTGGGCTGGCGGGTACCAGCCGAAGGACCACTGCAGGGGTGGAGCACCCATCGAAATGCCGCCGAATTTCAGCAGCATTTCAGCGGCAACGCCTCTTGATGACATAGCTTGCCATCAACAAGCAACGTCATCGAGAGGAGTCCCTGCCAAATTCGGGAGCAATGCCTCTCGATGATGTCACTTGTCAATGGCAGGCGGCGTCATCAAGAGGCATCGCTGCCAAAATTCAGGAACTACGTCCCTCGATGACATCACTTATCGGCGACAAGCGTCGTTATCGAGAGGCGCCCCCGCCAAAATGCTGCTGCGACATTTCGGTGGGTGCTCTCCCAGGGGCCAGGACACGGGCGCATTAAGATGCCCCCGCTGGCGCCATGGCACCCGCGGGCACCGCGTTAGGGACCCCTGTACCAGAGAATGTTGTAGTAAAGACTGATGTCCCTCAACTGGTACAGGATACATTGTGTCTGTTCTCTTGCATACAGGTGAGAACACCAGATAATCTTCGCTCTGGCGCTCTCAACCTGGCTCACAGGTAGGGACAGCTTCTCTTTTGTCTGCATCAGTAGATGTTAAACAGGGATCGGACATTTCTGATGCAGTCACCCCTGCTGATGTAGCGTGCTTACAACTTCTCTTTCAAATATCTTCTCAAAACACTGAGCCGATTCTTTACAATGGAAAGCTACATCCTGACTTCAATAGGTTATGGATTAGGCCATATGGGACACTATGACAGGTACCACGTATATATATAAAATATAAAATACAATAACTATGGTTCCCCTAATTTGGTTGCATCACAATGTAACAGCACACAATTTGGCCTCATTTCTATTAGAGCTGAGAAGCAAGAAACTGGAGTACCAAGGGTGTTGTTTAGGTCAGAATTCAGGTGCATTCGAAGAGCTGTTGGGGAAGGTTTAGTAGGGCCTGCCTTTCACTTCACCATATTAAAGAAGTATCTTCCATTGTCAATCAAGAGCTAAAAAGACAGTGTTCATTCCAGATAAGCAACTGTGAAAATATTGGAGTGAGAGACAAAGCCAAGATAAAGAAGGTCAGAGATTGCAGATGCGTCTTCATTGGCCAAATAACATAGTAAGAATAATTTATAATGTATATATCCTTTTCTTACAGACATGTTAGTTCTGCCTGTCATTCACAGTAATCATTATTTTTTATTCTTGAGAATTTACTGCATGCTCTGCAGAGCACAGCTGTAACAGAAAATAGAAGAGAATAGGTCCTTGCATTGAACTTACAATCTAGAGAGACCAAACACTTCCACATATATTATAATTATTTAAATATACTTAAGTAATACTAAAAACTATGAAGTGGATTAAAACAGGCTGTTTAGTAGAAATGTTTAATACTATAAATTTTTTATTAGGCACACAGAAGACACACACATCAAAAGTTAGTGATGATAAGAACAAATCTCTTCAACAATAATTCTGACTATTTAGAGAAGGTATTTGAAAGAAGATGGAAGCACATTATATCAAGTTAAAGCAAGTGATAGGAGTGTTTTAAAAAAAAAAAGAAAGGAGGAGGTTACATCAAGATTAAATTCCACCCGTGGACATACAACAGAAGACAGCCCAAACTACATGTTTCTTACCAATAAGATGACATGCCAGAACATAACTAGGATCCAGTTATGAGACACTGATTTAAACAAACAAATGCCATTCTACAAAACACATGTTGAAATATGGTAAGACAAGACATGTAAAAAAAATAGTTTACTCCTCTAGAGACTTCTCCAAATTACAGATAATTAAGATAAACAGACTAATCATTTGCTAGGTGTTTCCTAGGGAAATTTAACAATTATAAGTTATAGAAATTAACTGAACAACTATTACAGCTAACATACTCCATCATTTGATGAGCAAAGCTACTACTGAGTGAAAAGTTTTGTCTGATTACAAGATACTTGTTTAGGGGATCTTCTCTTATGTATGTTCCTAATATATTTTTAAGAAGAATTCTCAGTAAGGCTGCAGACATTAAAAAATAATGGCAACTAAAGAGTCCTTTTAATTCAATATTCTGAAGATCTGGTTGAATTAATGAACATCGTTTATACTAATTTTATTTGTTTTAATAGCTGCAATGATTCAAAGTTAACAAGACAACTAGCCTATTATCTCCAATGCCATACTTGTCGTAATAGGTAATATTTAGGGGCTTTTTTTGTTTCCTTGCTGTTTGGTAGCATAACATAAGAATCAAAAGAACTATTAAACGGGAAGCCATTTAAAATTATATTATAGAGTGAATGAGGTTATAGTAGAATTTTTTTTCCAAAAATTAACTGCACACGTTCATTATGGAATTTCTCGGTAAAAATACAATCAAATGTAAATTTTCAACTGCAGACTAAAATTTATTTGGCTACATTTCTATATGGCTGTAAACATGTGTCATTCACTTTTCCCAAAGGGAAAAATAGCACTACAGCTCAGAATGCTCAGTCACATATTAATGCAAAATTGGCAGCTTTCGCCCTACACAAACTATCATTCCCTTCACTAGCAAAACAGTCACATACTGTAAGATGGCAAGTAGACAGTGCTTTGAATGACATTAATATAGACAGATAACCTATATTGTATTTAAAAAACACACTGATCAAGCTGTATGGGGGAATAGGGACAGAAAACCAGAACTGTTTTTACTATTAGCAAAAGTTTAAATTAATTTATTCTAAAAGTACATACAATTATTATCAATGCATACAGGGTGAACTTATTTTATATATCACAATGGGGTGCATTTTAGAAGCTTTTAAAAAGTATAGGGTACTCACATGATTACTGAAGATAACCGTTCATTTAAAAATAATAATTATGTCTGATTTGCTTTCAATGCAACTAAATGTCTTAGACAGGCCATGTGAATTCAAACAAATCTGCACAACACCTTCAAAAGACAAGCCTGGAAACTTAAAATTCATAACTCTGCTAGACATCAAAAAGCATGGACTTTAAGAGGCTTTGTCTACACTAGCACTTTTGTTGCTAAAACTTCTGTTGGTCAGGGGTGTGAGAAAAACACCACTCTGACACACAAGTTTTACTAACAAAAGCGCCGGTGTGGACAGTGCTATGTTGGCTGAAGAGGCTCTCCTGCCAACATAGCTACCATCGCTCATTGAGGGTGGTATAATTATGCCAGCAGGAGAACTCTCTCCTGCCAGCATAGAGCAGCTACATAGGAGACCTTACATTGGTGCAGTTGCAGTGATACAGCTGTGCTGCTGTAAGGTGTGTCGTGTAGACACAGCCAAAGACACTGGGTTTATGGCTCATTATAACAATCTGTAATGCACTAACGGACCTATGTCCTATGACTGTAGACTAGAGATATTAACTGCCTACTTCATCTTGAATATTCTCTTGCAACATGTTAACTCTTTATCTGTTCCACATTGTATTGAACTGTGACACTGTGAAGGTTTGACTGCACTTACAGCACTGCAGCTGCACCAGTAGTGAAAACATTACCTACTCTAATGGAAGAGCATCTTCCGTCAGTGTAGGTACTCCACCTCCCTGAGAGGCAGTAGCTATGTTGATGGAAGAAGCCCTCACATTGACATACTGCTATCTACACCAGGGGGTAGGTTAGTATAACTATGTCACTCAGGGCTGTGGATTTTCCACACCCCTGAGCGACATAGTTATACTGGCATACGCTGGTAGTGTAGATCAAGTTTGAGTACCTTTCTCAGACCAAAATGGCATGTGAGTCTACCCCACAGTAGCCTGCTGCGCATTAATTGTCTGGATGGCCCCTGCTGATGTGCATTAACAGTTCCTTAGTGCATTTCAAAACGGGGTAGATCAAAGCACACTAAAGAATAGTTAAAAGCAACAAAGAGTCCGAGGAAGTGGGTATTCACCCACGAAAGCTCATGCTCCAATACGTCTGTTAGTCTATAAGGTCTATAACACTGAGACTGCTGGGCTGAAATTAGAGGCGGGGTCAACAAAATCAGCAACAATACTGTTGCAAAACACAGGGCATTAATCAAAAAGAGACATTTGATTATCCTTCTTGCAGCACACATTAGCAAGTGCAATAAATTTGCTCTGAGATATTATTCTAACAGAAAACCATGAACACTGCTCTTGTTGTCTGAGGCATGATTTGTTCAAATCTTATTTTTTCAAACAAATAAAAGTTTCCAAGAAATGCTAATATTAAGACTGGACACTAGGATATTCACTTCCATTTTTCTTTACAAAGTTAACAAAAGGTTCTAAAAAGTGTTAGAACCAAAAACTAACAAACACAAATCCTAACCACCATCTGTTAGTTCAAGACAACTGCACCTGCTTCCCCTCCCCCATCCCCTAAGGTCTCAGACATCCAGGTCCCCAGCCACTGGTTGTGACCTATGTCTCACTCCCTTTTTACAGGTGTATTTTCAGGCTGCACAGTTCCCTGCCTTCACTGTGTTATTCCCAACTGAGGCAGGCTACCCAAGGACAGCTGACTGCTTTCTCTTCAGAGACAGTGTAATTGCAACAGTTTCACGGTACCATTTCCTATGCAAGCCTACTTTATGCTTAATGTAAAAATCATTATAGAGAAAACATTAAAAACAATAAAAGAATGTACATGCATGCTAGTCAGCTTAACAGAGTTAACCCCATCTAACCTGTATTCTGGGATGAGCAGTTCTTTAAATCCCCACCCAAGGATGATGCCCTGTGGCTACAAGTTCATCACAGCTTTAGCTCAGAACAAGCTCTCAGTCACAAGACACTTGGGAGACCCTGGCTAAGCAGTCTTGCAAGAGGTGGCGTCTTCTCAGATGGGGCAGGTAGTGAAGCATGTCACAGTACACCAATTATGTTTCGTATCTACCTCCTGCTCCTAGGTTTAGCATTCCAGCCAAACATGTCTTGTAAGGTTTTCACACCCTGAACATGATAAAGGGAGTAGAGGATGGCATACAGAATTCAAACAATGACAAAATGTCAGCTGAAATCAATAAAGAAGATAAATGGCAGCAGCAGAAAAATATTGGTCAGTAAATAAATGTCAGTCAGATCAATAACGCAGAATGAGTAGATTGCAAAAACAGTAAAATAATGGCAATTAGTGTCAATCAATGGTAATAAACCAGGGCATCAGTAGTTAGTAAATAGTAACTGAAAGGCAATAAATGTCTCTAAAATTTATTAGTAGGACTACTTAAAACCAGTAATAGGACACAGGTAAGATTATGGTGACTAATTGTAAGCAGAGATTAGTGATGATGTAGATAGGCTCCAGAACTTCTGTACACAAAGCAGTTACAAAGGAGAGTGATAGTTCTTCTGGGATCCTTTTTACAGGCCACTGCCAAAAGCCAATGGAAGCGAGCCATTCTGGGGCTGCACAGTGGGACATGGAGAAGACTGCTTGGACCTAATGTCCCTAAATTGCTCTAAGAGAGGCAAGCCCAGAACTGTTTCCCTGATGACAAACAGTGAATTTTCTGGGGTAGCTGGCTACTTTTATCAGTCACTTCTGGAAGGGAGATGAAGGCAGCAGAGTTGGGCTCATATGGTGTGTAGCCTTTGGGGAGCAGTGTCCCCAAGCAGCTGACAACTGGTTCAATACGGGCAGAGATAGTGTTCTCCCATTTCCCCAGTAGAGTCAAGAAATGAAATTCTATTTGCTTGTTGTTTGCAGTTACTTCTTTTGAATTAATAATACTCTCTTTCTTATATTACTAAAACTTATTCCTTACGCCATCTCATTCTGCCAAGAGCAAGCCAGGAGTGCAATACCTTCCACTACAAAGTAATTACCTTTCTGAATCATGATTTATTTCAGAGTTTGATGTGTGCTACTGTTGTCAGTGACCTAGATACTAGTATCAAACTAAAATTTTACAAGGATATTACTTTGAATTTTCTTTTTCACATTATAAAAAAAATAAGTATTTAACATGTCAGTTAAATCACTCTGGAGAGGAAACAAATGTCTACGGTAATCTAGCAGACAAATCCTACCCATATTATCTGAAAGACACTGGATAGATTTCTTTTAAAGTAATGGAGAACAATAAATCAATGATTATTGCCTCTCTCGAATTTCTAACTACATGCAACAAATTGGGAATAATCTTTATTATTATATTTCCAAGAAGCTAAATACAACTATTTAACTTTAAAAAGTAAGTTACAGTTTCATTTAAAAAAATCTTAAATCTCAGAGCTGTGTGCGTGTATTTACCATTTTTTGGTTAATTCTGTCATTTTAAATCATAATGAATATTTGTTTTCATGAATTGTGACCAACTATATTTCATTCATTACTAAAAATTTTGATTTATTGAAATAAATCTTGCTGGATTACATTTGTCTGAACCAGGTGACATACATTGCTAACACTGAATGGATTACGCAAATATCTTTCAAAATCTAAAAAGCAAATATACTTTCATAACAATATGCCTTGCAAAGATTTGACTCTATAACCCTGTTATCAGAAAAGAAGCAAGCGTTCCAGACCAGGTTGAAGTGTTGAGGTGAAATTCTGGTGCTAATGAAGTCAATGGGCATTTTGTGGTTAATTTCAATGAAGACACAATCTCAAACTCTACTACTAATTCCCTGAAAGGTTATGAGCAAGTCACTGAAAATCTTGATGCCTTATCTGCTGCATCTGTATATAGGGCAATACTACCACCTATCTCACTAAATCTTGCAAGATTCTTCAATTTGAGTGTTACAATAATGTAAAATATTATTATGGACCTAAATATTTAATCCTGAAAAAATTGTAATTATAGCATTCAAAATGATGGTCACATTAATAAGTGGCATATACCATTACTTACAACAAAACAATTAAAATGTGTAGCCATGACTGGTGGAATCTGAGTTCTCAATTAACAGGAAGCAGGCATATTTTTCAGTTAGGAGGAACACATGAGTTCTGTATCTGTTTTTATTGTTGGAGTCTTCCCCTGCTAAAATTACTTCAGTAGTTGGCTGTGTCATAGCATTCCTTCTCAGATCTGAACCTTAGAGTTCAGAAAATGAGATACTAGCACCTGAATCCTCTAAGCTTAATTACCAGCTTAGATCTGATAGCACTGCCACCACCCAAAAATATAATGTTTTGGGGCACTCTGACCTCCCCAACCTTCCCTGGGGACCCCAAGAACCCAGATCCCTTGGATTCTTAAAACAAGGAGAAATAAACCATTCCCCCACCTTTCCCCCTCCCAGAATTTCCCTCCCTGGGCTATCCTGAGAGATTACTGATCCAGCCTCTTAAATCACCATACAGAGAAGCATCTCCCTTCCCTTCCACAAAGAGGCAAACAGATTCAAGGAAAACAGAGAGAGATTCTCTCTCTCCCCCCTCCCGTCTCCCCCACCCGTCCTGGTGAGTTATCCCAATCCCCTGGAATAAAACAAGGGAGATAAGAAAAAAAAATCAATCAGGTTCTCTAAAAAGAAACCTTTTAATAAAAGAAAGGAACAAGTAAAGAATTATCTCTGTAACTTCAAGATGTAAATATTACAGGGTCCTATAGCTTACAGACACCAGAAAGAGGCTTTCCCCCCAGTACCAATACAAATCAAAATATTCCCAGCAACTACACATATAAAAGTTAACCAGCCAGATCCACAATTGCAAATAGAGTAAAACAATCAGAAAACCTAAACCGCCTGTTTTTATTTACTATTAGAAAAGAAACTTAGAGAGCCTGTAGTAATGTCTGGTCTCTCTCAGACCCTCCGAGAGAAGAACCCACAACGGACAAAGAACACACACCAAAGCTTCCCTCCGCCCAAATTTAAAAGTATCTTGTCTTCTGATTGGTCTTCTGGTCAGGTGTCCCGTTCCCTACTTGTAACCCTTTACAGGTACAAGAGATATTAACCCTTAACAATCTGTTTATGACAGGCTGTAGTGAAGTTATTCTGTTACTGTTCTTTAACAAAAGGAGGCAGGGATGCTGGAACAATTTGTACAGTGGGGGTACTGAGAGTCATTAAACCAAACTGTAAACCCTGTGTATAATGGAAACCACCTCAAGTCAGGGGGTGCTGCAGCCTCCCAGTCCCCTAGTTTCAGCACTTATGAAAGGAGGAGAGAAGTATTTTTTTAAAATACCAAAAAAAAAAAATCTAGAACTATGAAACAGGAATACACTTTCTTCAAGTGCAGCACCACATAAATGTATCTGCTTTGGAAAATCCAATATAAAAACTTTGAATTTCACAACATCCTCCCCCTGCATCACCCTACTAAGAAGTTAGATAATTATAAGAAATACTGGACATTACTACTAAGGGGAAATTCAGAAAAAATTTGGAAATGGATTCACCAATAGCTGTTAGAAACTTATGAATCTCACAAGACCTCAGGAAGGATTTAGACATAGTCAGGGAGATGCTCTTATAAAAAATATTGAGGAATCACAGACCTACAAAGTCAGTTTTAATAGTTTTCTGCGTGGTAGCCATGTTAGTCTGTATAAGCAAAAACAATGAGGAGTCCTTGTGGCACTTTAGAGACTAACAAATTTATTTGGGCATAAGCCTCCATGGGCTAAAACCCACTTCATCAGATGCATGGACTGGAACATACAACAGGGAGGTATAAATATACAGCATATGAAAAGATGGGAGTTGCCTTACCAAGTGGGGGTGGGTGGGTCAGCGCTAACGAGCCAATTCAATTTAAGTTGGAAGTAGGCAATTCTCACCAGTTGACAAGGAGTGGAAAACGCTTTTGTAGTGTTAAAGAGGCCAATGTAAACGAAGTGGCCCATTTCAAACAGCTGCCGAGAAGATGTGAGTATTTAGCAAGGGGAAATTAGTTTCTGTACAAACAACGAGTAGTACTTGTGGCACCTTAGAGACTAACAAACTGATTTAGTATCTGTAGTGACCCATCCACTCCCAGTCTCTATTCAGGCCTAATTTGATGGTATCCAGTTTGCAAATTAATTCCAATTCTGCAGGGTTAGGGTTAGAGACTGGGAGTGGATGGGTCACTACAGATATTAAATCTAAGGCAACTCTCATCTTTTCATATGCTGTGTATTTATACCTCCCTACTGTATGTTTCACTCCATGCATCTGATGAAGTAGGTTTTAGCCCATGAAAGCTTATGCCCAAATAAATTTGTTAGTCTCTGAAGTGCCACAAGGACTCCTCGTAGTTTTAATAGTATGTAATATTTCAAGGAGTTTATTTAAGCCTTTTCTAAGGGAAAAAAATCAATATTTATTCTGATTATACTCCTATTTTTAAAAAGGTATTTTGACAGTATTCAAAGGTCATAGAGAGATTTAAAAAGTGACTAAGCTATGATTGACCTAAGGCTTGTCTACACGGAACAGCGATGTGCTTCGCAGGGGAGTGATTTCTAAAGCACAGTAACATGTTACACATTAATTGGTCTGTGTAGACCTTGCTGGTGCACATTAAAGATTCCCTGGCACTTAACGTAGCACTGTTTGAAAAAGCATGATGTTACAGTGCACTAGGGAACTTTCAGTGCACACCAGCAGGGTCTATAAAGCTCAATGATTGAATGTACTTTAGAAATTACACTCCTTAGGGCACAATACTCCATTATGTAGAACCACAGAATATCAAGGTTGGAAGGGACCTCAGGATGTCATCTAGTCCAACCCCCTGCTCAAAGCAGGACCAATCCCCAGACAGATTTTTTTTACCCCAGTTCCCTAAATGGCTCCCTCAAGGATTGAATTCACAACCCTGGTTCAGCAGGCCAATGCTCAAAACCACTGAGCTACCCCTCCCCCCTTGTTTCAGATTGGTTTAAGGGACAAGCCCCTTGTTTCAGACTGGTTTAAGGGAAAATGTGCATCTTCACTACACCAGCAGAAGTATTAACATTACTTAATACTTACATATTGTTTATTGACTGTTTGTTCTAACCTTCCCTTGTCACCCCTAGCACATTCTCTCTGGTGCTAGCCTCATTCTCCCTACCCTCGGGCCATAATTTTGGCTACTCCCTGACATCTGTCCTCTAGGTACTGCTGTTTTATCCTACTCCCAAGTTGCTACTATCTCACCCCTTCTGCCTTCCCTGTGCCATTCCTAGTTCAATGTTGTTAGGTCAGTTTTGTTTTTGTTTTATACTAAGTGTATCTAACATGAAGTTTGCCCAGTAATTTGTGTTGCATCCCTTTCTCCCACCCTTAGTCTGCTTGTTTCTTAGGCCCCAATCCTGTATGCTAATCCAGGTGGCTGGATGGCTGCATCCACATGGAACCCCATTTTTTACTTGTGCACTATAGACTGAAGAATCAGGGCCTTAGACTGCAAAATCATCTTGTCAGGGACCATTCCATCTGTGCATTAAAAAAACATCTAGCACAGTAAGACCTTAATCCTGATTAAGAATTTTGGTTGCTTCTGTAATTAAAAATAAATTATGAATTAATAGAACACTTCATTTTTCAAACAATTCTACAAATATTAACTACTTACTCAAAGCAAACAAATGCAATCCACACATGGTAGCAATCTATTGTTATTGCATTACAGCATCACTACAGTTAAAGATGAAGTAAAGTTTCCATTCTTAAAATGTATGTTTAAGTGACTCGTACATTTTAATTCAAGTTACCTTTGAGGTTGATTGTTCCTAACTTCAGAAGTAAATTCAATTTTTACTATATATTTAATCTAAAAAAAGGGGTTATGTGGTGCATAAGAAGGGTGACCATTTCCATCACTGTTGTTACCACGGTTACACAATTTCCATAAATCTTGCACAAAGTATGTCTCATAAGGTATCATTAGAAAAGTTATGAATTACTAAATATGATTATCCTGTTTATAAGCACGTTCCATCTTTGTATCGGAGGTTATGAATATTGGCTATGTACTTGTATCTTAAATATGTGTTGTATTCCTGCGTGAAATCCCCCCCTCTTCTCCTCCCCCGATAAATTTACTTTAGGGCTAGGCTGCTATTGATGGCCCATTAAGGATACTCAGTTCTCACAATGGGCCACTGAAAAAATACATCCCACTCCCTTTCCTGTAGGCACATCAGAAAGAATATGGACAATGGCTGCCCCCGTGGGTCAGAAAAGCATGTAAGGACACATGATAAGGACATGTGATCCTGGACTTCATTTTTGGCCAGTAACTGGCCATGCACCTGGGCTGTGGGCTTTGTTTGGGACAGTAAATTTCCATGCATATGGAAAAGAATATAGAAGACACCTGAGATAACTCCTTTTTGCCTCTTTCCTACTCCAAATTCTCTGAACTGTGGATTTACAACTAAAAGGAGCATCATGAACCTATGGATTGAGGACCTTCCAATCTTTTGGAAGCTACTAGAGAGACTTTTGCAAGCCAGCAATCCATTCCACCACTGCTACAAACCTAATACAAGGACATTGCAATCATTTGTATGTATATTATCTATTAACCATTTATAACTCTCTTCTTTCCTTTTATTAATAAATCTTCAGTTAGTTTACTAATGATTGGCTGATGGTGCGATATTTGGGTAAGCTATGACATGCATATTGATCTGGAGGTAAATGTCTGATCCTTTGGGATTAGTAAGAACCTCACATATGGTGAATTGGGTTTTCAGTAACCTATCACTATATCAGATCTGTTTGTCTGGATGGAAGCCAAGGGCTGGGATGCCTAAGAGGGACTGAGTTTGGCTTCTGGTTAACCAGTATGGTAATACAGAGCCTCTTTTTGTTACTGACTTTGTAAATCTAATTACAGAATAAACCATCAGTTTTGGGGGATTGTCTGACCTATTTCTTGCAGTCTGTACTGAGTGTGGCATTCTCAGAGTGGTCCATCCCAGGAACTGGTAGCCACAGTTGACTTTTAAAAAAAAACTGGATCTGAAATTTTGTAAGAATACTGTGCTAATCAAGCAATATAAACGTCAGGAAAAAATAATAATGTCTGGTAATCCTAACAGTATGTATTGGAAGACCTTGAAATTTTGAGTGGAAGGGTATATTAATAAATCAGAGGACAATGGCTTCCTACTATATTCCATGGCTAAAAACCTATGTCATCTCCCTGGTGACTCATGCCAAAACTTAAGCATGACTCAAATTTACAGCGTCTCCCTCTCCCCATTTTACTGGAGAATTCCTTTTCAATAGGAAAACGCTCACAACTGTGGAAAGGAAGGTTTTAGTAGGATTGTCTCAAGCATTACTTGTAACACCTCCTCAAATGTAAACAAGCTATTGAAATAGTAGCTCACTTGTGACTTGACTCTTGGAAAAGTCTTTAGATAAAGATGTCTTGGACAGAGCAGAGCTCAAACTGCAGAGGAGCGAAGCAGTGAAAAGGCATTGATGCTAGGCCTTCCATGGGACACTGTATCTGTGGGGAACGGAGGTGGGGGGTTACAGAGGTCCCACACAACCACCCACATTTCAGCCTCCACGGACTAATCTGAGGCTACCTGACTGGCATAGTGCAATGGTTTTCAAACTGTGGGCTGCGGATCTCTGAGGGTCTACAGACTGTCTAAGATTTCCAAAAGGGTCCACACTTCCATTTGAAATTTTTTAAGAGTTTGCAAATGAAAAAAGGTTGAAAACCGTTGCCATAGTGCTGGAGCAGAAGGAACAAACTCAGCAAGACTTAAACACAGGAAAATGACAATCAGATACCTGCTGAGAAGAAGCCCCTAAAATGATGATGTGGAGGCTGAGGGGTGTGGGTTGCCAGCACACAGAGCTGAATGCAGGTAAGGGAGCACTTTAATGTTGTCAGCTGGACCCTGCTGAACTGCTGAGATCTACTGGAAGGGCAAGGGGAGTCCTAGCCTTCTTCAAAGTGCTCCCCTGAACATCCGCTCCCTATCAGACAAAGACCAAGTAGGAAGGAGAGGTAGAAGACAGCAAAAAAATATTGGAAAAGGAGCTACTGATTAAACCTGTCTCAGAACACAGAGGCAGAGGACTGTGAAGTAACATTGGTGCAGTTTACCCAACATGTGTAGAGGGTGCAGACTTGTACATTGGTCAGGAAGAAAGACAGAAAAAAATTAAGAGGAACTTCTTTCCTGCCTCCAACACTTGGAAAATGTGAAAAAAGCCAGTATTTCCAAACCTGAGATAGCTCTAACCTTTTTAAGATGCTGCTATACAGCACTGTCACCAGAGTAACAGTTCAGTCCCATTAACTGATTTCTCACAGAAATATTCCCTTAATGAGAAGCTTCTCCATTTAAGAGTTTTACAGATCAAAGAAGTTGGAATTGTAGACTCCCCATTTCCTCTCAACATTATAATTTATTAAGAAAAGGATATGACTGTAGCATAGCCCACAGATTCAGCTTGATGCAGGATGCAATGCTGTTGTTTTAGGGATTGACCTTCTGTGCCAGAGAGCTGCTACTTATATCTGCAGTTGTAACGATCCCCATCTGACAGAGACCAATGCACCCATCCAAATATTAGAAAAGATTACTAGTCAAGACAGTAACTGGATTGCAGTGGAGAAACTTTTCTCTGACATGACTCAAACCATAAAGACAGGAGCAACAACACTGAACAGCTCCATCCTGAAGCACACTCCCCCGTGGCACACCTCTCTGTGGCCCACCATGGCCCAGCAGGCACAATGACTTCAGTTCCTCTTGCTTCTCCTAAATAACTTGTTTGCAGCCTGAAATATTTAGAGTAATATTCCCCTTCCTGGGATCCAATTTATTAAGTCTATAAAAACACATTCGACTTTGGCTTCAACCCCAAACCTCTTTCCCAATTAAGGGATTCCTTAGCACTCCTTCCTGGACCTGTGCAATGCTTCCCTTAGGGCTTGGCTACACTGGAGAGTTGCAGCGCTAGTGAGGGGGCTACAGCGCTGCAACTCAGGATGTGGCCACACTTGCAAAGCATGGCCAGCGCTGCAACTCCCTGGTTGCAGCGCTGGCTGTACACCTGGTCTGCCTTGGGTGTAGCGATTCCAGCGCTGGTGATGCAGTGCTGGTCAGCAAGTGTGGACAACACCAGCACTTTTATTGGCCTCCGGGGTATAAGGAGGTATCCCAGAATTCCTGTCCACAACAAACCAGAAGAATGGCTGAACTCCGATCTCCCCGTAGCTACTTGCTAAAAAACAAAACACAGCTGCTCTGTGCTCCAGCGAGCGAGCCAGTGAAGGCAGGAGAATTGCTTTGGAATGTTCAAAGCTGTTTGCTTGAGGAGAGAGGGGGGAGAGGTAATGTTGAGCAACTGTTTATGTGGTCTGACGGCTATTTAGGAGTGCCTAATTAGCATTTAGTGAATAAGAGACAGGTGGGGGAAAGGTCAAAACTTTTAAAATGATTGAAGGTAGGCACTGTGTATCTTCCAGTCCTTAGAACTTGCAAGGCAGGGAGCTGAGAACAGTGTCAGCTCCAAAAATCCACTCTCTCTGTCTCCCCCACGCTCCCTGTCACACTCCACCCCACCCCCTTCTTTTGAAAAGCACGTTGCAGCCACTTGAATGCTGGGATAGCTGCCCACAATGCACCACTCCCAACAGCGCTGCAAGTGCTGCAAATGTGGCCACACTGCAGTGCTGGCCCTACACAGCTGTACGAACACAGCTGCAACTACCAGCGCTGCAGAACTGTAAGTGTAGCCATGGCCTTAGGGTAAGAAATTCTTTTTGGCACCAGATTAACACCTGACCCCGCATTCCTCAGCTTGTCTGCTGCTCCCTTAAACACCTATATCTTTAATGATGTGGCCATGTCCTGGAACAGGGTTGGCAGGCTCTGAGTCCCACTGCTCCTTAAAGGGGCCAGATCACTCTATTACAAGAAAGAAACATAAGGTAGAAATAACCAACCTTTACATTTGTTTGTTGGGGGACTCTTTTCACAACAAGCAGCTCTTTGTTAAAACTATGGCAAGTTAATCAGTAGCAAAGAGTACTGGTAGGTCCTCAATGTAAACAGAAATATAAAGAAATCTAATTGTGGATTTAAACTACTTGCTTGTGTATTTTAATAGTCTTCTAGTTTTATAGCTGAAGCCACTTCCATTCTGGTTTACCATGCAACCATTAAGCAGTTTCAAATTAAGAAACAGGCAGAGATGTCTCACTATTCTCAAGATCGTTAAATACAGGCAATATGCTTATTGAGATTGTTCCTGAAGGAACTTAGTGAAGTTGTCTTTACAGCAAGAATGCAGAAGATTTGCTTTTATGTTAATGTTTTCACTAGACTGAAGAAATGGGGAAACCCTATAAGAAAAAAATTTGAGAATTCCAATTTTAAATATTAAGTTACTCCATAAAGATAGCTTTTAAAAACAATACAACACAGCGTTCAGACTACAACCAGCATATTAGACTACTTCATCCAGCTTAGCACTGGATCCAGTTATTAAATGCTGCACATAAAATGTCTCCTAATTGCCCATAAGTAAATTACAGCAGTGTTAACTATAATGCCTGAGGAGTCTGTCCTGATTAATTGCCAAAGAGATGTTGATGGTAATAACCATCCTGTGGCTTACAAAGTTTTCCTGAGTAATAAAATATCTATCATTAAGCAGAAATTCACACTGATTTCAGTGAGAAGTAATGCTTAAAGATGTATGGTATAATACAATCTCTGATGGGAAAACTGCTCCATAGAAGTACCTTTTGGTGTTTAATGTTAAGCTTGTGCATCTTTGGTACCAAAGGAGGCAATAATTTTCTATCATCCAGTGGCATTTCCCCAAAAAGTCTGAACACAGTTCTCCAGGTGCCCCAGATGGAAATTAGTCATCAGTTCTGTAATCACACTCTCCTCCCCACCCCACCCTCCTTTTTGTTTGAGGACAAAACAAAATGAAATGTGAAATGAACAGTAGCCTGCAGTTGCTTTAATTTGCATTCTAATTCCTTCACTCAATTGTCCATCTTATTCAAACATGTTTCAAGTGTACTACATTTCAGTAGGAAAACTGAATTCCATCTTGGATTCAAGGAAAGGCAGAATACTTTAAGATCCTTGAGTCAAGGGTGCTCTAGTATGTGTGCTGCACAACAAGCTCTGAACTACTGGCAGTCTTTTGGCTATGTTTCAGTGCCGGCATACATATATGTCAATTGTGAAATATGCTGTGATCCTTTTGTTATGAAGTGTCTATAAAAATACAAATTACCATATAAGAGAGTGTATCGTTTTAGAAAGTTTTTAAAGTCATACACGAAACCAACTGCTTCACAGAAGGCAAAAGGGCAGGCCACTGATCCACTTGCTTTAAAATATCCTGGTGGTGGGGTATTACTTTTCCAGAATATTTTCACCATTCATATGTTGAATTAGTTATTTCTGGAACAGCCAAAAGTATTTGAAAAGTAACTGAAACAACAGCTGTGTTGAAAAACAAACCGTATATCCTAGCACTCCTAAGAAAAAGGCCCACTTAGTGGTCTTCCGCAAGCCCTGACCCTTTACCCTTTGAGATTACAGATAGCATCTATTTGCCTTTGTAACTCTTTTCTTTATCTCCAAGGTTGAAACTCAACATACCAGAGCAAGATTTTCAGAAATAGGGAGCAAAGAAACAAAGCTCCAGGTGGTAACAAAAAAGTTCAAAGAACATTCCCTTTCAAATGAGCTGCTAGATGAGGGGTACTGCTGATAAATTCACGTACTAATTTTGAATTCTTATGCCCTGATAACCTAACTCTTACAACATACATGTTCATCCTAACAGACTGAGTCCAGAGCAAGAGGAGAATTATAGGAACCAAAGATTAATTCCTTTGTGGGTCCCTCCCAGTTTTCTACTAGCACCGACCACATGAGCTGTTCTTCCTACATAGATTAAGCAGGATTAGACACTCTTATTTTGGTGTCCCACATGTACCTAAGAACCACCCACTTCCACTGCTCTTTCCTCAGTCAGATTACATCTTCACTGCCAAAAAGGGTTGGAGTGTTTTTTTGATTGTTTGTTTACAGTGAGGTAACTAACATGTACTAGTTATCTCACTTCAAAACCCTAGTGAAAACAAGATGTAGTTAGACTTCACCTAGCTACATCACAGTAAAAACTAAAGTGAGGTTGCCTAGCTACATCACAGTAAAAACTAAAGTGCCTCAGCTCCACTAGGATTTTGTAGCCTCAGAGTACTTCAAGTTGAAAAAATTTGCTTTGATAATTAACCAATATAAAAAAGAAACCTAAACACCCCTGCACAACTATGAAAAATAAAGAGCCAACAGAGTGGGATCTATCAGCCACTGAAGGGCAGTAGTTCTAAATAGATATTCCTTTCTCGGTTTCAATTCCACCAACAAAGAAAAGATTAAATCTATTTAGCATTCCTCACATCAGGGAAGACAAGAGTTGCCATAGATATCATCCAATCGCCTAAAGCAAACACTTCCCCAATCAAAATTGAACAGGAAACTAACAAATCATGAGAAACTGCTAGAGTACCAAACAGATAATCAAACTTTGGCTTGCTGGATTAGGGAAGATCAAGCTAATGACTGCACACAGAACGTGTATCTGAAAGTATGAGATTGCCAAAGAACGACTCCTTCAAATAATCTTCACTCTAATATCTGGTCAACCTGTGCAGGAAGTGTCATGTAGCAGCTCTGAACAATTCCCATATTGTAATGTTACCTCTCTCAGTCCAAGAGAAGGCAGTACTTCATATAGTGAGAGTATGACAGGTTCAGTCACAGAGACCCCCCCTTGAGACTGTCAGCCAATGTGCTGAAATTACCTCTGAGCCCATCTTCCCTGCCAGCTTGGGACTTCCAGAACCCTGTCTTGTTGAGCCAGATATGCTAGCCTGCTGCAACACAGATCCAGGGTCTGGTCCACGCCCTCGAAGCTGCAGACTTAACTGAAGACAGCTCAGCAGGTTACCTGTCTCCGGCACTCAGACACCCAGTTCCCAATGGGATCCAAACACCAACTAAATCCATTTGACTCTGTAGAAAGCTTATACAGGGTAAACTCATAAACTGTCCACCCTCTATATCACTTATAGAGAGATATGCACAGCTGTTTGCTCCCCCAGGTATTAATCACTTACTCTGGGTTTACTAATAAACAAGAGTGATTTTATTAAGAATAAAAGGTAGGATTTAAGTGGTTTCAAGTACTAACAGACAGAACAAAGTAAGTCACCAAGAAAAATAAAGCAAAAACATGCAAGTCTAAGCCTAATACATCAAGAAACTGATTACAGGTAATATCTCACCCTCCGAGATGTTCCAATAAGCTTCTTTTATAGACTAGTCTCCTTCCTAGTCTGGGCCCAATCCTTTCCCCTGTGCAGTCCTTGTTAGTTCCAGCAGACATCTCACTTGGTGAGCAGAGGTTCTCTCATGACTGGTAGAACTTTCTGTCCTGTTCCACCCCCTTTTATAGATTTGGCACAAGGTGGGAATCTTTTGTCTGTGCTTGTCCCCACCCCCCCCCCACCTCATCAATGGAAAAGTACAAGGATTAAGATGGATTCCAGTATAATGTGACATGGTCTTTTGCATAAAGCATAGTCCAGTTACATCATATTCACACTCATAAGCATATTTCCATAAAACATATGGAGTGCAACATCACAGTGAGACTTAATGGAAGGACAACTGAAGGGAAGTTAGTGACTCTACAGTCTTCCCAAATACAAAAGCAAATGTATCTGGCATTTACACTGGGAAGGAAGGAAGCCTTTTGAAGGACACAGTGGTGTTAGACTCGACTGTGTCATAACCTCTTTCTTTGATTTAGGGTTAGGGCAGAAATTAGGCAAGACAATTAAGTAAAATAAGGATAAAACCTTGGAAAGGAAGAAATGTGTACAGGGCTGCCATGTTGTACTGCAAAACTTTATAGAGATGCACTTAAAAGGGCAGCTAACTCCTCCAGCCTCCTAGTCAAGTCACAGACTCTAAAAACTACACCTTACGTAGATAGGGAAAGGGCAACAGAACGGAGACGTTCAAAGGGAGAGATACAATGAGAGATCTACAGGTAGGCCACAGCTGTGAGAAATCAGAAAAAGAAATGGGAGTTCACAGGAAACTAAATCCCACTCTTTCTTGCACAGGAGTATAAAGCACATGCTTGCACCCACAGAGAAATTAAAGACAAGTCTTTTTCAAAATGTTCCAGAAGAACACAAAATATAGAGAAGATGCCAGATTTCTTAATCTTTCCTCTGCACACCACCAGAAAGCTGCTGTCCATACAATGTAGATCCTATTGAGGTGGACTGTTTTCTGAACATTAACATGACCTTCCAAACTTTCTTTGGGATGTCCAGGCCTTCTGTGCAACACTCTCAAAAGTCAGATCAAAAGCAAAAGCAGATTTTGGTCAGGATACAAGAAGGGTCCTTGGGCCAGCAGGTCCTTCTACAGAAGGAAAAGCAGCTTGTGATTTTGATATTTTAAAAGTGGTCTGTATACCAAGCCCTTTCAGTCAGTCCGGGCTATTAACATGACAATTGCCAAATCCTACTTTGTGTCCGTTAGCATCCTCCAAAATACCAGTAGAGACAGGAAGGCTCATATCAGTCTGAACTTCCACAGAATTGAAATAATTATTTCTGAGCAGTCTGGACACCTGCTGCAAGATTCTTGTGTTTTCTGACAATCACTATCTGGGGAAGGCCCCACTGAGTAACCAGAAGTAGAAATATGTTTTCTTTGAGGGTCCATTCCATTGGGATAACCTTTCGCTGGCTTAGATAGTCCACTTGCATGCTCTCTTCCCTAAGACACGCAGACATGTAATGGATTTTAGACTTCCTTCTTAACAGTACAGCAGGATGGCTTCTAAAAGGGATGACTGTTGATGCCTCTTTGACAATTTATGTTGGACGCTACTGCTGTTTTATCCATCATTAGGAAAACATAATGAACAAACGTATTTCTAATGATCAGAGCCAATCTCACAGTCCAAGAGTTGATGCATATGTAGTTCTCTCTGCATCTGCAACAAGCTTCTCTGAACAGTTTCCTGGCCATGTCCCTGCCCCCACAACCTAAGAGGCTAGGATCTACAGTAGAACTTCAGAGTTATGGACACCTCAGGAATGGAGGTTGTCTGTAACTCTGAAATGTTCATAACTCTGAACAAAGTGCAGTTCAAGCTCCATTTCCAGCAGCTGACACTGCAGGCCAGGTTCCAACAGCAGCTGAACTCCCTCCTCAGGGCTGGCAGCTTCCTTGCAGGCAGTTTCTTTGCCTGGGTCGGACTGCAAGCTTGCCCGCTCCCGGCTGAGGGAAAGGAGGATAAACCGCACCCCCCACCTCACGGATAGCACAGACCCCAGCGCTGCTCCTACTCTGCTGGCTACCCTGGGCTGGCAGCCGCAGTATCTTCACTCCTAGCTGTAAGTGGTTGCCCCACATGTGGGGGTGGGACAGGCAGCCCAGATGTGTCTACCTTTAAGATGCAATACAGGCAGAGTACAGCACAGTACTGGCTGGTTTTTTTGGTCTCCAGTGCTACCTGATTGGTTACTTCTGGTTTCACATGGTGTCCGGTAAACTGGTCAGTCCGTAACTCTGGTATTCGTAGCTTTTAAATGCTATTGTAGCCATCTAAAATGCCAGTGGCGTTCCATAGCAGTCTCCTTTTTAGGCTATTTGGTCAGTTCTTTAACCACAGGAGCTTGAACTTTAATCCTCAAAGAAATGGAATCCCTTAAAAGGAATGGTCATCAATCTAACCTTGTCAGCAAATTATACCGTCTAGGGCTGAAGACAGATTGCCTGATGAATGATTATTGAGGATCCAATGTTTGCTTCAATGGTGTACTATCCCTATAACTATCATGGAGAGAGTCATTACCGCTAAATTATTAATCACGTTTATAGGCTCTTTAGGAAGCTGAGAGGGGACCAGTGGGTCTGCCTGCATTTGAGAAAGCCACTCAATACAGGATCTAAATACAAAGGAACCATAAATAGCTATGCCTAACAGTGCTCTGGCCAACTTAAAATTACCACGAAAGGAGTCCCTAAATCTATATAAAATATCCACAGGAGCAATGTCTGTTTGTAGGGAGCCAGAAGATTTCATATGGTCTGATACAAAAGGTCGACACACGGGCCTGGTCCACACTACGCTGTTAAACCGATTTTAACAGCGTTAAATCGATTTAACGCTGCACTCGTCCACAATCCACTGCTCTTTATATCGATTTAAAGGGCTCTTTAAATCGATTTCTGTATTCCTACAAAACGAAAGGAGTAACGCTAAAATCGATATTACTATATCGATTTAGGGTTAGTGTGGACGCAAATCGACGTTATTGGCCTCATTCTTTTACAGTAGCTACCCACAATGCACCGCTCCAGAAATCGACGCTAGCCTCGGACCATGGACGCACACCACCGAATTAATGTGCCTAGTGTGGACGCGCACAATCGACTTTATAATATTTGTTTTATAAAATCGGTTTTAGCTAATTTGAATTTATCCTGTAGTGTAGACGTACCCACGGAGGAATCAACTAGAGTTCCCAAGTCTTATTGGCCCAGTTCATACTGTTTGCTAACTGATTTGGCCATAATTACCTTCACAACTGTGGCTTTAGAGAAGCCTGGATAGTTTGTTACTCTGAACAGGATACAGACAAAGATGTCTCCTTCTTATAGTAACTTAGAAACAGGAGGAAAAAGGAATCCTCTTCCTTTTCTTTCACAGATTGGGTCCGAAAGTATATTGATCACAAGTTTAATAAGAATTTTCCATTTTTTCTGGAGATATTCTGGAGGAATCTGGAGACTCAGAAGCAGAGGACAGCACCTTCCACTTCTCTGTACCCACACTGAGAGCGAGGAGAAGGAAAGCAGCAGGCATAGGCTTGTTGAAGATGAAGGAAAACCACTTCCTGCTGTGATGGAACCTTGCCTTGTTGAGCCAGACACGCTAGCCTGCTGCAACACAGACTCAGGTCTGGTCCATGCCCCAAAGCTGCAGGCTGTAAGTGAAAACAGCTCTGCAGGTTACCGGACTCCAGCTCCCAGTGGGATCCAAACCCCAAATAAATCTGTTTTACTCTGTATAAAGCTTATACAGGGTAAACTCAAACTGTCTGCCTTCTAAACAGAAAAGTACCAGATTTAAGATGAATTTCATTACTAGGTAACATGTCACTTTAAAACCTCATTCTTCATTACCCACAGGTTGACCCACAGGTACACAGGAAGGCTTGCAGGTAAATAAACCATTTACAACCAATTGTCCTAGTCAATGGGAGCCATCAAGATTCTAAACCACCATTAATGGCACACACTTCGCATAATTACAATAGTACCTCAGATTTATACTTCAGATGTCTAGCTTCAGATACAAGAATGATACATGCATACAAAGAGGATGAATGCACTCAGTAAATTATAAGCTTTGTAATGATACCTTACTAGAGACCCCTTGCATAAAGCATATTCCAGTTACATTATATTCACATTCATAAGCATATTTTCATAAAACATATGGAGTCCAATGTCACACCTGCTCACAGAAAATAAGCAATCTTTTGGAAGGCAAACAGTGCAATACAGTCCACTTTTCAGGGTTTCATGTCACAGGGCTTCCTGGAAAGGAGAGGAAAGATGTCTCCTCAAATCTAGCCTGTGATCTGTACGAGGCCTTGCTCAATTAAGCAGTCATACCACGGGACTAGGACTACTTACCCCAAGGCTACGTGCATAGCAGCAATTAGGGACTGGAGCCCACCTTTAGGTACTGGGGTGGTCTTCCATATCTACAGAGGAAGAGCCTATTAGAAGTTAGTCACTCATAAAGCTGACTTTCCTCTCCAAAGACTGTGATTTGGCAGGCTATGCCACCAGGAACTGCCTAAGTAATGGACCTGAGGCTACACTGCAGTATGAGAAATAGAAGCCTGCCCATGGGGATTAAATAATGTCACCACAAACAGTTCACTTTCTGCCCTTCCTTTATTTTTGTCCTCTGAGGACATGCTGAAAGTGAGAGCTCTGGCCAAAAAAAAAATACCCCCAAAACATAAGAAAGACAAAACTAGAAGACAGACAGACAGAAAGACAAGATTACTACCCAAAATAAAGGATAGAATGCTTCCTTCCAGCAAGGCATATGAAAGACTTAGGAATGGCAGTGAATGGTAATAGTGCTTAGAGAATTGAAGAGCACCAACATGAGAGCTTCTCACTGGGGCTATTCGAAGAGAAGCAATTCATTTATCCTGAACCGGTGGAGTCAAGACCCAGAAACAGAGGGTGATGAATCAGTGCAACCAATGAACAGGAAGTAAAACTAGGGGGTTCACTAGGATGAGATGCAAAACACTGTTTGAACAGGAAAAGATCTCTTATTGGTTCATCCATTTTGTTAAGCATATAAGCATGTGAAAATTCAATTACTGTTAGTGCATCTGATAAGCATTAAGTGTCTTCTCTCCAACTAAAATTAGAGTAAAAATGTGTTGTTTTCACTATAACGTCTCAAAACATCTCCAGTATAAACTATAACAACTATAAATGAATTCTCTAAATTAATCAGGAAATTATTAAACCCATTTTAATTCCTACAGAGAGAGTCAGTAACAACACAAAGTTCCCTGATCAGTTATTGAAGCCTTACCAAGTATGAAAGAGACTTGATAATTTACATTAGGGAATTTCAATGCAAATTAATGGTTGCTTGCAGTTTTCAAGTGAACAAAACTGCACAGATTATTCATGAGCAAAATGTCCACTGTCATTTTTATTCTGACAACTACAGTTCAGTTTAACTAGTTAGAAACTGTCCTAATCTGCACTGATTGATCCATATACATCTCTACCCCAATAGAACCTTGTCCTCGGGAGCCAAAAAATCTTACCGCGCTATAGGTGAAAACGCGTTATATCGAACTTGCTTTGATCCGCCGGAATGCACAGCCCCGCACCCCCTGGAGCACTGCTTTACCGTGTTGTATCCGAATTCATGTTCTATTGGGTCACGTTATATCGGGGTAGAGGTGTATGTTATAATTCATGCAATAACATCTCAAATTTTTATTGTATTTGAGAGACCGATAAATTGTGCAGCTCATAACAAATTAAGGCTGCAGGTTTGTCATGGAAGTCATCGGTCGCAGCTGGGGCAATCTCGGGCCACTGCACCCCCGCACCCCATCCCAGCAGCAGAGTTTGGGTGTGGGAAGGGCAGGGGCACGGGGCAGGGTGAGAGGTGCTTTGAGTGGCGCTTACCAGGGGAGCTCCCTGTAGCAGCGACATCCCCTTCGATCAGCTGCTAGGCTTTGCAGCTCCCATTGGCAAGGGCAGATGTCACCACTTCCAGGGAGTCCTCCAGGTAAGCGCTGCCCAGAGCCCACCTCACCCCGTTTCATGCCCCATCCCCCTGCCCCCTCCCACACCCAAACTCAGCTGCTGGGGGAGGCAGGGGGAGGGGTGGAGCCAGGCAGAAAGCCTGCTGGCCCCACCCCAACGGGTGTCCCAAGCTGCGCACCGCCACCCGTCCCCTCCCCGCCAGCACCTGGGCTGCTCTCCCACAACCCCCTCCCCCAAGTTTTAGTCAGGGATATATAGTAAAAGTCATAGACAGGTCACAGGCTGTGAATTTTGTTTACTGTCCGTGACCTGTCTGTGACTTTTACTAAAAATATCCGTGACTAAAATGTAGCCTTACACACAAGTGCTAGGGAATTTAAATCAGCACAGTTCTGATGTAATAATGAACTAGAAATTAAACATACTGTATTAGCTATTAAATAATCTGTATGTTATTAATATTTCAGTCCCTATAAAAACACAGTAGTTTATAATTATAGCAGTTAACATGACTACATTTTAGAAGGAATATATGACAATCTGCTTCTATTAGAAATAGCTATTTAGAAATACAAACTATGTCAACAAAAATGAGTATCACAGCACAACTGCCTATAAGGAGAAGCAGAAAGGAACTGATGGGGGGGAGAAGGAGTCCTAATAGAGACTGAGGTACAGTAGGCAGTTGGAATGGGAGGAGGGTCAGGACTAGCTCATGCTCAACTGCCATGCAGCTAGTCAAAGCTTAAAACCTGCAGTCCCCAAAACACCTTACGCTGGGGCACATAATACTCAAGAATGAAAGAATATCTTCAAAGAAGCAGAATTACAGGTAAATACTTTTTCTTTAAAAAAATATGTTTAGAGAAGTCCTTTTCCCCATATCTAGTTTTAGTAATTAAAAAAATATAAAAATATATTTTAAGGTGCAATTTTCAAAAGCACCTAGTGTTGACCTATCATCTCCTTGAAGTCAATGATGAAACTCCAATTGACTTCAATGGGAATAGAGTTAGGCCAACATTAGGAGTTTTGGAAATCCCACTATTGCAACTCTTCATTTACCATATTAAAACTAAATTAAATTAAATACATACATTAAAATACTGCATGATCAAAACAAATTATACATTTTTATATATTTGAGTTGCTGCTTTAAATGATTTATCTTATGTCCCTCCTGTCAGCAAAAACCTAAGATCCCATTCTCTCCTTTCATTTCAATGTCAATATTCTGTACTATATTCTTTCTTAAATAAGTCTCATTTCTGACAATATTAGAGATATCTGCAAAATGTCCAGTCTTCAAATGAGATTATTCTTCTTGAAAAGATTCCTAAGGAGACGAGCATGTGAGAGTAAAGAAAACAGTACGAGTTGATTTAGTCTGTAGTTATAAAGGTCTTTCACCACCATTCCCAAAAGATCTTCACCAGTAGGAATTCCACTGTCCTCTCTCTGAGACAGGATCTTCTTCCAGCAGAAGGCCTATAGTTCACTTGTTCCCCCCAACTTTCTCATGCAGGTAACGAGAAGAGGATCTTCATGGGGAAGTATCTTCAGAGGGAGATGAGAGCCTCCTAATTCCCCACTCCTTTTCACCCCAGACAGCAGCAACTAATTGAATCATGAGATTTTGTACCTTTTCTGCTCTATCATTAAATATGGCATTGCTCTTTGGCTCCCCAATTAGCAAGCCCTGGAATGATAATCCCCAGAAGGCACGAAACTTTGATGGCTCAGAGACTGGTTTGTCCTTTGGTGAACCACTTACAAGGAAGCCAAAAATCAGCATAACTTGTGGTCTGAAAAGGATTCCACAGAACACAACAAAGAGTGTGCCTTGACACCCAGACATTTGTCCAGAGGAACAGTGCCCATCGAGGGCCTTAGAGCTGACCTGCTTCCTCCCAGACACATGCCTGGCCCACCAGCTCTCCATCGCGGAACACTGCAGTACTGTTACCCAATCTTCAAGAAGGTAGAAAGTGGATAGGGCAGGCACTGGGACCAGATGGTAAGAAACTAGGCGATGGGCAGAGATTTTTCTAGAACCATCTGAACCTGAAAAAAAAAAATCTGGTTTAACTCAGTGATGAGCTAAAGTTTAGTGCGGCTCTTTAACTAACTGATTTGCTCATTCCCAGTGGGCAAATCATCAACTTCATTTCTATAGTTTTCAGCAGCTGTAAGAAAGCCAAATGTAATGATTCATGTGCGCGTGGTTAGCACAAAACAAATGAAAAACACTTGCACAGAATGAATGTCGATTCCATGCATGCTGTTCACTGATGTAATGTGATTGTACCATTTCCAAAACTGGTCCGCACTTCACTGAAAAAGTACTCCTTTACTCGATCAATCTGTATTTTATCAGCTAAAATTAGCCTCAAAGATAAGTCAAATGATTTATAAATTAGCAATTCAGTTCTGCCTGCTTAGGAAAACTTAAGGGAAATCTGAATCATGTATCAGCCTATATATTTTTAATTATTTGTTTCCTTCATCCACAACATGTGGGTGGTCCCTTAGGCTATTAGGTAGCCATTATCTGTCATCTATTTTCAGCCCCTTAACCTGAAATGGCCAATTTAAAATTCATACAGCTTACATTATTCAAGCTAAAATAGACAGGCCTGGTATTATTTCCAATTATTTTGTATTCTGCCTAACAGTTTCCTTAAGTAAAGAATAGTTTTGTGGGGAAAAAGTTGAGCAAAACAAAATGACTCAGGCAGGTTTATAAGATATGTTAAAATGTCAGACTTGCCATCATTCAGAGCACTGATCACACACACTCATTTTTGCTTACAGAGCAATTGCATCTAACAGTTCAAATACTTTTTAAAAAATTAATAAAAATCTGTTAAAATGTTAGTATTATCAAGCTTCAGAAATATGGTAACCATTGCACAATATAGGTACCTAACCTTTTAAGAACTGGTTGTAGAATTTTAGGAAATAGGAAGGATTTTTGTTTATTATGTATACATTGTGATTTTCAGTTAAAAGCTATATAATTTATCTTTGTGACATTTTCTCAGTGTTTAACCCATGATAAGAACAACCATACTGGGTCAGACCAATGGTCCTTCAAGCCCAGCATGCTGTCTTCTGAAAGCGGCCAATGCCAGATAGGGAACGAATAGAATGATGCAATTATTGAATGAACTATTTCCCCTGTCATGCAGTCCCAGCATCTGGCAGTCATAGCCTTAGGGACACCCAGAGCATAGGGTTGCATCCCTGACCATCTTGGCTTATAGCCATGGATGGAACAATCCTCCATGAACTTATCTAATTCTTTTTCTAATCCAGTTACACTTTTTAAAAAGCTTAAAGCTATCTCAGGGCTAGTCTATACTAGAAGTGCTACATCAGTGCAACTGTGCCACTGTAGCGCATCTGGGGAAGACACTCTATGACTATGACGACAGGCGAGAACACTCCCATCAGCATAATAAATCCCCCTCCATAAGAGGCAGTAGCTTTGTTGGCAGGAGAAGCTCTCCTCTGGACTTTCTCCAGTTTGTCCACATCTTTCCTAAAATATGGCACCCAGAACTGGATACAATACTCCTCAGCCTAATCAGCATGGAGTAGAGTGAAAGAATGCTTCTCGTGCCTTGCTTTCAACACTACTGCTAATACACCCCAGAATGATGTTTGCTTTTTTTGCAACACTGCTATACTGTTGACTCATATTTAGCTTGTGGTCCACTATGACCCCCAGATCTCTTTCTGCAGTACTCCTTCGGAGGCAGTCATTTCCCTTTTTGTATGTATGCAACTGATTATTCCTTCCTAAGTGGAGTACTTTGCATTTGTCCTTATTGAATTTCATCCTATTTACTTCAGACCACTTCTCCAGTTTGTCCAGATTATTTTGAATTTTAATCTTATCCTCCAAAGCACTTGTGACCCCTCCCAGCTTGATATCATCCGCAAACTTTATAAGTGTCCTCTGTATGCCATTATCTAAATCAGGGGTCGGCAATCTTTCAGAAGTGGTGTACCAAGCCTTCATTTATTCACTCTAATTTAAGGTTTTGCATGCCAGTAATACATTTTAACATGTTTTAGAAGGTCTCTCTCTGTCTATATTATATAACTAAACTGTTGTCGTATGTAAAGTAAACAAGGTTTTCAAAATGTTTAAGAAGCTTCATTTAAAATTAAATTAAAATGCTGATCTTACACCGCCGGCCCGCTCAGTCCACTGCCGCCCTGGGGTTCCATTCACCTAGGCCAGCAGCTGGCTGAGTGGGACCGGCAACTGGGACCCTGGCTGGCAAGGGGCCGGCAGCCAGAACCCTAGATTGGCAGTGGGCTGAGCGGGGCCAGTGGCCGGAACCCCAGATCAGCAGTGAGCAGAGCAGCTCAGCCTGCTGCCGGTCTGAGGTCCCGGCCCTGCTCACATAGAGTGGACCCAGGACCCTTTCCCACTTACAGGCCTCGCGGGAGCTGCAACTCTGGTGGGGCCGGGTCCCTCTTCCTGACCCCGCCAGCATGGCTGCTTCCACGGCTGCTCACCAGGTAGTGGTATGGACACACTAACCCAGAAACACAAGCTCCAGCTGGAAGTGACAGAGGTCAGGAAAGCATGTGAAAATGCCGGCAGGAGGGCCGGAGAAGCTTTACTAAAGTCATGTCTACCAATGTCTACCAATTCCCCAATTTGCCTGGTTATCTTGAAAGCTTTATAAATTTAGGAGCCATCCCATCATGGAACAAAATGATTAGTTTGGTTTAGGTGATCAATCACACAGTACACACATTAGGAATAATAGATGGGATGAAGACTTTTCACACAATTCAAATATGAAATTTGTTCACGAACTATTTGGCAAATAATTTCAAATAATGAACAAATTAAATCTGAGTATGTCAATAACTCAAGCATAGAGAAATGTTTTAACTGAATAAATCGTTTGTTCTGTATAGTTTGCCTAGCTCTAATTTCAGCAAAAACACTGGTATTAAGCAGTAGGAGAGGGAACTGCCTCCAACATCCCTTTTCCTACCCAATTTCCACAATCAAATCTATTATGATTCATTTTTCTAATAATCTTAGAAGCTAACAGAAGATTATTAAAGATTGAACTAATGTCCAGGTGGTTTATATGTTGCTGTTATGACAAACTAAGAAAGGCACTTTAAATTAGTAAGGCACTTTAAATTAAATAAGTAATTAACATGTGGCCTGATCCAAAGCCCACTTCAAGTCAATGGGAATCTTTTAATTGACTTCAATGGATTAAGAACCATGATGCAGAGAAGCATATATTTAAGTGCTTTGCTGAACAGAAATTGATTTAAGCAGGTACTTAAGTGTACTGCTGAATCGGGGTCTGGAGCCTGCCATAAAAAGCAACACCTCTCTATACAAAGAATTAGAGTAGCCCTATGCAGTATAGGCAGTGACAATCCACAAGTTCTCTCATCAGGTTGCAAACAATTTGAATCTTGGTTCCATAAAGAAACATAAAAATGTCCAAAACGCTTAAAAATAAAATAAACAATTAGTGGCTGCATTAGACTCATTTAGTCTATCTTTATTTTAATTATTTATTTAAGAGATCATGGAATGAGTTGAGTCTCTCATGCACATGGCAACAGAGGTGGATAACACTTTTGGGGGGGCCTGGGCCAGAGCAAGTGGGGGCCCCTCCCCACTCCTTCCGCCTGCAGTCTCCCTCCATTCCCCCTCCCGCCGCAATGCTCCTGCTGGAGAGTAGGGTCAGGATACAGGGGCTTGCCCCGCTCTGCCTGCCCACTGCTCCTGTCGGGGAACAGGTCAGAGGAAGGGGGCTTGTCCCGTTCTGCCCACTGCTCCAGCTGGGGAGTGGGTTCAAGGTGTGGGGGGTTTGCCCAGTCCCCACTCTCTGGCAGGAGCGCGAGGCAGAGCAGGTCAGTATGTGAGGCGCCCATTTTTCCGGAGACCTCCAATTTCCTGGGGTCCCTGAACAAGGGCTTCATTGGCCCAGTAGCTAATCTGCCACTGCATGGCAAGATCAGTAGGATAACCATTCTATGTAGCATGATAAATAGCTTGGGTCCACAGCACCATAAAAGTGTCCTTATGTATCGCATATCACTTAGGTTTGAGGGCACATGATTCATGATGAGATTATTTAATGGTATTATACTACCATGGAAAGGTACCATAAACAGAAAAGATTCTCAGAAAGAAAGAATCTACTTTCCACAAGTCAAGTGCTACATATTGGATGTTTTCCAGATTTTTTTTTTTTTTTTACAAAATTATAAACTATAATTCATCTGCTTCTTCCAGAAAGACAGAAAAAATTCTTAGAAAAAACAATCTTCATACCAAAAAGTCTAAGCTACTATAAACTTGCTGATTTTCAGATCAAATCAAGCAGTCTCAATCCAGCATAGTACCATACTTAATATAGCTATTGCACACATACATTACATTGTGTCTAAATAAGTACTTTTATTCACTTAACCCAAGTGAAAAGTGTGTAAGCACCTGTCTAGAAGCATGTTACCTTCACCCAGGGTAAGTGTAAAAAATACACGTCATACTATGAAGACAGTAAGCAGGACAACAATAAACATTTAAAAATTAAATCTAAAACATTTAAATAAAACAGTAATTTATTTTGAATCCCACTAAAAAGCGTATGAAAAGTTTTTGCTGTACAATTCTACGAGTCCAAATTATTCCAATCATATTTCTGATTTTCTGCACTTCTAGCCTCGATTCACATCTCATTGTAAACTATACTAACGGTTTGTTGAAACATCAGCTATGAATTTATTTAGAAACTAAACCAACATTCAAAAAGAAAAGTTAACAATAGGGGGAAAAAACTCTCAAAAAAAGGGACAGATCTTTATGAAAGTCTATTTTTAACTTCAACAGCTGCATTGTGAAGTGAATAAGAAAGCTGTTAATTTTATGAAGTTCTGGGGCTTAACTCAAGTCACAGTTTGAAGCAAAATTGCATAAGGATCAAAGTAAAAATATTTACAGTCAAATCCTCTAAAAGTAATGTTCTCATTTTCTTTGGCGTTTCCTGATAATTTGTGTTACTTGAATATAAAAAAAAAATCTGAACTATTATATCAATCCTCAATATATTAATGGGTATGCTCAACCCTACCCCAGCGTGCGCGCGCACACACACAAACACACTGAAGTCACAATAGAACCAATTCAGTTTTATGCAATCAAATACAAATAGCTGTGAAGCTGAGTTAAACCTTATATCTAAAAATACTGGTTAATTTAGGCTCAGACTGCAAAAACTATCATCTGTACCCATGCGTCTCTCCAGTGAATTTAATGCCTCTGAAAGGTATTCATCTAATTCTTCTCGTGATTAAAGTTTTCCATTCAGATACTTTCTATTTATCTACTCAATTACAATACAGACATTGGGAGAACAAATTTCCCCATATTGTCTTGTACCACATTAGACCCCAAACATGGAGGCATCAAATTGAAGGGTAATATTATTTTCAGCTTCCCTACCATTTAATAATCCTTTGTCTTGCAACTGAGACTGCCAACAGAGGATCAATGAGTGTCAACTATAACAGCCTTTTTCTGTGATGTGGACACCCATTTCTCTAGGAAATGGACAGAAAGAATCAATTTATTACACACAGCCATTGAACATAAAAGTGAGGTAACAATGTTTAGACTCAAATGACTTGTCAGAAACTGTAACCTGGCCATTAAGTCCCTCATAAAGAGAAAGGTATCTCAGGTTACAGGTAAGAAAGTTTTTAACAATTTGATTGTTCAGTTGTATATAACTATCTGTCAGTGATGCCATACTGTCTGTTTTACAACAAAAGTCCCCTGATGAGATTCTGACCATCTATGTTTATATTCTTCTATTAGCTGACAGGGAAGATACAGGCCTTTCACCCACACAAGGAATAAAGCTATTAGTATCATATGATGTAGGAAATGGGGTAGAACAAAAAGGTCTTCAAACATTACATTCTTCCCAATCAAATATTCTAGGTTAACAGAAAAAAGAAAAACAGTTTATGCATTGCCTTTGTAACTATTCAAAAAAAGAAGTCTATGTTAATTCTTAAACCTAACTTATTATTGTGATAAAGGAAAACAATTCTGCAAAACCAAATATCACACATACTTAGAACAAATGGCTTCAATATAAATGACCTCAGCAAAGTGGAAGAAGAAACTACATACCAGCCAAGAGTCTGAACTACAGTGGCAAGTGTAGTGTTTCTACTTAATATAATTATGGTAGCAGCCTCTCTGTGAGGAGCTTAGTATTATATGTGGAATACTCTTTATAGTCTTTTATTTAAAAAAAAAGACTACAAGATTATAAAACTCATGTAATTAACCTTATTATTCAAGGATTACAGTAAATGTCTTGGTCAGGTTAACAGTTATTTTGAATATGTTGTCACATAAATAAGTTGTGTTTTGCAGGACTTTGTTTTTTCCATAAAACTTTATATATGCTTTGTAATATACCTGTGACTAACTTCAACAAGCGGTGAAATAGTTGTGTTAACAAATATTACTCAAGAACCTTTTAATACCTACTAGCAAGAAGGATACAGAAATATCTCAATAGTGGTATGTATATTTGGGGCTCACCAAAGAATGTCATGTGAGGTCTCAAATGAAAGCTGGGGTCATCAATACCATTGTGAAATATATGTAAAGATACTATGTAAGGAGTTACGTATATACACTGAAAATATGTATTTAAAGTCTGTATCAAGGCATTAGTCACCAACAGACAAGAAAAACAGATTTTCCTCCAGACAGGCAATAAGAAATGTATCATGCAAATTAAGCATTTCAAAGTAATTCAGTGAATGCCCATTCATACACAAAGTCAAATGTTAACAAAGAGATGTGAAGTCAAAAGGGAAGCAGCACACAGGAAAAACAACCCCTGGGTGGTTATCCTGTCTCTGAGTACAGACAATGATCTTAGGAGTGTATGTAGGAGGTATGTTCTGCACCTGGGAAGGAAATGGACAACATATTTACATTAATGAAAATTGGATCTCAGACAAGCTCTGTTGAAAACACTGCAAAAACTTTTGAGTGAGAAACTTCTTTAGAGGTTAACCTGATAGTTAAATTTAGTCTCTAGAAAGCATGTTATGATTTTGTTTACATATAACCACTTTTTCCAGTATTCTTACTTATTATCTCCTAAACCTCTAAGACTTGTTACTAAACTTATTCTTGATTTCACTATAAATATATCTCAGTGCTGTGGAATTAAGCAAAGTGCTGGTCCTGAGCTGAATGTTACAAGCGGGCATGTACACTGTTCCTCTGGGGACAGCACACCTGTATTTCCGTGAGTAGCCAGTGTCAGCAGCTGGATATCACAGGGGAACACTGCAAAGGAACTCAGGGACTGAACTGCATCTATTGTTAACCTACAAATCAAAGTAATGGCTGGCATAACCCAGAAGAGAGTGTTTAAGTATCTAAACAGGCAGGTGGTACGAGGAAGCTGACACTCAACTAAGCACAAGAAGGACTCTCACTAGTGGCAAGGGGTAGTGAGATGACAAGTCCAGGTAGGTGAAGAACCATGACACCATGCAAACATGAGGGAGAAGGTGACTAAGGTATGTAAGAAGACACTGCATTCAAGTGTTATCGACTTGTTATCCAAGGCAGATAAGACATGGGTAATCACATTTAAGATTTCCCAACAGTGCCCTAGTAATGTGTCTTTGCAAAGAGCAGGAAAAACTCTCTTATGTTTTAGAGGTTAATTTATATTCAAGATTTGATCAATTCTTTATCTTTCTAATAAGACTGCGAACAAAGGTGGCAACTGATGCTGTGGTTTCTGAAATGTAGACCCTTTCCTACTTATAACTGCTTTATTTTACATAAGCTATCGAATGGAAAAAAATTGCTAGTCATTGTCAACTTACTCCTAATTCATGCAAATATCCTACAGGTCAGGAATATGTCCACATCATCAATCACCTACTGTATCATCCAGTCACCTTAAGATACTATCTTTGGACCTTGGCTCTGAAGACTGTTGGTATCAGACTCTACTTTGGAAAAACAAGTGAGGGTCCTGTTGAGTAAGAGACCAACTCTGGCATATATTATTTGTATTTGTTTTGGGCTACCATCTAATTTACTTTTTTTCTTCGTAGATGGAGGAGGAAATCCCATTCCCTGCTGAGAGAAGAGGTGGCAGAAGGCAGCAATTAGTGTTAATATAGTAAGACAGGTCCTTGCTTCCAAAATCAGCAACTTAACATAATCCGGAAGTCAGAGCAAAGAAAATTGCTCTTTGAGAATCACCACCTCCATTCTCCTATTCAACAAGAGGAATACAAGCAGGGCAATAACAATAAGATGAGGAATGCATCCACATCCCTGTAACCCAATAAAGAGAAGAAACAACAAGGAGGAGCAACACCTTCCCAAGCAAGCAGCTCCATCTCTCCCTTTTATTGGTTAGATTTTTTTACACTGTGGGACGCAGGATAATTGGACAGGTTCTGTAACTCTACAATTTGACAAGGAAGGGGTAGAGGGTGTTATAGGGTTATCAACTCCCTCAATTTTATTACCAATCTTGCAATATTTGGAGCTTTTCTTAAAGCCCCAGATCTTGAAGCCTTGTAATTATGTGAAATTGCAGCTTATGGGAGAGGGGTAAAAAAGTAAATTTTCTCTGAACTCGTGAGGGTCTGAAGGTTTGAAAATTTGAGTCCCAAAGGCTCAAAAACCAGAAGATGTAAGAACCACACAAAATTTATTTGTAAAAGTCTCACGATTTTTAAGCCCCTCGTTTTTTGGGGAGGTTAACTTGTGGGTTCTGAACTGCTAGGATTGGCAGCCTCTGTGCCTGGATTTACATCCTCAAGATATAAAAGGTTAAATATTTTCACTGCAGAAGAGAGCAAATAGAGTATTACGAGAATTAAAAATAAGCATGGAAGAGAAATCCTAGGTTTCACATCACCAAGATTTACCAATTTTTCTGTCTCAAGAAAGGAAGGGGTCCAAATTTAAAATATCACATTGCTCTCCTCCTAAGAGAGGTTTAAGCTTTTCTTGTCTAGTTTCATCATCAAAGTGTCAGCGAATGAGATTGTAAACTAGCGTTGCCAACTTTCTACTCACACAAAACTGAACACTCTTGCCCCGCCCCCTACCCCATCCCTCCTCCAAGACCCTGCTCACTCCATCCTCTCCCACTCCCCATCACTCGCTCTCCCCACCCTCACTCACTCATTTTCACTGAGCTGGCTCAAGAGGGCTAGGGTGCAGGAGGAGTTGAGGGCCCCAGCTGGGGGTGCAGGCTGTGTGCTGCGGCCAGAAAGGAGGAGTTCAGAGAGCAAGAGGGGGCTCCAGGCTGAGGCAGCGTGTTGGAATGCAAGAGGGGGTGAGGGCTCTGGGGCAGGGCTGGGGATGAGGGATTTGGGGTGCAGGACGCACTCCACGCTGAGACCGAGGGGTTTAGAGGGCGGGAGAGGGATCAGGGTTGGGGCAGGGGGGTTGGGCATGGGAGGGAGTGAGGGCTCCGGCTGTGGGTGCAGACTCTGGGGTGGGGCTTGGGATGGGGGGGTTGGGGAGCAGGAGGGTGCTATGGGCTGGAATCAAGGTGTTCAGAGGGCGGGAGGAGGATCAGGGCTGGGTCAAGGGGTTGGTGGGCAAAGGAGAAGTAAGGGCTCAGGGGTGCAGGCTCCAGGCAGCGCTTACCTCAAGCACCTCCCAGAAGCAGCAGCATGTCCTCCCTCCGGTTCCTAGCAGAGGCGCAGCCAGGCAGCTCTGCACGTTGCCCTGTCCACATGCGCCGCGCCCGCAGCGCCCACTGGCTGTAGTTCCTGGCCATTGGGAGCTACGGGGGCGGCACTTGGGGCAGAGACAGCTTGCAGAGCCCCCTGGATGCCACTACGCATAGGAGCTGGAGAGGAGACAAGTCGGCTGCTTCTGGGAGCCACGTAACATGAAGGCTAGCAGGGAGCCTGCCAGTCCCACTGCACGGCACCGCCAACTGGACAGTGAACAGCTCGGTCAGCAGTGCTGACTGGAGCCACCAGGATTCCTTTTTGACCAGGTATTCTGGTCGAAAACCAGACACCTGGTCACTCTATTGTAAATTCCTGTGGTCCAATGTTCCCCACTAGGAATAAAGAACTAAATAAAGTATTTATGTAAATTACACTAAACAGTTCAATATTTATGAAATTTTAATATTAATGAAAATTATTTTTAGAAAAGCTGACTACAATTTGTTAGCATTACTTAAAAACAGTCCAATATTTCCAAATACTCAGCAATATTATTTGTTTCACAACTTTTACAGAATTAATAACATGTTCATTTTATAATTTGATTATTAGAGTAGTCATTTCAAAAGTCAAGATGTTTTAATGCTGCACTGCCCTAATTCTCACTAAGTCCAAATCATGGTAATAAAGGACAGAATTTAAGATAAAGGCTGTTATAAATTAGACTCGACATGATTTATCTGATAATTTAATATATTATATTACTATAATTTGTCTCCAGGGAAATTATTTTACCGCATGTGGAAAATTATTTTATGTGAATAATCTAATTTTAATCATCAAGTAAAATAAGAGCTACCCCTCCCATCTAAATACGGCACAGATTTTGCAAAAATATTGCTCAGAGCACTTCACTCAAGGGATCTGTCCCGCTGAAAATGTGTGCCTTCTGGAGCACATATGCTGAATGAACAGCAGGCCAACCTATTAAGAAGGGATGTCAGCCAGCTGCCTATGGTAGAGAGCTGTAGAGGCAACAGTGGGGAGAAGACCACCAGACAGCTTATAAAAAAAGAGTGTTCTGCCTTCCATGTACTGCTATCATGGACATTACCTAAGCCATAGTGCTGAAATAATTACACTGCACAAGCTACAACTGGGAAGGGGACAAGTACCCTAAGAAAGGAGGGGAATTCTACCCTCATGTTGCAGTTCTCTCATGTTGCAGGTGCTCCCTGGAATAACTCTTTCTCCACTTCATTCTTATGACCAGCGTTTTGGGGAATGAGGGAGGGAACAGCATTATGTATGGGTGACATTCTGTACCTTGGGGGAACACTGTACCCCCATGTTTATCCTTATGATTGTGTGGTATCCAATGCAAAGTTTAGTCATGTCGTGTGTCTTCGGAAGGCTCATGATGCACTAAGCATTTTTGTTATAGTAATGTTATAGTAATGTTATAGGTTGTAATTTCATGTATATAGTTATGAGGCTAAGAATGTGTCCTCATGGCTTAAAGCGAGCCCAGGCAAAAACTCCGAAAGAGCAGAGGGGCAGTTCATACCTCATCAGGACATGTATGGGACAAACTCAGCCCAGCCTCACAGGAACAAAGGACACTGGCCTAGGCAGCAACAAAGGTTCTGCTGGACTCTTGAGTGAGTCATCCTCCTTCCTTTGGTCAATTTAGGACTGCGATGAGATAATGCTCCCCTGACTCTGAAGGGGAGAGGGGCAAAGCCAAGAGGGAAGAAAGAACATGATAAAAGGGAGAGACATTTGCCAGGCTCTTCCTCTCTCTTCCACCTCCATTTACAGACATCATCACCAAACGACTGAAGCTCTGATCAAAGGGGAGAGCCTGGCTGAAGGGCAACCAGCCAGCCTGCGGTGAGTAGCATCTAAGTTTGTAAGGGCACTGGAAGTGTTAAAATCAGATTAGAATGAGTTTTATTTCATTTGACCACATCCAATTTACTGTGCTTTGACTTATAATCACTTAAAATCTATCCTTCATAGTTAATAAATTTGTTTGTTTATTTTACCTGAACCAGTGTGTTTGGTTTGAAGTGTGTCAGAGATTCCCCTTGGACACATATCCATTTCTTTGTTAAACTGACAAACTAATATAAGCTTGCAGCGACCAGAGGACATAACTGGACACTGCAAGACGGAGGTTTCTAGGGTTGTGTCTGGGACCGGAGATATTGGCTAGTGTCATTCAATTGCACAATCCAAGGAGCAGCATACATGCCAGAGGCTGTGCATGAACAGCTCAGGAGAGGGGTTTTCACAGCAGAGCAGAGTAAGGCTGGCTCCCAGAATCAAGGATTGGAGTGACCTAGCAGATCACTGGTCCAGGTAACACCAGGGGAACGTCACAGTATGGCCACTTGCTAATTTACTTCTCTGCACCTTTCCTTTTATTTAACGTAAATTTCATGCACAATGGCCACTTCAGACAGTTTTCACTGTGTGGCAAAACAAAGCAAAATGCATTCCTCTAACTATAGCCAATATAATTTTCTTGCCAATAGAGCCAACAAATGTTCAATTTGGGTACTCCTTACTTCAAAAGAACTAATAGTTTCTAAAGCTGATTCAGTTCCAAAAGCAGTGTGGTACTGAGAAACACAAATCTATTCTGACTTGGTACAAAAAGATTTGCCAGTGCCACCAGGGCTGGCTTATAAATGAGTTTTCCCATTGACTTGCAGAAAAAGGAAGGGAGCGGGGGAAGGAGGGAAACCACACTGCCAGGAACATATCTTCAGTCCAAGAATACTGTTTAGCAGACTCACTCTAAAAGACAGAGCCTTGACTAAACAAGTCAAATCAACCCTTTCAATTTTCAGTAATCATGCTGCAAATCATACTGCATACTAAGCAGTGAACTGAAAAATATTACACTCTGAGGGATTAAAACTATCTACAGAAGGATGTATATAAAGGGGACAGATCGTTATACTGGACTGCACAGGCTGAAGACCCATAAGAACACTGATTTTTTTAAAGAAACAAGGAATTATTTCAACCTCATTTACTAAACTGATCAGATGTGATTATTTTAATTTCACAGATGGACATCCTACACATATTTAATGTCAAAAGTGAGGCCAAAACTATTCCATACTACATCAAATTAATTTTCTTCAAGCACTGTCTCTCTCTGTGCCTTCATCAGCAAAAGAATATTTCGCTTTCTAAGCCTCATTTCAATAGCAGACATGTACGTTTAATTAAGGAAATATTTATTCCATATCCTAAAAAGGTATTTTATACCCCTATTGTTATACAGAAGGTCAGTGATTTCTCAAATATTTTTGCACATGAAACAAAAATAATCAAATTATGCTCTATAACAGTAAAGAAAAAATTATAAAAGTACATTTTTGAGTTTGTAACATTTTTTGGATTGTTATTGGCAGAATTAAATGTATGACAGATAAAGGAGTTAATGAAGAATGGATGAACAACATATTACATTAGCAAAATAAAAAAAATTACTTTTTCACCTAGTCCACTTTATAGTCCTTAGCTAGTTGCCTCACTTGCAGATTTTTAACAAAAAATAAATGTTGTTTGTGAAAACCCAACAGATGTTTTTTAAATCCAAACATGCTGCCTAAATGGATTTACTTACATATATGAAAGTACTTTCAATATCCTCAAGCTATTTTGCTATTTCACTAACCCATCCCAGATATTAGAAGCTTACTGCCTCAAAACACTGAAACAAATGTTAGACTACACCTGATGAATTTTGAATGTTCAAATTTGATACTCAAAGAATAAAAGTGGAAATATATTTTCCTCTGTGCATAAATTAAAGCACAATTTCAAATATTGTGCAAGACATTCATTTTAAAAAATTCTACTAGAACATTAACACTGTGAATATTTTAAGAGAAAATGGCTAGATTTGTTAAATACATTTTAAATATCTAAAATACACATGTAATACTACACCAATTTAAATATTTATATTACATTTCTGGTTTAATTCTAACAAAATCTTTGGATTGGAAATTACTAAAATCAGAAGATTCTTTATTCACATGGCAGATTTATTATTTCAAAAAGCAAGCAGTCCAAATGCAGCCTTTGGTGCAGACAGCATTAATGAGGAGACACTGCTGACGACAGCAATTAGGTCTTTAGGGGATTGGCTTCCTTTCTCAAGTGCTGCCAGAAGATTCTGTGTAATGAGCAGTGAAAATACTGAATAAAGTATTTATGATTTACATAGCATAAATCACAGGCTGATATTCTGGACATGCACTCATAACATGCCCAATGTGCACTAACTAAGCATGAAGAAGTGTGCCATGCAAATAATTGCAGAAATAGCTTGGAGAATGAGCTCCTGCATGTGGTAAAAAATGCAAAATTACATTTCTTTACCTTTTATTTGTTATATATAAGTTTTGCTGTGCTATTTAAATAATGTATGTATCTAAAGTAACCCCAAACAACAGGTAAATTACAAACTCTGAAGACTTCTTCTACTTGTGTTCTGTACACAGTACAGTATGAGCTGTAAAGGCTGGATCTCAGGGTACATCTACACTGCAGCCAGGGTGTATATCTACACTGCAGCCAGTGATTTGCAGTTTGTACAGACACACCCATGCTAGCTGTACTCTAGCTAGTTCACTAAAAATTGCTGTCAGGATGCGATGGTGTGGGCTTCAGAGTAGGCTGCATAAGATCAGGGCCGGTGCAACCATTTAGGTGACTGCGGCACTAGGATTTTGGGGGCGGCATTTTGTTTGGCAGCGACCGCAGCAGCCGGATCTTCGGCCGCCCCGGTCGCCGCCGGCATTTAGGCAGAGGGAGCTGGGGCAGGAGAGCGCGGGGAGGGCCGCCTGCAGCAAGTAAGGGGGGGTGGCACGCAGGGGAACTCCCTGCCCCGCCTCCTCCCCGAACACACCGTGGCTGCTTCACTTCTCCCGCCTTCCAGGCTTGCAGCACCTAAGCTGATTGGCGGCGCAAGTCTGGAAGGCGGGAGAAATGAAGCAGCGATAACGTGCTCGGGGACGAGGCGGGGCAGCGGTGAGATGCTTCACTTCTCCCGCCTCCCAGGCTTGCGGCGCCAATGAGCTTAGGCACCACAAGCCTGGGAGGTGGAAGAAATGAAGCAGCGACAGTGTGCTCGGGGTGCTCATGCACAGAGCAGGGGTGAGTTGGGGCGGGGGGGGTGCCTCAGGGCGGAAGGAGGGAACTGCCGCGGCGGGGGCGCGCCTCAAGGCAGAGGGGAGAGCTGCCGCGGGGAGGGGCGACTCAGGGCGGGGGCTCGGGGACAGGGGAGGGCACAAGGTGGAAGTTTCGCCTAGGGCACGAAACATCCTTGCACGGGCCCTGCATAAGTTCACCTGAGCCCTTTGGGTATGCACTCTCTTGTGCAGCTTGCACTTGAAGCCCATGCCACAGCGTCCTCACTGCAATTTTTAGCAAACTAGCTAAAGTCAGAACAGGAGAACAAATATAAATGTATAACAGTAAATAAGCCAACAACTTTTGAAAACAACACTACAGCAGAGTGGTGTATGGCATTTGACAAATGGACAGTTTAGCTTCAATTCAGTTTCCGTAATTATATTATTTCTGAGGATACAAAATTTGGGATGAAAAAGTTGAATAGCAGCACCTGGTATCAAATGTTTCTAACCTTATTAAATCTTTAGAATCCTATAGTATTGCACAACTTCAATACATTTATTGTGTGTGTCACTGAAATAATCACTTTGGCCCACTGAACTGAAGGACATTGTGCGTTCTTTGTGAAATGCATTATGGCCACATACCATGAATAAATGTTTGATTATGAAAAGCCACTGATGAAACAAAAAAGCAGGACAATTAACTTGGCTCTCAACTGAATTTAATCTTAGTAGACTTGACATGTCAAAGGTTACAACACTAAGTATTAAAGATAGGAAGAACCATAATACATACAGTTCAGCCAAAAAACATCACAGGATTTACACATAATACCCCCTCCTTTTCTTTTTCTGAGGTTTTCTATATTAAAATACCATTTTTGTCATATTAGTTGATACAGCTGTTAATTTACTTTACACTCATAAAACTTGTCTACATTGCTTTCAGTTATCCCCTTCCAATTATTACAAATGTCAAATACAATGGAGTAAAACAAAGGAAATCACTTTTCTATAAAAGTATTTGATTAAATATTGTCAACAACTGCCTCATAATTCTGGTATACAAATATGTAGTTTCAAGGCAGTGTGCTATGTAGGCCCCTCAGAGTCTCTCAGGCAACAAACAGCCTGTTAAATTTTTCTTTTTTTTTTTTACTTAGGGAAAAAGGTTGCGTGTGATTCAGCACAACGTAATGCTAGAGCAGACCTCAGTGGTTCAGGAACCAAATAAGCAATCAGCATTAAATCACAATGTGTTTTAATATCATGTACTGCAAAGAGACACAGGAGACACATTCAAGAACCACTTGCAGCTCCTGAGAAATCATCTACATAATACCATCACAGCTATGTTTTTGTTTAAATTGTTGTTTACACCTACGCTAAAGTAAGTATTTCTACTTTTGCTGATAACAGCATAGAAAATAAAAGGTGTATTTAAAATAAAAACTCTCCTAATCGCTTTATTTTATTTAATGATTTCAAAGGGTTCATTTCATTATGTGTTTTATAATGAGGATTTTTAGGTTTTAAATCCAACAAGATTATAAAAATCAGTTTAAAAAATTACAGACATTCTTGTGTTTTGTTCCTACCGTATGTTCCTCCTAGATATACCTGCTTTGGACTTCAATACCACCAAATTCTTTGAAGTGCATAATTTTTTTAAAATAGGAAAATGTGATGATAAAACTATTTTTAAAATGGCAAATAGACTGAAGGGCCAGGTATAGTACCTAACATTACTTTAAACTCATTTTTTACTGACTAGATTTCAAATTCTTGATTCCTTCTAGCAAAAGTTGGATTGATATCTTCTAAAAAAATATTTAAACAATAACGCAACTCACGAGTAATATCCCAACATAAAATTATACACACACGAGAGAGATTTAAATACAATATTATAACAAATATCAGAGGTTTCATTTAATTTTTGCATGGTGGGAGACCCTCTTCACAGCATTTGTTGAAATAGAGGAAGGGAAATCCCAGTTTCAAGGAAACAGATTTTGCATTACTGTCAGGAAGACTAACTAGATATTCAAACTCCTTATCAGTGATACAAAATATGTACCCGAATCATAAGAAAAATCACACTGGCCCCAGTCTTGCAACCGACTGCAAAAGCACAAGGGTGCTCCCACACACAATCAACTACAGCATCAGGACCTATGTGAGGTGCGGGCTCATTCCTAAATTCACCTAACACAGTAAAGGCCACCACTGACTTCAACAGGAACTGGATTGGGATCTATATAATCATTCTACTGCATCCCACAGTTGGGAGCTTAAGTAAGATACACTGGCTAAAAAGTGCCATGTTCGGTATACAGCTGGCCAAAATGCCATGTCCTACCCTAACAGACTGTGATTAGGTCATAGTAATGCATATATTTGTGAAATCTTAATTTGATTACTTAAATTCATAATGCCTGGGAATGAAGCTGCCAAGATTCAAAAAGACCCAGTTGGTTCAGAATGCAGCAGCACACCTATTCAGTAACAAGCTGCCAAAAAACACTTCACTCCTACGCTCTTCTCTTGGTAGCAACTTCCCAGAAAATACAAAATCAAATTCAAGTTTTTTTTCCCAGTAATAAAAGCTCTCTATGTATTTGGATGGGTTAAATGAGGAACTACTTCCACCTAAGTGGTCATGAATACCTAGGATAGCTATGCTCCACTCAATACAAGCATCAACCACAAGAAGTGAGACTTGTGCACACAGGGAACAGAGCAAAGAAGCTAAGAAGATATCAGAATGATCATAAACCTCTTCACCTTCAGAAACAAAATGAAATACTCACTTATATAGTTTCCTGCCAAAAATATTAAAAAGACCTCTACACTGGAAAGAGCAATGGAGAGAAAATTAAAATATGAGATACTTACTTAAAAAAAACCCTAATAAACTGGTAAGGCAGATAACCTGGCAATTATATTAAATTAACTTCAAGGACACTTTAAAAAATTCCACAATCTTGTATTCACTTTAAATCTCTGAAGAAAAAAAAATGTATGCTACATACACTACCTTAAGGTGGGGTTCTACTCACAAATGTGACTATGTAACAATGGAATTTTCTTAGTTAACAGTTTTCTTTCCTGTGCCTAGTCACAATCATAAGTGCTTTGTTAGTGACAAAGGTTTCTAACCCTGTATTCCGCAGCCCTGCAAAGCCAACACAGCACAGAGAGAATACATTCGATTCCATTCCTTTGTCAACAGAACTACTTATTACGTTTATTTTTCAAAGTTTTTTAAAGTAGGGCCACTTACATCTGTGCAATCACTTTGATGACATTAAGGTTGCACAGGTACCGCTTAGGCCTGGTCTACACTTCAAAGTGTTACCTGTATAACTATTTTGGCTATAGTATAATTTTTATTTTAAACTAAAGGAGTCACAACAGTAAAAGCCTTAGCATGGACAGTTATGCCAGTATAAAGGTGACATATCAGTATAGTTATTCCCCATCCCTACAGGAATAAAGTATCTGCATCTACCTTAGGGAGGTAATACCGCTTTAACTATACAAGCTTCTGGGGTAGACAAGACCTAAGGGCCAAATCTGGATTGCACAATTTCTCTTACTGAAGATGATGCACAATAAGAATTCAGATGGGCTCCCAGAGTCAGTTTCCAGAACTGGCATTTAGAAAAAAAGTCTTTTTACTTATACATATTTGATCCAGAGCCATTATGACACAAACATGGAATACCAGGGTATTTCCAATCATTTCTCAGAGTACAGCTGACTTTTTTTTAACCCTCTTACACCAAGACTATCAAAAGCAATTACTGATTATTACCTTCATTTCTAGTTGTTCAAAAGGTAACATCCTTTAAAGAGGCCCAATTTTCAGAAAGTGCTCAGCACTCAACACCACCTTAAAATCAGATACCCTCAAGAATCTTGAAGTTGGGTACAAAAAAATTGAGGCACACAAAATGACTAGTTACTTCTGAATATCTTAGACAAAACTGTTAAACATGAAAACTGACTGATGAATAAAAAGAAATAGCTTTGTTGTATCCCAAAATAATAAGAAAACTACTGAAGTAATTAAAATAAGAAGTTATATGGACCATGTAAGGTAAACTAACTCTCAAGTCCCTTTCCAACACCCAACTAAATAAAATAAAAGATAATAACTATTTGCATTTAGATTATAAAACAAAGAGGTTTCATGAAATTTGAAAGAATTGTCAAGCTGTCAAGACTATGGCCCCCATTGCTGCAAAGAGTCATGTACGTATTTAACTCTGTGCATAGTGAGTAGTCCAATGAAATGTTAGTGATAAATATCAACCTGAAATTAAGCACACACGTTTTCATAGGAATAGGGCCCATATTTTCTAAGGTTTCTAATCAGGAAGAGTAAGTCAAGATGTAAGAACTGGTTTCCTAAAATCAAATGGATAATTTGTGTTGGATTCTGCAACCTTAATTTGAAGTTACTGTGCAACAATAAAATTCATTAAAAACTGCGTATTAGAAAATGGACTGACAACAGACTGCTCAACTAATAAAAGTTTCACATTAAAATTGATACATTACTACTCTATTGATTGGAACTTTCATTCCCAGGAAACCAATTAACTGGAATGAAGAAGAAAATAGAAGCCCTACTGCTTAATTATTAAGGATCCAATCTTACAAATATTTACTAGATATAGTAGGGCTTACTAACAAGATTAGTCCTATTAAAATCAAGGGGATTATTCATGGCGGAAAGCACTTGCAGGAGTAGGCCTAAAATGATAGTTTTTAATTAGCTGCTTCAGTAAATGAAATGCATATTTTGCTATTGTTTTACCTCATTAAATATGGATTTTTAAAGCTGAGTGGCATTTCATATTTTTGAATGATAAAATAGAGCCCTTCAGTATTTGTTGCTATAGCTGAAAAAAAGGAATAGGTATGTGGTCCCTGTCAAATTTAAGAATAATTTAATTATTTCAAAGGGTGTAAAAGATCCAAAAATAAGAACTCTTAACCATCTCTGACTGTAAATTATGACTACAAACCATTTTACTAGTGAATTCACCTTCTGGATTAAACCAAATATTCCTATAGACTGAGGGCCCAAATTTGTTAGTATTTAAAGACACTGTGAACTCCCATTAATTTCAGCAGAAGCAGGATCAGAACATAAATTTTAAGAGGTATTAAGACAATCACACTAAAAATAAATATACCACACTGTTCAAAGTATTGAAGTGTGGTGATTAAAGTGTAATAAAAACTATCATCTACTTGCTGTCGCTATTCTAACTCCATAATTTAAAAAGGAAGGCATAATCTTAATGAGCAAAATAATCTATAATTATGCTGCTTTGCCCCTGCTTAACACAAAGAAGAAAAATAAGGCTTCACACTCAATGCTCCTTCTCAGTAAATAATTCATATTTATTTTTGGCTTATGGATCAGACATCTTGCTTTCAGATGAGTTTCTAGACAATGTGTCAAGTTTTCTATAAACAAACAGCATTTAATTTAGACCCTTTCTTAAAAAGACTAACTGCATTCCCTGATAAACAATCCAATAATACAAGCGGCAGTTTCAAAAATACTGAGACTAGTGCAGATGGGAGCACTATATTTTGTTTAATCCAGAAGGTAAATAGCATAAGCTTTTAAATATTTGACTTCACTGCCATAACAAACCCAGCTAGTAGACAAAGGTAACAAATACCATAAAGAATTCTAAACTTTTAGTACTGTGTCACTGAACTTTTACTTTTAACTGTACATTATGTTTATTGGACCATAGACATAAAAGGAGATAATTTTCAGAAACTGGATAATTTAAAGCATTATAATGTATGTCCCATCTGAGCTTTGGATGAATCCAACACTGAAAAATTTCCTGCATCCCTCTCTAGGTCTGATCTTGTATTTAGAAGAAAGGAATATTATATAGTATAAGCTGTCCATGGTACTCCTTTGGTATATGGTTATAGTGGAAATTAAGGTTGTTTACTTTCTATTGTATTCTATTAAGGTTTTGCATCAAGAAATTTCTTTTGACCTCTTACTACCCGGTCTTCTCAGTTTCAGCTCCTGTGCTTTAGCTTTTAGATATTACTAATGTTCAAAGAAAGCTTTGTGACATTCAGCTTCCTTAGTCCCCTACAGAGTTTTACACACCTCAATAATATCCCTTCTTATGCTCCAGTACTACAAATATTTATCTATGTGCTTAAAATTAAGCATGTGCTTAAATCTTAGCAAAATTGGGGCCTTAATCTTCTCTTTCCTAATGACTCTGGGCCAAATCCTCCACACCATCAAAATATCTATAATTAACTTACCAGAAAATTGGTAAAAATCAGAAGGCTCAAATAAAAATAAAGCTTCCAAATATAGATCTCAAGACCTACATCTTAAGTTAGACAGTTTTCAAGAAACTGAACAATTGGCCAAACTGGTTTCTTAGTTAACAAGTTTTCTCTATATGCACATGCATATGTACATGCATGATACTTATGGCTTTTTATAGTAATTTTTTAAATGAGAGAAAAGGCACTTCAGTAAAGAAAGGTGCAACAAGAAGAAAATCCATATATAATATTCTCATTTTAATCTACATATATGTAATACAGGTTTATCTTCTATCCAGAATCATTTTATCATTTATTTCTCCACCTTTCTTACGCAACTAAATTATTCTCGCCATATCTTTTGCAGGATTTCTTAGCAGAAGAGTGATTAATGACTGATGACACGACAAAGCTAATATCTGCCATTACATATTAAGGTCTTAAGGTTGACATTTATGAGTTTCAGCAATAAAGCCAATGCAACTAAATCCTCCAAGTAAACCACAAAATAATATGCAGTATATTAAAAAGTTAAGCATTCGCAACACTGGATTTACTTTTAAAATATGGAAACAAAATATTATAAGAGGCTGATATTTCAGGCTCGTGGCCAAAACTGCTGCCATCTGACAACTGCTAGGAGGCCTATGTGAAAATAAACCGATATTTCATCTTAGTTCATAGCTGGCAAAGAGTCTGTTGACTTCACGAGAATCATCACCACAACTGGAAATATCAACAAGGACACCAAAGAACCAAGCTGAACATTAACTACTACTACCACCAGAAGATGGCTGCAGAAGGACTGAGTTAAGTCACATTTGATAAACATATGGGGGGAATGAGCCTAGCTCTACTACTGTGTATATACATACAGCACCTGTTCTTAGACAAAGGATTTCAGTTTCAAGGCAGTCACTCTCATATTTTTTCATAAGTTCTATATTAATGCACTTAAATTATTACATGATGTCATTTCCCAGCAGTGTTTAAATCTCAGTTTACTTCATGTAAACTGATTTAAAGGGAAAAAAAAAAGTTACACATGGATTAATTTACTTACCATAATTCAAATTCTCAACAAGTACTTTTAATATTCTCTCTCACTTGGGATCAAAACAAGAATCTAAACTGCCATATTACTGGTCATCTTTAACAGACTTTAAAACAGCAAACTATTCTGAATATATTTAGCACATAGTGAACACCTCTGTTCTTCATATTTAATACAACTACATAGCCTACTTCCTCTTCCACCTTTCCATGAGATTTATCATGGAATTTATCAGTTATATTTATAAATGTAACTGTGGGTTGTTTACTCTGCCACTGACTTTACTAGAGAAAGACTGATTGGAAGTTGTCTATTTACAAATATAGCAATTTTCCCCCTCCCCCACAATTTTTTTTTTTAAGTGCAACACAGATTTATACAAGATTTATTTCAATAATGAAAATTCTTGTTTGTCAGAATAATTCAGGTACCTTAAAACCTTGTTTCTAGGTTGGCTCACTTCAGACCTCAGAGCCAAATCCTGTGACTGGAGTACTATCTACACTGAGCAGAAACTCACATAATGGAACCACATTTAAAACACTTTCTAAGAATGGTTGTGTAAACATACATTAGTATAAGTCTAACTGTTTTAAAACCCAGTTATAATATAGTTTGGTCCCATCTACACAGGTACAGAACTAAAACCTTGTCAGGATTGGAATAGGGGATAGGCACTATAGGCCTGTGCTTGGGTTCCCACCTCCTGGAGTAAAATGGAGCGGGAGGGAGGGCCATGTTATACCAGCTGATCCGTTGCACATTTTCTCAGAAAACGCTAAAATTTTATTAAATATAAATTGTTTCCGTTTTAAGATAATTATTTAAAGATTCATGATCAATCTTTAATTTGTGTATAGTATCTGAGAAAGAGACTTCCCTCCCATTCAATTATTTAAATACCACGTCACTGTTTGCTGCAACTAGAGCCTGATACAGATGGAAGCCATGACCAATTTATTCTTACAATGCCTTAAACGTATGGACAGAGGAGGATTTGGTTAGTTATTTTTTTTCCAGCTTAAGATGTATGACCACCACCTTTACTATAAGGCTTGCAGCATGTTTATTATTTTTATTTCTGAATTTTAAATTAAGGATTCAGCTTCACTTTGGTATATAAGAAAATTAAATTTCAGAGTCTGATAGTGATACATTAACAATCAAGTGGACTTTATAATTTCAAAATGTATTCTCTGCCTCCCTATATTTATACACACTATACATATACATTCGATTATATGCAAGGAACTATTAACCAATGAAAGCTCTATGAACTGCTGAAAGTCATGTCACAGGATACACCTACAAAGTCCACAACAGGAAGCCTCCAAGTGCAGGCTGACAGATTTGGGTTTGCAGGGCTCATGCTAGTGCTCTAAAAATAGGTGAGTAGACAGTGCATTGAAGTCATGGTGTGGGCTGGAGCTCAGGCTCTCAAACCTATGGAGGGGAGCTGGCTTCAGAGCCTGAGCTGCAGCTTCAAAGCACAGTCTACACAGCTATTTTTAGAACAGTAGCATAAGCCCCACAAACCCCAGTCTGTTGACCTGGGCTGGGAAGTTCACTGCCATGGGCTCTGTAGACTGTAACAGTTTGAACATCTATGTTTATCCCTTTTTTAGGACTATGAAAAATTATGTACAAAATATGCCTTGTGAGGTATCATTTGAAAACTCGATTTGCTGAGCACTATTGTCATGGTAAAATATGTCTGGCAACATTGTATGTAAAGTGATAAGATTCTACTGTATGATATTACTAAGACATGTTCATAATCTAGAGAGCAGTCACACACCAGTTCTCTAGAGACAAAAGGCTGACACCTCAACCAGGAGTCAACAAAATCAAATGGACCATCACCTGGTTAAGTGGTCATTCTTCAGCAGAAAGAGAGTGTGAGTGAAAAATCTACATCGACAAAGAAACAGTTTGTGGTTCCCATCTACACAGACTTTCTGTCTCCTGAACCTCAGATGTAGAAAATAACTATAAAAAGGGAGAGCAGATGCCCTCTCCCTTCCCCTCTACCCATGACTTTCCTAACACCTGAAGAACAAAGGAAGCAGTATTGGACTGGGGAGAGATGCTGATCAAAAGAAATTCAGCCAGTAAGACTGCTGAAACATGAGGTGAGAGAGACCTTTGCTTGGAATCCATTCAGCTTGTTAAGTGAAGCCTTAATTGCATTTTACTTTTATTTTCTTGTAACCAATTTTTACTTTTACGCCTCATTACTTGTAGCCACTTAAAATCTATCTTTGTGCAGATTTAATACATTTGTTTATTGTTTCAATCTAAACCAGTGTGTTTGGATTGAAGTATTTGGAATAACAGGACTTGTGCATATCATTTTCTATTAATAAAATGACAGATTTTGTATGAGATTGTATTATCCAGGAGAGAGCCGGGCAGTTCAAGATGTACATTTCTGGGGAAGTTCGGGAGTGGGAATTTGCTGGCGTTGCTCTGTAGTGTAATTCAAGAGTGGCTGGCTATAACACTCATACAGTAGAACCTCAGAGTTATGAACACCTTGGGAATGGAGGTTGTTCGTAACGCTGAAATGTTCGTAATCCTGAACAAAACATTATGGTTGTTCTTTCAAAAGTTTACAACTGAATATTGACTTAATACAGCTTTAAAACTTTCCTTTGCAGAAGACAAATGCTGCTTTTAACCATCTTAATTTAAATGAAACAAGCACGGAAACAGTGCCCTTACCTGTCAAAATCTTTTTTTAAACTTTCCCTTCATTTTTTAGTGGTTTATATGTAACGCAGTATTGTGCTCTCCAGTATTTGCTTGCTTTTTTTGGGTGGGGAGGGGTCCTCTGCTGCCAGATTGCTTACTTTCAGTTCCAATGAGGTGTGTGATTGACTGGTCAGTTCATAACTCTGGTGTTCATTAACTCTGAGGTTCTACTGTACAATATAACTGGGAGTAACTTAAATGCTGGAAGCTGTGTGACAGCAGACCGGGAGTGGAAGCTCTCACAGCACCACACTATAAAAGACACCCCAGGCTGGAGAATTCAGGGGACACAGTTGTTCAACAGTCCAAATTGTACTTTGGGTAATATCACTCTAGACAAAGCCAGACTGTACAACTAAAGCAGATCAAAACATTTGTTACAAGATTTGCGTTGTATGTTAGATATGAGCTCTACTCCAGAGCTTTACTAAATAAAACTGAGAACAAACAAGTACTTTTTAGTTCCTGGATATTTTGAATGTGTCAATTATGTTATATTATGATGTCACCTATAACTGTACTAATATAATATTTTAGGTTAATAAAATACCTTCAACTCTTCAGAGTTACATATTAAATTTTACATCAACAACTATTCAGGGAATTGTCCTTTTATTTTAATAACAGACCTTACAAGGTATTTTCATACTACTGTTTTTCCCAAGCTCATTTTGCAAACCCCATTCACACACAACCACAGGAAATGTGCACTCACCCAGGTTCGTTTTAGTGCAGTTATCCACGTTCAAAACCTACTGAAGGCATGCTGAGCCTTGAAAGATTGCTCCGTCCCATACTTTCATTTTGTTTTTTGTTTTTTGTTAAGTGAACAAGTCTCAGTTATATGTTTTGAAAACTCTGGAGGCAGGATATATTGCATCAAACAGGAGCCCTGCAGCAGCTATGAGGGAGCCTCCGAAGACTCCATCCCAAACATCATAGCATATATAGTACTCCTGTAAAAATCAGGAGCAGAAAGGACAGCTGCTGAAGAGAGAAGCAGCTGTGGGACAGAGAAACATTATCAGTAAGGACAGTTGGGGGCTGTCTTCAACTGGTGTAAACTGACTTTGTAACAGACTGACAATTTCCTGCAATATACTGAATGAACGTCACTGAATTAAGTTAAACCTCACAGACTTAGGGTTAACACCTTTGGGTTACATTGTATTAAAAATGTAATTGCGTATGAGTTGTGGCATTTTATCTTCCTTCTCTAGTAGGGAGTGGGGATGCTAACGTACTTCTTAAATTATCAATCCTTTGAAGTCACACACACACGGAGAGGTATGCATATACTAGATCAAACTGAATTCTCCAGAGACCGAAAGACAAATAAAGGGTTTTTGGTTAAATAGCCTGGTTTTAAACTAGCTCATGGCCTTTTTCCTGATCCAGCAAACTAACAGGTCCACTGAGGGCCCCCAATCCTTAGGGTAGGGCTGGAAGGACTGAGTGCTTGTTCTGAGCTAGAGCTGTGATGAACTTGTGACCACAAAGGAATCCTCTTGGGTGGGGAGCTGAAAGACTGCTCCTGACACAGTTCACATAAGGCAGTGTTTCCCAAACTTGGGATGCCGCTTCTGTAGGGAAAACCCCTAGCAGGGAGGGCCGGTCTGTTTACCTGCCACGTCTGCATGTCCAGCCAATCACGGCTCCCACTGGCCGCAGTTCGGTGCTCCAGGCCAATGGGAGCTGCTAAAAGCAGCAGCCAGCACGTCCCTCGGCCCGCGCCGCCTCCAGCAGCTCCCATTGGCCTGGAGCAGCAAACCACAGCCAGTGGGAGCCACGATCAGCCAAACCTGCAGACATAGCAGGTACACACCTGCCAGGGGCTTTCCCTACACAAGCAGCATCCCAAGTTTGGGAAACACTGATGTAAGGGTTGGGGTTAATTCTGGTGAACTTATTAGCATGCGTGTAGGTTATTTCTTATTTTTAATTTGTTTTCTCTGTAATGATTAAGTAGGCTCAGGTAGAAAGTGGTGTGTGGTACCTTATAACTGTGGCAATTACACCTGTTAACCATCTCTGAAGAGAAAGCAAGCAGGGGTCCCTGAGCAACCTGTCTGTGCTGGGAATTACACAGTGAAGACAGAGAACTGTGCGGCCTGGAAATACCACAGTCTGAAGGGAGACACACACAGCTCTCCACTCAGAAAGGCAATGGCTAGGAAGCTGGAAGACAAGAGTGTGTACCTTTGCTAAACCACTGAAGGGAAATACACGTGTAGTTGTGCTGAACTGTGGCAATCTTCAACTGACTTTAAAGAAACCATGACAAATGTATACTGAGGATCTAACCCTGGGATTCTACAGGCTGCAGAAGTCCCCTTCTGTCCCCATTTCACTAACTTTCCTCCATTCCTACTCAAAAGCAGTGCAAGCACTTTTCTGGGGAGAAGGATTGTTTGTCCCCAGCCCGTATCAGGTGCCTGTCTTAGGGAGGGAGGATGTCATTTTCTGCTCTCTCCCACTAAGGTCAGGGGTTATTCCTTAGTGAGTAAATTCTGACTCTATTTAGCTTATACTCATTTGTTTTGAAGCTGGGCTGGAATCCCTCCTGCTCACAAAAACACTGATATAAATTAAAATAATAATGTGTTCAACAACTCTTAATTCAAGTGTGGACAGAGAAAGAATGCAAAAGGACTTCCAGAGGTTAGAAATTTGAACAGGAAATAAAATAAAACTTAACATGAAGAACTGCTATTTAACATATAAGAGGGGGAAAAAGAATCATAGGAAGGAATTAATTGGAAATTAATGATAGTAATGGTGGACAGCAATTTAGATGTGATCTTGCAACGTGATGTCATACAAAAAAGCCAATTTTGACTGCAGAAGCAGTATCCCATCACAGACCAGAGAGAGAATAGGCCTCTCTAAGGCATAGCAAAACAGCAGTTAAGATAGGTGGGTATTCTTTGTAAGAGCCCACCCTAGAACTTATTCTCTCCTTTCATCCAAAATAACACAAATGTGATAACTTTCCAGGCATGCTATAAAAGCCACTTAACAGAGTTTGGGGTAGGGGTAGAGGGGGGGAGCGGGCTGGGGGAGTGGATGATGTTGAAGGTATGTTGCCAAAGGTGAGAGTGAAAGGGGTTTTACTGCTGCTTTGATTTACTAGATGCTGAGCTGATGTGAGGCCAGAAAACAAGTATTTTATGCTTCTTGGTAGGAATGTTATTTTTCCACAGATTATGAAGACCAGAAGGGACCACAATCTAACCTGACCTTGTGCATAACATAGGCCATAGGATTTCCCTCATTTAATAGAGGTTTGAAATAGACCATTTTTTTTAAAAAATCCAATCTTCACTAACAAATTTCCAGTGACTGAGAATCCACCCATAACCCATAGTAAATTGTTCCAATGGTTAATTACCCTCACTGTTAAAAAGTTGCACCTTATTTTTAATTTAAATTTGTCTAGCTTTTACTTTCAGACATTAGATCTTGTCATATCTTTTCCTGATAGACTGAAGATCCCTCTATTATCAAATTATTATTTCCCATTTCAGTACTTACAGAGAAACCTCACCCCTTAAACTTCTTTTTGATAAAATAAATAGCCTGAGCTCATTAGATCTTTCATTATCAGGCATTTTTCCAATCCTTTAATCATTCTCTGAAGTATCTACAATTTTTCAACTTTTTTTTTTAATTGTGGACTCCAGAACCAGCTACAGAATTCCAGTAGCAGTAATATCACAGCCAAATGCATATGAATTTAATCTCTCTACCATTAATCAATATTCCTGTGTATACATCCAAGGATCACACTCTAAGTATGGTGTCCAATTTCTGGATCTATATGCATTACTTTACATTTTGGCCATAATGAAATACATATTGTTTGTTTGTGCCCAGCTTACAAAGCAATCTGGATCATTTAGTATCAGTGACTTGTCCTCTTCATTATTTACAATTTCCCCAATCTCTGTGACATCTGTAAATTTGGTCAGTAACGAATTTTCATTTTCTTCCAGGTCCTTGTATATTTTTGCTTCCCTATCAATTTTCTTCAGTTCCTATCCTCTAATTAATATTCACTGCTATCAATGTTCCTTTATTTATATTTGCTTTCATATAGCTGCCTTCATTTCTCCCCTAAAGCAGGCTGTTTTTTTAACTAGTGTAGCCTTCTCTCTCAATTGTGGTTTTTTGGGCCTCTAGTAAAATGTTCTTAAACAGTGCTCAATTATCATTCACATTTTTCTGATTAAGTTCTTTCTCCCACTTGATTTTATTCAAAGTTGTTTTCAGCTTTGTGATATTAACATCTTTAAAGCACCAAGTATATATGTTACTGGTTTGGCCTTGATTGTGTTTATATATAACAAATGTAATCAAATCATGATCACTTGCACCTAAGTAACCACTAACTTTTAGCTCTTTGATCAATTCTTCTTTATCAGTCAGAATTAGGTCTAACATACAATTCCCCTATGTTACACAATATTTTTAAGTTAGAAAACTGTCATCTATACTTTTTAGAAATTCCAAGGATGATTTAGTATTGGCAATATGAGGACACCTTCAACATATGTCATTCAGATTGAAATCCCCCATGATATGGCAACTTTTCCCCCTACACGTTACACACAGATGGTTATGGGTTGGTCAACCTGTTCCTCAGTGTGATTTGGTAGTCTGTAGCAAACACCAACCTGGCAACTCATTATCGTACATTTCATTACAGTGTACTTCAGGGCAGAGTAGGCCCGTTACTCAATGACGGGGGAAAGATAATAATAGAAAATGTGGAAATGGCAGAGGTGTTTAATGACTTCTTTGTTTCAATTTTCACAAAGAAGGTTGGTGGCGACTGGATGTCTAATATAGTGAATGCCAGTGGAAAAGAGGTAGGATCAGAGTCTAAAATAGGGAAAGAACAAGTCAAAAATTATTTAGACAAGTTAGATGTCTTCAAATCACCAGGGCCTGATGAAATGCATCCTGGAATACACAAGGAGCTGTCTGAGATATCTGAGCCATTAGCAATTATCTTTGAAAGTCATGGAAGACGGGAGACATTCCAGAAGACTGAAAAAGGGCAAATATAGTGCCCATCTGTTAAAAGGGAAATAAGGACAACCCGGGGAATTACAGACCAGTCATCTTAACTTCTATACCCGGAAAGATAATGGAGCAAATAATTAAGCAATCAATTTTCATACACCTAGAAGATAATAAGGTGATAAACTGCAGTCAGCATAGATTTGTCAAGAACAAATGGTGTCAAACCACCCTGTCAAAGAAAGCTATCAGGTTAACAAGTCTTGTGGATGGGGGGAAGTGGTAGATATGGTATAGCTTGACTTCAGTAAGGCTTTTGATACTGTCTCGCACAACCTTTTCGTAAACAAACTAGGAAAATACAACCTAGATAAAGCTATTATAAGGTGGGTGCATAACTGGTTGGAAAACTGTTCCCAGAGAGTAGTTATCAGTGGTTCACAATCATGCTGGAAGGGCATAACGAGTGGGGTCCCGCAGGGATCGGTTCTGGGTTCTGTTCTGTTCAATATCTTCATCGATGATTTAGATAATGGCATAGAGAGTACACTTATGAAGTTTGCGGACGATACCAAGCTGGGAGAGGTTGCATGTAGTTTGGAGGACAGGATTAAACTTTAAAATTATCTGGACAAACTGGAGAAATGATCTGAAGTAAACAGGATGAAATTCAATAAGGAAAAATGCAAAGTACTCCACTGAGGAAGGAACAATCAGTTGCACACATACAAAATAGGAAATGACTGCCTAAGAGGGAGTACTGCGGAAAGGGATCTGGGGGTCATAGTGGATCACAAGTTAAATATGAGTCAACAGTGTAACGCTGTTGCAAAAAAAAGCAAACATTATTCTAGAACGTATTAGCAGGAGTATTACAAGCAAGATACGAGAAGTATTTCTTCTGCTCTACTCCACGCTGATTAGGGCTCAACTGGAGTATTGTGTCCAGTTCTGGGCGCCACAGGAAAGATGTGGACAAATTGGAGAAAGTCGAGAGAAGAGCAACAAAAATGATTAAAGGTCTAGAAAACATGACCTGTGAGGGAAAATTGAAAATACTGAGTTTGTTTAGTCTGGAGAAGAGAAGGCTGAGAGGGGACATGATAACATCTTTCCAGTACATAAAAGGCTGTTACATGGAGGAGGGAGAAAAACTGTTGTTCTTAACCTCTGAGGATAGGACAAGAAGCAGAGGGATTAAATTGCTGCAAGGGTGGTTAGGGTTGGACATTAGGGAAAACTTCCTAACTGGCAGAGTGGTTAAATACTGGAGTAAATTGCCTAGGGACATTGTGGAATCTCTATCATTGGGGATTTTTAAGAGCAGGTTGGACAAACACCTGTCAGGGATGGTCTAGATAATACTTAGGTCCAGTCCCCTGCACTCAAGGCCGGACTCTCGAGGTCCCTTCCAGTCTATGGTTATTTGTTAAGTTTCCTAAAAAATACTGTATAGACATGTTTGGGGTTTAAAGCTAAATAAAATACATAAACAGCACCTCAATATCAGAAAAAATCAAACAGAATTCAGAGAAGAGCAACAAAATGCTTGGAGAAATTAGTTTCTTAAGAAACACTGTTTAGATTATGGAAATTTGTAGTGTTGTAACGACTTCAGTGTAATGACACACTGCAAATTTCCCTAATCTATAATACTCCTGAGAAGCAAAGGTCATGATCTTGCAAACACAATTATGCACATACTTAACTTTAAGCATGTGGTTATTCTCATTGACATTAAGAACATGTGTAAATCCAGGATCAGGGACTACATGTGTTTATAACAACCATACATCAGCTGTGTGAGGGGAAGGTGATGAGAGATGGTAACTGTTCTACCAGTATTTGAAAACACCAACAGGGAGTGTGTGCAGAAGTATAATTGCAAGCAGTGGATTAAAAAAAAAAAACAAAGGAAGGGAAAACATAAGAAAAATTCCTAATTGCAACATCCATTAAGGTCTGCTTATGGTAGAAAAAGGAAAAACTAAAAGAATGAAGCAAGCAACAGGGCTTGTATGCTTGCATTCCTTTACCATCATAATTGTATTTAACCGTTCTGTTCGTTGCATTAGCTTTTGTATTTCTCTTGTAAAACAAAAACAAAAAAAACTGTTTAATAAATGATAAAGCCAAACATTTTTCTAAAAAAGAACAGATTAAGATCTTCTTCAAGACCAGCCTGTCCCCTCAACATGATTATAGTACAATTTTTTTTATCCACATTGGCAGAAAAGTTAGAACACAAAGACCCATGCTGAGGCATAGTTATGTTTTTAAGAAAACCCCCAAAATATTTTAGTTTAGAAACTTTCCTAAGGTTCATCAAGTTTTCCCTTGCATAATTTCATTCTATTATGCCCAGTTATACTCCCAGTCATAATTGGTATTTTTACTTATCAGATTATGGTAGGTAGACAATCATCTCCCCTTTTCTCTCCCTGCCGCATGCCCAGGTGTTACCTGACCAAGCCATCCATAGAGTTTCTAAACTTTCCTCAGATCAGTTCCTTCAAACTCCTTTGTTATTTGTCAAGACTATGTTAATATACTATTCCATACTGAACCAAATTATCTACTTAATTAAAAAAAATTGTGTCAGAACTCAAACACGTAAATGTGGCAGAGAATTTTGTATTGATATGGTTTGTTCCCCAATACTGACAGGATCGAAGTACTAAATCATCTCAAAAGGAAAAGAACTCTACATTGGCAGGAGGATGATTAAATGATTTAATTGGTCTTTTCCATTTCTAGTTTCCATAATTCCATATAAACAACATAGTTATGCTTCCAGACTGACTAAGAGCATCAGCGCATCTCGGTATGTCCTATTCACTGTCTGTGGCACATAACAGTTTAGTCTCCTGTGGCCTACAATACTTTCATCTAATGTTGGTTGTTGGGTTTAGTGTGTGGATGCTGGGTGGCGATGGCCTGTGACATACAGCAGGTCAGACTAGATGAACTAGTGCACTCTTCTGGCCGTAAACTCTATAAATATCTATTACTCTGTCCGGTCCTAGTTCTAAAAAAGAAACTGTATTCTTGTATGACTTCACACTTTGCTCCAATAATAGTAACACTTTCCAATAAAGTTAAGTGGAAGTATAGATATACCGGGGCGGGGGGGAGGGGGAGGGAAGTGCAGTGCAATCTGTATTAGAAATCACGTTTACCTCCTTTCTTCAGCCTGCCCCACATTCCCAACCTAAGTTTACCGAATACAGTTCTGCTCCTACTGTATTAAAAGGCCACCTCCATTAAGCAACTAACATTTATCAGTTCTTTCACTAGTCACTTGGAATCTGTCAAGGAAACTACACTCTTTAAAAATTACAAACTGAACCACTAACCGAAGTTATTTTGAGGCAAGATGGTTACACTGTACTTTGATTAAATATACATTCTTGTTACAACTAGATTAAATAGAAGCTGAATTTTTTTTTTAATTCTTGTGCACTGAATTGGCAAGCTGGATCTAATTATGGCCTTTTCCCCCACATTGCAAGAGTCAACATCAATGGTTAAATATCACAACCCAAGAATGTTTTGGGGCTTAGATTGTTGTTTAGAAGTTTTCTTATTTAAGTGGTTTCAACTGAGCTTTGAAGTTAACACCTCCCTTCACAAAAGAGGAGGATACTAACATCTGCTAGAGCTATTATTCAGGCAGTTTAGTCAAAATGACAGATGTGTATTGATTTAAGTACAGAGGATTATTTAGTTTCAAGTGTAAATGTGAAGTTTTGGCCAATGAGGCATCAAAGCTCACCCCACAGGCAAGCAGCAGCTAGGAAGCACAGACATATTTCATTACGTTCCTGGAACTTCTTGGCCAAATGCATTTTATACCATGTTTTTAAGTAGAGCAATGTTTTTACAATATATTTATAAAACCTAGGGGCTTTAACAGAAACATTTAAGTGTCATCTCACCCTTCATTAACACATGTCAAGAAAGTTATCTGATGTGGAGAAGAGGACAGAGAATTATAGTTAGTAAACATTTTTAATGATTTATAGTACAAACACAACGTTTACCACAATGTTTAAGCTAGGAACAGTATTTCCATGATAAATCCTGGGTTTGGGACATTATATTGTGCATTATAAAACTGCATTTGAACTAAAAATTCAGTGCAGAAGATATCAGCTATGTGTTTTTTAAAAGAGTCGTTTAGCTGTTCTTGAGTAAAAGCTGAAAAGTATGTGAAATTCTCCTGGTTTCCGATGTTCTCACCAAAAAGGGAAAACAAGAAAAAAAAAAGTATTTGTGTAACAGAGATTCATATAGTGAATTCATTGAATCCTTCTCCAGGTTACCCTTTTCTGAATAAATCCTTTATTTTTCCATCTTGAAAAAAAAGTGCACTTTTCAGATTGGACTGTTTAAATACACTATATTGAACCTAGTTTTATTAAGACTAGTTGAAACAGATGTGAATAAAATAAAACACTACACTAAAAGCCTAGTTTTTCCTTTCAGCAGCAGACAGTAATTTAAGAAATGAGCAGGATTTAAATTCTGATAATCATTTAAAAAAATTCTGCACAATTCTACTCTAAAAGTACAACTGTTCATCAATATAATCACACAGAATATTAACTCTTAATATTCAGACTAACTAGCAATCATGTTTTATTCACACTCCTAAGATGTATGGAGAAATTAAAGCAAGGATGGTTGAGAAAACAAAGCAATTTTGTTCTCAACTGTTATAAATGGAATTCTCCAGAATATTTTGAAGATATTTGCTTATTAGTAGCTAACAGACTATCTCTAGTGTTTTACATAATAAAAGGTCAGCAAAGACACTACATTCTCCAACCATAGAAGAGATAAAACAACTCTCCACTTTCTACTCATGATTTTGTCCAGTGCTGCAAGCTGCTCCATGTGGAGGAGTCTCTGTACCCAAGTAGAGCCCCACTGTCTACTGTGGGGCTTTCTGCAGAGGTAGGTTCTCATGTGTGGAGAACAGCTTGCACGATAGGAACCAGGGCCGGCTCCACACCACAGCGCGCCAAGCGTGTGCTTGGGGCGACACACCGCGGGGGGGGTTCTGCCGGTTGCCGGCAGGCACCTCTGGTGGACCTCCCGCAGGCATTTCTGCGGAGGGTCCGCTGGTCCCGCAGCTCCAGTGGACCTCCCGCAGAAACGCCTTCGGGAGGTCCACCGGAGCCGCGGGACCGGCGAGCGGCAGAGCGCCCCCCAGCGGCATGCCGCCGTGCTTCGGGCGCCGAAATTGCTAGAGCCAGCCCTGATAGGAACCTAAATATCACGTTCTCCTTATTGAAGATCTCATAATCCACAGTCTGTCCTGTAAAAAACAATGCTATTTAAATAGGTACACCAAAATAAAAAGTATGTTTTGGGGTCTGAACGTTTAATGACCTTTTACTAGCTTAATGTGGTAACTACTTCTATATACTGTATTACATTGTTCTTTCAAGTAAAAATACAAAACTATTTTTAGAGACTTAGTTCAATATCTAATTATATTTGGTATTTTAATGTTAATTAGGCAAAACCTAGTTTGTCTCCAACCACTAACAAATGTATGCAGATGTGTCACAAAATCAGAACATGGAATTTCAATAAAGCACATCTCAATTTACCTAACATCTTAAACGCATACAATGCCAGATCATCTACTTTACTTTCTGAACTATATTTATATAAATCCAAATTTAGTACCAAGTCCCAGTTTCCATTAATCTTTAATCTGCCCCAAAGCATCCAAGCTTTTAACCTCCCATTTCAGGGCAAGTTGCTCTCCAACTCAAATGAATGCAATCAAAAATAAATAAATTTAAAAAGCGACATGAACATTTATTGCCCCAACACAAAATCCAAATCTGAGTGACTACAAGGTAGGTGTCTGGGGTGGGGGGCAGGTTGTTTTTTTTTTTTTACTTTGTACCCTTGAATAAAGTGTGTGTGGGGGGGGAAGGAAGCATGCACTGTTTCTGAAAGGAATTCTTTGGCCTGGGCTATGATATGCCTCTGCCTGATTTTCCTCACAGCACTGGCAATATTGTTAACTGTCATAAACAAGGTGCCAAGGACAGTACCAAATTCAAAGCAACTTTTAAATTCGCTCCAGCAACCAAAAGCGTTGCAGAGAGGAGAGATAAAAGGGATCAAGGCCAGTAAAATACTGTTTGAGAAGCAGCTATTCCATTTCTGCGAATTCTATTATATAAAGTGTGATGACTTTCCACTAAATATGTGATTCATGCCAAGTGGTTTCCCCCTTTCTTGTGGGAGAAGAGCTATTTTGCGCATGCTGCACCTACGATATTACAGCCCCCAGAGAGAAGGGGAAGGAGAGAGGGAATTCACAGCCGTTCAGGGTCAATAAGTGTTCATAGATCCTATCATTTGAAAACCCTTCCCAAAGCTTAGGGCAAAAAACAATCTTTAGTCAAGGAAAAATGAGGAAGAGAAAAAACCCTGCAGTGTAAGTGCATGTGTCATACGTGTGGGGGCTGGAGGAGAAGAGCTGTCAGGGAGAGAAACATCTTTCGGCGGGGGGGGGGAGATATGAGCTTAGGCACAAAATTCACATCAGCGACACTGAACGAGGCAGTCAGGGCAACACTCAACTTTTCCTTCAGGCCTAACTTGCTTGTGCCTTCAATTTTTCAAAATGGTTAGTAGCACCAGCAGGACTCCCCCTTCCCTCCCCACGGCCCGCACACAACGGGGTAGGATCGCGCCGCGTCTTGGCTGCCTTAGTCAGTGTCGTCGCATCGCCTCCAGGGAGCCGCGGGGCCGCCGCCGGGACCCATTTGTGTTACCCCGCGGGCCGCCGCTTGCCTGCTGCAGTCACATCCCGGAAACGCAGGAGGGGCCGGGGGCTCCGCGGCCGTAACCCCGACCCTGTCCCGCCCCCGGAGCGGCCCTGGCAGCCCCCCCGCCCCACGGGGTCACGGCCGGGGGGCAGAGCCACGTCGGCACCTGGGCACCCCCGGTGCTGCTCTGACAGCCCCTCGCCCGTCCCAGGCCCAGCCCCCTCTGGGCCCAGTTCTACCCCACCCAGGTCCAAGGCTGCCCCCTCCCTCGGGCCCGGCCCGGCTCAGCCCCGGGAGCGGGACCCCCACCCCGGGGAGAGGAGACAACGGGCAGCCCCAACTCACCAGCCGCGCCGGGTCTCCGCTGGTCCGGAGTGGGGGAGGGGGCGGTTCCTCCCCCTCCTAAGCGCGGCCGGACGCAGCCGCCTCCGGGAGCCGAGCCCCCTCGCTCCGCCGCCCCGAGAGCCGCTTCCTACGCCCAGGCGCTGCGGGGCCCCGGCGGCTTCCCCTCCCCTCCCCGCCAAGAGTCACTTTACTCCCCTCTCCAACATGGCTGCTCCCCGAGCCGCTGCCGCCGCCTCCGCGGCTCCCGACCCCGCTCCGGCGGTCGCCCCCGAGCACTGCGGGCGGCCGGTCCTCGGCAGGCAGTCGCTGGCCGCCGGTGGGAGCTGCGAGCGGGGGCGCGGCGCTGGGGACGCGCCGCTGCGGGGCGAGGCTGCCAGGGGTCCCTCGGCTGCGGCGCTGCTGCCTGTTCCAGCCACTCGCTGGGAGACAGCGCAGCCGGAGCCCGGGGGGGCCGAGGCAGAGCGGGGCCAGGGCGACACCTAGTGTCTGCGGCGGCCACTGCAGAGCCCGTCAGGCGCCGGGCAGCCAGATCCAACTACTGCTTGCAGACCTGCAAGTGTAACGCGCCCCAGCCCGGACACAGGGTCCCCCCCGCCCGCCAGGGAAAGGGGCTTCCCCCGTGTCTCCCCACAGCCCTCCCCTCACACGCACACCTCCCCCCGGAAAGGGGCTCCCCCCACACAAACACCCTGGAAAGGGGCTTCCTCCCCTTACATTATCCCCCCACGCACGCATCCCCTACGTATAGGGACCTCCCTACATGCTCACCCCTCCAGAAAAGAGTTTCCCCTCCAAATATCCCCCCACACCCTAGAAAAGTGCTTCCCCCCTCCAAGATCCCACACACACCACCCCTCCCAAACACCATACCCCCCGCCCCCCCACACACACAGAGCAGAGAGAGGGTCTAGCCCTGCTTCCAAAAACATACACATCTTTTAGCAGGTAGAAAGCTGCTCCCCAAAATATCTCCCCTACACACATCCCACCCAATGTGAAGAAAAGAGGGCTGTCCCCCAAAAAGCAACCCTTCCCCTATCCCATCCTACCCAAGAGAAGTGCTGCTCCCTCCAAGAGATTCCCCCAAAAACATATGGAAGAGAGGTCCCCACCTTTTTTCCAAAATATCCTCACACACACACAACCAGGTGAGGATGCTGACCTCCTCCTTCAGAACATCCCCTTTACACACATGCCAGCCGAGAGAGCTTCCCCCCAAGGAGCATACACCCTTCCTACAAAAGAGAGCATCCCGACCCCCTCCAAAAGGTCCTCCACACGTCCTTTCTAGAAGAGGGAGATTCCCGGCAAACACAGATTATACCCAGGAGATGGAGCTGCATCAGACTCCTGAAGTTTGGCCAGCCACGTGGTTCTGCCTCCAGACACACTGCACAGGCAATGCGGTCTATACTGGCCACCATGCTGAGTAATGCACAAGTCCGGAAGGTCTAAGTAGCTCCTTATGTGACATTTTAACAGGATGTAAGTGTGTAACAGCGTGAGGATTTTCTGATTCATCCTATTTACCTGCATCAAAAATAATTAATGTTTGCTACTGGAAATACTTCTGTCTGAGGATGGTAAGGTCCCTTCGCCTGCCTGTGTGTTAGTGAGAATTCCATCCATTTGACAGGCTGGTAAACTGAGGCAGATGGAAGTGCTGTGACTTTTGCAGCATTATACAGTGAATCATGACCCCTTCCTTTGTGCATTTGCACCTGCAGTGCTGCTTTTCCCTTTCTCTCACAATTTCTACCCCATTTCTTCTTTTCAATGGCTGTTTCCATTTCCCCACTTCTCTCAGTCAGTCCGTTCTGTCCCTGACTTTCTTTGTAACCCTTCTGCTTCTACCCCCTGGAGGTTAGTAAAGGCCAGGAAGTAGCACTGCAGGCTCTATATTCTTCCCCACTGATTCATATTTTTTACATTTCTACCATACGGAAAGGGAAGTATCATGAAAAGACCAGATCTCACTTCATTATAGTAATTTCTTGATGGTCTGAAAAGTACAAGTACAGTGAAGTACAAATAAAAAAGTATTTGAAATGCAAGTACCAGGACATATATCCACTGCACTGATGTAACTCAGGGCTCATTGCCTTCTTTTTTTTTTTAAAGACAAATATTGATTCCTGTTGTCCGTTTGCTTGTTTCCCCTTATTTATTGGCCAAAGTTCAGTGCAAATAACACAGCACCTTTCATCAATGGATCCACTTGCATTTTACAGACTTTAGTAAATGACTTATACTAGGCCAAATCCTGTACTCCTTACTGAGGTGAAACATAGGCCCAGATTCTTTGCTTCTTCGAGCTTCTGCTCAGTGTAGGTATGGATTGGGAAAAACCAGGAAACTGTTTATGGTTCCTTGATTCTTATGGTGGATGTGTGCTACTTTGTGCCCTGGTATAGATTGGAGTAGCCTAGGATTTGTTCTAATTTACGCTAGCTGGCTGCAGTTCCTGAGGGACCTTATGACAGCTGAGAATAGCCACAGAATGCAGCATACTCTGGACAGTCCCTCTACCCAAAAGGGCCAAGTGAAGGGTGGCGTAGCATAGAAGCTGGGTACCTAGGCTCTGTGCCAACTGAGAGCTCCCCCACTCTAAGGGAATTCTCAGATGGCCAGACCTGGCTGCTTTCTGTTCTCTTTGCACCTTTTAGGCACCACAAAGGAGACAGAACATAGCGGAGAATTTGGACCCCAACAAAGGGAAGTAAGTTGCATTTGCCTAAATAAGGAGTGCAGGAGTTGGACCACCTCTTACAGGACACATAGGATTCACTTTGCTCATTAATGCAGTACTGTAATCTGAGGTAGAATGCACAGTAGCTTAGGGCACAAAGAAGAATATCATCCAATTTGGAAGGGCAGAGGGAATTGATGGAGGCAAAATGTGACTGCCAATTTGACATTTGTCCAAGACACCAGGATAACACCTTTACTGTTGCAAGAGTAGTGGGATTTTTAATAACTCTGAGAGCAAACAGTGAAGCTTTGACACTTCTTGGCACTTCTTTCATCAGACTCTTTCAAGACTCAGGAACCACCTGAAGCTGTTCTTACTAGATCTCCTAAACTCTGAATAGTAGCACGGTGACCAGTGTTTACTTTATCTTATTCAATTTGCAAACTCTTCTGGGCAGGGAAGGTTAGTATAGTTGTAAGTTATCATGTAAATGTACTTGCGCTGTATAAACATTTTATAAGAAATCTTCTCTGTTGGACTACTCAACTATAAACAAATCGAATAAATAGTATTCAACTAAACAGTGTTTCACAAAGAGGTGTGTGAGAGCAGAAAGATTGTGCTATTTATTTAAAGGCTGCAAATATTTTAAAACATTCTGAGGGAGGAGGGTCTTATTTTGTTTTATACACATTTTTGTCTACCCTTGAAATATATTGTGACTGGAAAAGTAGGGAAATTACGGTATAAGAGAGACATAAGAAGCTGAAAAATGAGCAAGTGTGATGGGTCAGCAGAGGGCAATGAAGTGTATCTGCTGGTGCTATTTCCCTCCTGCCTTGGAGAGTGATAGGTGGCCAGAAGGAGAGATTCTGTGGCAATTAAGGCAGTTGGGACGGGTGGGTTACAGAGTCTAGGCATCTGGGGGCCTGAGAGGAGTGGGGCATTTGAAGACAGCTGGGCAGAAGGGGCCTGGGAACCACCAAGTGCTAGAGCCAGAGTGTGAAATTGTAACCCCATTGAATCAATGGTGGTTTTGACTTTGACTTCAGTGGGGCTAAGATTTCATCATGGTAGACTTTTAGCAGCTGAAGTATTTATATCACCTGGCTGAGCCATGGTGTAGCTGGTACCCTGTCAGGAATTGAAGACAAGTTTCTTCTTTGAGTAGTGTCCCCATGGACTGTAGGTATGTCTGCAGCTGATTGGAGAACTTCGGTAGCAGTGTCCATAAAGTCAACACATGCGCTGTCTTTCCTTGTGCTGCACCACAAGGCTAGCCTGTGCATACGGGTTAACCATCCCCAGTTCCTTCTCTACCACCCTTGGCTAGAGACAGAGCCTTTAGGTGTTCGTTAGCTGATTGTTAACTTTCATTTATTAAATTTTAGCTTCGTTAAAAACCTTTTTTGCTTTCTTCTGTTTATTTGGCCATGCCAAGAACGAAAGAAAGATTTTGTTCTTGTGTTGACCCCTGTTGGGGGACGGGGAGGGAGAACTTTCCTCTCACCCCCACACAAGGGTATGCCCAGCTCTCTGAGCTTCAAGAAATGTCTCACTTGCAGTGAAGTGATCCGGTCATGGACAAGTACCCTCAGTGCATCCATAGTCTTTAAGGTGCCACCAAACTCGTTGTTTTTCCAACAAAAGTGTTCCCTCTGCCAGCAGCTCTGACCAAGATCCCTCAAGAACAGAGAGCTCCACCAGAAAATCATCTCTATGGATGCAGCTCTCCAGCTCCAGCCCTTTAGCGGGCATGAGTCTTCCCCTCAACCTTTGACTTTGAAAGATAGTGGGTCAAAAGAAATGGTCCGAAGACTCCTCTCATTAATTGAAAAAGAGAGCAAGTCTCCTCAACAAACCCAGGGATCACCGAAAGCAATCACCATTTCACTCTGTGTCCCTGGCACCAAGATCATCTGGCATCCATGCCTCAATATGGTCACCTTATCAATGATCATTCCATCATTGGAACAGGGAGACAGGTTTTTGGCCCTCTACTTACAAGACACCTACTTTCACATTTCAGTACTACCAACTCTCAGACATTTTTTCAGGTTCACTCTGGGGCACGACCACTACCAGTACAAAGTCCCCCGCTTCGGACTTTCAGCGGCCCCAAGAGTATTTTCCAAAGTTCTCTCAGTGGTGGCCACTCACCTACGATCATAAAGGATAATGATCTACACTTACCTGGATGATTGTTTCCTCAGACTCTGATCGCTTCAAGAGGCTCATCGAGCCACCAAGGGCGCAATATGCTTGTTCATGGAACTTAGCCTACAGATCTATTCCCAGAAGTCAACCCTCACACCAGTGCAATGCCTGGAATTCATAGAGGCCGACCTAGATGTGCTCCAGGCCAAAGCCTTCCTACCTCAGGACAGGTTTCTATCCCTGGTCTCACTTATAAATACAGCTCAATGCATCCCTCAAGTGCCAGCCAGACTCTGCCTCCAACTTCTGGGACATATGGCAGCAAGCATGGTGGTGATTCTCCATGCCAGACTCCACATGCGATGCCTACAGATGTGGTTCAATTCAGTTTAAAGACTGAACAGAGACAGTCTGGGCAAACTCCTGACACTACCCACCAGGATCAAGAACTCCCTGGACTGGTGGAAGAACCCAACCAATGCACGCAAAGGGATGCTCCTTTCACAGGAGTCATCTTTGTCACTCCTTACTACCAACAGATCCCTCATAGGATGGGGCGCACATTTAAATAGTCTCCTAACGCAGGGCAAATGGTCCACTGCAGAGATATCCCTGCATATTAGTTTCCTCAAATTCAGAGCAGTCAGGAATGCCTGTGGCCATTTCCTCCCACTGATAATTGGATCACATACCAAAATGAGACTATGGAATTGGTGCATCTCTCATAACCTCACCTTGCTGCAGCTTACCTCCTGGGCACGCAAAACTTGATTGCAGACAAGTTCAGTCGCACATTCCCACATGACCATGAGTGGGAGATGCACTCATCAGTACTTCACAACTTGTTCACAAGGTGACCTCATTTTACATGAATCAGTCTATTCCCCTTCCCACCTTCTACTTCAAGCCTCACCGAGACAATAGGGAGACCATACTACTAACTTAGACATTAGAAGCGTCCTTACATTCTAACTCGATAGGACAAACGCCTTCAGGAAGTCCCCTAGACTATTCCTCTCTATCGCAAAAAGGTCTAAGGGCTCAGTGATATCAGCCCAAAGACTGTCCAAGTGGGTCTCGACTTGCATCAGACAGTGCTATCAAATTTGAAACATGACCCCTCCGAGCTTGATCTGTACATATTCCATGAGCTCAATCTTCTCATCTATTGCCTTCTTGAAGGATGCCTCCTTCTCAGAGATTTGCAGAGTGGTGACATGGGCATCAACACCTTCACAGAACACTATGCGATCACTGGGGACTCTGCCTTTGATGCCATCTTTGGCGCCACAGTACTATAATTTGTGAATAACCGGATTCTAAAGTCTCAAGGAGTACTGCTTGGAAGTCACCTACAGCAGAGCACCCATAGGGACACTACTCAAAGAAGAAGTTACCTTGTGCAGTAACGATGGTTTTTCGAGATGTGTGTGCCTATGAATGCTTCACTACCTGCCCTCCTCCCTCTACTTTGGAGTTCTCACTTATGACTCAACAGTAGAGAAGGAACTGAAGATGGTTAACCCACGTGCCCGGGCTAGCCTCATGGCACAGAACGTGCAGACACAGCACATGTGCAGGCCCAACAGACACTGCTAGCGAAGTTCTTCAATCAGCAGCGCAAGGGTGCAGACACACCTCCAGTAGAGCACCCATAGGGACACACATCTTGAAGAACCATCGTTATTGCACAAGGTGAGTAACTTCTTCTTTGGTACCACAGAAGTACCATGGAAAAGGGACAATTTCTCCTCTCAATTGTGTGAAGACTTTTAGTCAGTCTGTTTAGAGCTCACTCGTGCTTTGATCCCCAAGTGCTGCCCGACTTTCTTAATTGGCCAAATGGGCACAACTGTCCTGGCATAGGAGAGCTGGACCCACTTCAGTTACAGGGAGCAGCTACCCTGGGACACATGCTTTCTTAAATTAAAATGTATGTACATTGGCCAAACTGGACAGTCTCTACACAAAAGAATAAATGGACACAAATCTGACATCAGGAATCATAACATTCAAAAAAAGAGTAGGAGAACACTTCAACCTCTCTGGCCATTCAGTAACAGATTTAAAAGTGGCAATTTTGCAACAGAAAAGCTTCAAAAAACAGACTCTAACGAGAAACTGCTGAACTTGAATTGATATGCAAACTAGATACTATCAATTTAGGCTTAAATAGAGACTGGGAATGGCTGAGCCATTACACATATTGAATCTATTTCCCCCATGTTAAGTATCTTCACAGCTTCTTGAAAAACTGTCTTAAATGGGCTATCTTGATTATCACTACAAAAGTTTTCTTCTCCCGCTGACAACAGTTCATCTTAATTCATTAGCCTCTTAGAGTTGGTTGGGCAGCTCCCACCTTTTCAAGTTCCCTGTATGTATATATATCCTCACTATATGTTGCAGTCTGTGCGTCCGATGAAGTGGGCTATAGCCAATGAAAGCTTATGCTCAAATAAATTTGTTAGTCTCTACGGTGCCACAAGTACTCGTGTTCTTTTTAAATTAAAATGTAGGTTTATCTGAAATCAGCAATACAAATTGTCAAAAGGCAAGATATATATAATTAAAGTAGATACCTTTTCTAATTGTGCAGCCTTAACTTTGACACTCCAAGCTTTCCTCACATTGAATTAAGGTTATGATTTTAACAGGACTTTAACAGCTTCTGAATAATCATTTAAACTTATTATTCCTGAGAGTTGTTTTTGACGGTCTGTTGCATAGGTGCTGGACCTAGGAGTGCTGCCACAAACCCTGGCTTGAGGTGGTTTCCATCATATACAGGGTTCACAATTTGGTTCAGTGGCTCTCAGCACCTCCATTATACAAATTGTTCCAGCACCCTGGTCTGTTGTGAGTATAGGAGATAATCAGAAATGCTTCTTCACAAAATCCCTGAGCAGTTATTATTAAGCATTTGACACCTATGAAAAAGACAGAGGAAAGAAAGCAAGACACTGAAAAAAAGGAAGAAGTCAGGAGCAGATTTTGATTAATTCATATCAGGAGACTTGTTTTCTTTTTAGTGTAACTATATTACTTGATTTGCTTTATTATTAAGTTAAATGGAATATGTGTCCATCAATCATATTTCTGTACAGGTTGACCATTAATTTAACACTAGTTTTACAGACACTGTGTTCTCTGAGTGTCTGGTGCACACAATAGGTCTGTTCTCTAAAACAGACAGAATGCAGTACATAGATGCTGGTAGAATGAACTACTGCCTCTGGAAAAAATGATGAAATCTACATCAGCCATTAGGTATAATATACATACAGGAATAGGACAAGAGCAGTCACGAGACCAATGTTTCCTGCTTTGAATATAAATGTCTTGGCTTTTCCTCAGCCTTTGTACAGCAGTAGGATATTATTAGTGTTTGTCAATAAAAATAACAGATATGAATCTCAAATCAGTAAAATAAATATGTAGGTGGATTTAAACATTACGAATACATATATATTTTAAAACAATATACAGTATGTGAAAAGCACTTACTTTCATGTCAAGTTCAGGATTTTGTGTTTCAACAGCAGGAACTGATGACCTCACAAACATCTAACAATGTAGGAAAGCATTGTGCTGTAGTGTAAGCGATGTGCCCAATTGTAGGGGAAAGACTAAAAGTCTTGACAGGTAAGTAAAGGTAAGTGATTTTTAAATACAATATTATGTGTTTTAAAATGCAGTTCTTTTTCCTAGATGCCAACAATGTTTAAATAATGCAATATCCTCTAATTAATTGTATTTCTACTTTGTGATAGAAAAAACAGCTATTGTTCTGCTCTCAGTAAGAGCTATTTATATACTGTTCCATAGAACGCACCTTTTATAATGAGAATCTTTCACCTATGCAAAAAATGTAATCAATTTAAAATACTCAAATGTAGTTAATTTCTTACTTTCTCATAGCATGCCTTTATTCACAAAAACTGTTTTGTTTTGTTTTGTTTTGTTTTGTTTTTAGGTTTCTTGGGCTCAATTCAAAGTTTGATTTGCAGACCTCATGTGTAAAAAGGATAATCTTCTGAAGGATTCTTTTACCTCATTGAGAAACTAGGACCATCTTCTTCGAATGAATGATAGCAGGAAATAGTAATATGAGGAAGACTGTTTTTTTAAGAAACAAGCTAAATGTTTTTTTTCTCTAGGTAAATTCTACAAGTGACTCCACAGGTCTTGAATTTTGGTTTAGAGGACCCCAGGGACTCTTCACATCCTATCAACCATCTAGTACAGGGGAGGGCAAACTACGGCCCGTGGGCCAAATCCGGTCCATCAGGGATTTCAGTCCAGCTCGCGGGATTGCCAGTCCCATGTCCCTGTGGCCCCTGGGGTGAGAGGAGGGACAGAGGGCTCTGTGTGCTATTCTTGCCTTCAGGGACCACCCTCCACAGCTCCCATTGGCCGGGAACGGGGAACCGCGGGCAATGGGAGCTTTGGGGGTGGTACCTACAGGCAAGAGCAGGGCATGGCAGAGCCACCTGCCCCACCCCACCCCCAGGAGCGCCAACCAGACATGCTGGCCACTTCCGGGAGCTGCATGGGGCCAGGGCAGGCAGGGAGGTAAGCAGCACCGGGCCAGAGCCTGCACCCTGAACTCCTGCCCTGAGCCCTCTAACCTCCTGCCTTGAGCCCCCTGCAGCACCCCTCCTGCACCCCAACCCTCTGCCCTGAGCCCCCTCCTGTACCAACCCCCTGCCTGAGCTCCCTCCTGCACCCTGCACTCCTCCTGCACCCCAACCCTTTGCCCTGAGCCTCTTTCTGCACACCGCACCCCCAACCTCCTGCCCCAACCCTACATTCATGGCCCTGCATACAATTTTCCCCCCCCCAGATTTGGCCCTCAGGCCAAAAAGTTTGCCCACCCATGATCTAGTAGCTGGTTAGCTGGTGGGCTGAATAGCTAATACAACCCTCGCTCCATTGGAGGCACTGCTTACAGGAGTCCTGATTGGAGGAGCACCAGGTCCATCAATTGGTCTGGCTGGGCTGTTGAAGCCAGAAGGAGGCACAGGAAATTGTCTGTGCAGGTAGGTGAATTTTTGGGTGTCTGCTTTATTGGACTCTGCCTTCTTACCTGACTCCTGCTTTCCTGGTTCTTGCCTTCCTACCTTGCTCTTGATCCCTGCCTCTGATTTCTGACCCTTAACAGCTGACTCTGTCTCTGACCTCTGGCACCACTCCTCTGATCAGCAACTCTGATTGTCTAAGCCCCAGTCATGACAGGGGCCTTATCTCCACTAGTAATTTGCCCAGACTTCAGCAACTGATGATTAACCACTGGTATATTTGCACTGATTATCAAATATAGACAAGGGAAATTATTTGTAACGTCATGCGGGAGTAAGCTCCAAAAATGCAAATTGTAGCTTTCCTTGTCTACAAGGCTTTGCAACAGTGGAGCTACAGTTTTCTAGCCAACCACCAATTACTGGAATTGGGGTAAATTTCCAATAGGCCTTAGCCCTTGGTAGATGGGATAAATGGACTATCACCTCTCTCCCCAACACCTCAGTTAATCCACTTTTTTTTTTTTTACCATTTTTCCTTCTATCTTTGTCCACTCTCTTGTGTTCTTGTTGCTATTTTTTACATTACTTACTCTTCAAGTTCCCACTTAAGTAACTTTACAAATTACTTTACAAATATAAGATTGAGAATGTGGTGCATAATCATCTTATTTGTTATGTTATTGGACTTGTTTTGCTCATATACTGCCTATTTTATCTTTTCAGCAGAGGGAGTGAATTTTTTGTTATAACCAGTTTTTGCACCTAGATCTGAACTCATGTATTTTTCTCAAAGTTTTTTTGGAATGATGATGGGGAAGGGGACTAGAGGGACTCTTGCAGTTGAAGGAAACAAATTCCAACTCTGATATGCTTCATTCCTTCATCTCTTTTGTAGAGCCCAGTCTAGTCCCCCATTGAAATCAATAGTCTTTCCACTGAGTTTGGCAAGAGTGAGATCTGTGAGGAAGATGAAGGGAAGAGGAGCTATTTCTGCCCCAGTGGGCAAAGAGGTAACTGTGTAAAACATGCCCTTTATTTCTTTTCTGTTGAGGCTACAACTAAGAAATGCTGCCCTGTTTCTGCTTTTCCTTTTCAGCAACTGGGTAGGATAATATAGAATAGGAAGATTAAATGGAAGGGGGAAAGAGACTGAAGTTCCTCCTTCATTTATCTTTTTTCGCATGCAGGAGAGTGGGACATGAGTGCCCTGGGAGGAATATGAGACCCAAACACCCAAAGATGTAGAGTTGGGTATCTCAAACAGAAACTATCTTTTTTCCTTCTTCACAAGGTAATAATTTCATGCAAAATTACAGTATACTTTCTGAACCAATTAGAAATGCCATGAGTTAGGCTTCCAAAATTAGTTTCATAGTGGCCAACTCTCACAATATTTTGTGGATTTTTCAAGTTTCCTATTATCTCAACTGTTGGCAAGAAACTTGTGAATTTTCCCTTATTCAAAATGGTTACCAACTTTCATTACTTTTAATGGGGCTGAAATAAAACTGCCCTCAGTCAAGATGGCTACCATTTTCCTACAGCCTTTGCATATGAAAGTAAGTGTGTTCACTAACTTCCATTGTTCACAGTTAGACGGTTGCCCTGAGGGAAGATGGCTGCCATTTCATAGCTATGAGGCTAGACAGGAAACTATGAGCAGATAGGGGAATATGGGGAGCAGAAGAGAGGCTGAAGGCTATTGGATAATGTGGAGAGCAGGAGAGAGGCTGAAGAGAATCGGGAAGAAATTGAAAAGGTGCTGGAACAGGTGGAGTCAGAAGAAGATGGGTATAGGAAGGAGGGAAGAGTGTACAGGGTTTGTTGGAGGGAGAATGAGCTAGTGCAGGAAAGTATAAGGAGCAAGGAAGAGAATGAGGTGGGTGTAGGGAATGTAGGTTGCAGAAGGGAGGCTCAGAGTGTTCAGGACAACAATTGGGACAGGAGGAAACTAAGGGGCTATGGAAATATAGGGAGGAGAGAAGTTTGTTGCAGAGGAAAGTGGGGAGCAGAAGGAGAGAAGCGGTGCAGGAGGAGATGGGAGTATAGGGGAATAGCAGAGGAAAAGAATCTGAGGGATAGGATACCGTCAAGAGAAAGTGGAATTGTGGGGATAGGTGAGTGTTCAGGTTGAGCTGAGCACAGAAGACTTAGGGGGCATGGAGGAGAATGTGAGTGGGGAGAAGACTGGGTGGAGTAACAAGAGAGAGACACACACATGATAGTGATAGAGGAAGGAGACAGATGGCGGCTTCCCTCAGCAAGGTTAGGAGAAGGAAAAGGAAGGCCCCTTCTGAGCAGTCAACCGGGAGGTTGAATTTTGAACCTGAAATGATCTCACACTCTTTGGGGAGTGGGTTGGCTTTCCCCTAAAGACTCAAAAAACAGAAGGTAAATTAAAACAACCCCCTCCATCCACCCACACTATTCTGTTTTAAAATTCCTTGTGTTTTAAGCTAATCATGATTTTTGGGAGTCTGACTCATTATTTTGAACATTTGGAGCGTGCAACACTGTTTGCACTGTCTGATCTACTCAGAGCCAGATCCTGTTTTCCATTGACTTCAAATGGGAAAGATCAAGCTCTAACAAAATATTCTGTCCCTTCCCAAAATTGTTAGTGAAACACATCTAAAAGCCAGCTGATGAGACAGTGTAGTAATTATATATTATTAGCAACAGAAGACAGTTGATTAAACCAAGCTGTAATATACAGAATGCTTATGAACCTGGCCTAGTATAAATAATACAGTACATCTTGAACAGATCATTGTTACAGATGTTAAGAACCAATCACCCACATAAATTCCAATCTGGGTATCTGTAGAATTCTTCCATGATCTCTTTTTTGTGTACAACTTTTTTTGTTAGCTTTGCCAAATTGTTGATTGATCAACTAATCTGTTTTTTTAAATCAAGTACAGTATTTTTTAAAATTCTAGTTCTGCACAATGTAAGCTAACTAGACCTAAAAGCAAGAAAGAAGCAGGAATGCCACCAATCCCTACATACCCATTACTTGTCAGTGTAGATTCCAGTTGCTGTCACATTAAACGCGGGGTTTTGTTTAATGTATTTATTTGTACGCTACCATTTATTGTTCTCCTCTTTAAGCTCTGTTGTTCACTTCGTATTTTATGCAACTGTGGAATTCTCGATGGTCATGGAGATAGTCATAACACACATGCTGTACATGTAATTACATATAGCTTTTAAAATCAAACATTCTATTGATACTTTGTAAAGTAACAAATTAAAGGTTTTGCTCCTCGCTACTTATGTAATTTACAGTATAGAAATGAATTTAAAACAATTTATAGAAAATACAGAATTTAATTAATTAAGGAAGAAGAAGAAGAATACAATAGTAATAAACAGATAAATTAAATAAAGAGGGATAAGAAAGGGAAGTATTACTGAAGATTCTATATTAGCAAGCTTTCATATCACTTGCATTCTAATTCAATGTTTTTGTTCCAAATCTTTTTTCTCATGTTTCATTAGAACTGTTTAGTTTGCCTGCAGACAGATTCTCCATAGAAACAGCTGTATCTTAGTAACATACCAAGAATAGAGTGAAGGGAGCTGTGATATACAGTACAGCTGTATATGCTACCTTTAAAAAAAAAGTTGTGTTTGTTAAAGGTTCTGGATTGACAACCCTATAGACTATAGTTCTCTATCTACAGAGTAAGCAGCTGCCTTGCAACATGCTTGAACACTTCCTGAATGAACTTCATCTAGGGGTGAGATATAGGTCATTTCTAGGACCCTACCAAATTCAAGGCTGTGAAAAATGTGTCACAGACCATGAAATCTGCTCTCCCCTGTGAAATCTGGCTATTGTAGGGGGTTTGAGGTATTGCCACCTTTACTTCTGTGCTGTGTTCAGAGCTGGGTGGCTGAAGAGTGTAGCGTGGCAGCTGCTGGCAGGGTGCCCAGCTCTGAAGGCAACGCCACTGTCAACAGCAACACAGAAGTGAGGGTGGCGTGGTATGGGGAGGATCCACTCTTTCTGCGTGGGGCAGGGCCAGCCTTATGGGTGGGTGATGAGGGCAACAGCCCAGGGTGCAGTGGACAGGCAGGGGGCATCATGATTACAGGCAGCCCCTTTAATCCCCAAGGGTTGGGCCCAGAGTTGGGGAGGGGCAGGGCTGGGGGTTAGCTCCAGCAGCTAATCCTGGCTGGGCTAGGGAGGGATAAGACTTCCTCTTCTCTTGCACAGGCTACTCCCAGGACCAGGTCAGACCCACCTCCAGGAATCTCACCTGGCTGCAGGAAGCTCTGTGGCTGCTTTGTGGGAGTCCAGCTCTGAAGGCACAGCTGCCACCAGCAGCAGCGCAGAAGAGTGGCAATACCGCATTCCACCCTGAAGTCATCTGGAGACCACCCCACACAACCCCCTTTTGGGTTGGGACCCCCAGAGTTACAACATTGTGACATTTCAGATTTAAATATCTGAAACCGTGACGTACCAAAATGGACCATGAATTTGGTACGGCTCTCATCATTTTGGTGCCCATTTAATCCATGGCCTCTTTCAGGAGAATGTCACTGACATAGATGAAAGTGACACTGAGGTGTAAAAATATAATTAGGAAGGCCAAAAAAGAATTTGAAGAACAGCTAGCCAAAGATTCAAAAAGTAATAGCAAATTTTTTTAAGTACATCAGAAGCAGGAAGCCTGGCACTCAAGGATGATAAGGCCATTGCAGAGAAATTAAAATAATTCTTTGCATCAGTCTTCACGGTTGAGGATGTAAGGGAGATTCCCAAATCTGAGCCATTCTTTTTAGGTGACAAATCTGTGGAACTGTCCCAGATTGAGGTGTCATTAGAGGTGGTTTTGGAACAAATTGATAAACTAAACAGTAATAAGTCACTAGGACCAGATGGTATTCACCCAAGAGTTCTGAAGGAACTCAGATGTGAAATTGCAGGATTATTAACTGTCTGTAACCTATCATTGAAATCAGCTTCTGTACCGCATGACTGGAGGATAGCTAATGTGACGCCAATATTTAAAAAGGGCTCCAGAGGTGACCCCTGCAATTACAGGCCAGTAAGCCTGATTTCAGTACCAGGCAAACTGGTTGAACCTATAGTAAGAACAAAATTGTCAGACACACAGATGAACATAATTTTGGGGGAATAGTGAACAGGGAAATCGTGCCTCACCAATCTACTAGAATTCTTTGCGGGGGTCAACAAGCATGTCGACAAGGGGGAATCCAGTGGATATAGTGTATTTAGATTTTCAGAAAGCCTTTCAGAAGGTCCAAAGGCTCTTAAGCAAAGTAAGCAGTCATGGGATAAGAGGGAAGGTTCTCTCATGGATAGGTAACTGGTTAAAAGATAGGAAACAAAGGGTAGGAATAAATAGTCAGTTTTCAGAATGGAGAGAGGTAAACAGTGGTCTCCCACAGTGGTCTGCACTGGGACCAGTCCTATTCAACATATTCATAATTATATGGAAAACGGGGTAAACAGTGAGGTGGCAAAATTTGCATATCATACAAAACTACTCAAGATAGTTAAGTCCCAGGCAGACCCTGAAGAGCTACAAAAGGATCTTACAAAACTGGGTGACTGGACAACAAAATGGCAGATGAAATTCAATGTTGATAAATGCAAAGTAATGCCCACTGGAAAACATAATCCTAACTATACATATGAAATGATGGGGTCTAAATTAGCTGTTACCATTCATGAAAGAGATCTTGGAGTCATTGTGGATAGCTCTTTGAAAACATCCACCCACTCAGTGTTCTGTGACATTCAAAAAAATTAATAGAATGTTGGGAATCATTAAGGAAGGAATAGATAAGACAGAAAATATCATATTACCTCTATAAAAATCCATGGTATGCCCACATCTTGAATACTGCATGCAGATGTTGTTGCCCCATGTCAAAAAAGATATATTGGACTTGGAAAAGGACCAGAAAAGGGCAACAAAAATGATTAGGGGTATGGAACACCTTCCATATGAGGAGAGGTTAATAAGATTGGGACTTTTCAGCTTGGAAAAGAGATGACTAAGAGGGGATATGATAAAAGTATACAAAATCATGACTGGTGTGGAGAAAGTAAATAAGGAAGTGATGCACAGTCAAATTGTGGAACTCCTTGCCAGAAGATGTTGTGAAGGCCAATACTATAACAGGGTTTAAAAAAGAACTAAATAAGTTCATGGAGGATAGGTCCATTAATGGCTATTAGCCGGGATGATATCCCTAGCCACTGTTTGCCAGAAGCTGGGAACAGGCGACAGAGGATGTATCACTTGATGATTACCTGTTCTGTTCATTCCCTCTGGGGCACCTGACATTGGCCACTGTCGGAAGACAGGATACTGGGCTAGATGGACCTTTAGTCTGACCCCCCAGTATGACCATTCTTACGTTCTTATGAAAGGTTTCATAACCCATTACCACTCCTTTAAACCATACTTCCTGTCCCCCAAGCAAAGGAAGAGAGAAAGCAGAAGATTCTGAAAGTGAACCACTGGCTAGGTAAGTGGTGTAGTGTGGAAGGTTTTGGTTTTGTGGAATATTGGTCCACCTTCTATGGGCATAGGGGGATGTATACTTTAGATGACTTCTACCTCAGTAGAAGGTGGGGGCTAATCTACTCAGGGACAGGCTGGATATAGTAGTCAGAAGGGTATTAAACTAATAACAGAAGGGGAGTGTAAAAAGAGAGAAGATATGAGCACTCAGCACAAAATCAAGATTTGAGAGCAAAATTAATCAATGAACCAAAGGACAAGAAGAGAAGAAGTTATTTCATTGCCTATAAACCAATGCTGGGAGCCTGGGTAACAAACAAGAGAAACTGGAATTGCTTATTTATGAGCATAAATTTGATGTAGTTGATATTACTGAAACCTGGTGGGATGATTTTCATGACTGGAATGTTAAACTCAATTATTATAACCTATTTAGGAAGGATCGAGTGGGCAAAAGGGGAGGGAGAGTGGTATTGTGTGTCAAAAATGGCATTACCTGTTTCTGAGTCACTGATAACTCAGAAGAAAATCTTAAATGTTTGCGGACCAGTGTCCTAATGGATAAAGCACAAGAGAGGTGACACTAACTAATACCCTACAGACCATCAAATCACATTAGGGAACTAGATAACTGGCTCCTTCTGCACCTATCTGTGATGTGTAGGGGAAAAAAACTGTGATCATGGGGTACTTCAATTTGAGAGACATATACTGGAGGTCTCATTTTGCCAGTACTAAAACATCCTGGAATTTCTAAATGTTATAGATGACAATTTCCTATCTTAAAAAGTGTTGTATCCTACACAGAGGAATATCACATTAGACCTTCTCTTGCAAGAGGAATTGATTACAGAACTAGAAATTAATGGTAAGTTAGGTACAAGTGATCATGACTTGATCACATTTATAATGTGCAAACAGAATAAAACACAGACCAGTGGTATATATACTTGGTGCTTAAAAAGGGCCAATTTCACAAATCTGAAAACACTTACGAGCCACATTAGATGGAGGGAGGAATTTAATCAGAAAAATGTGAAAAATAATTGGGAACTGTTTCAAAACACTTAACTAGATTTCCAAAGAGCCATACTCCCACAATCGAGGAAGAAGATTGTATTGGTTAAAATAAGATTGTATTGGTTAAAATAAGATCTGGTTTAGAGGAGAAGTAAAGGTAGCTAAAATATATATATTATATATAGCTACCTTTACTTCTCCTCTAAACCAGATCTTATTTTATATATATTTATTATATATTTTATATATATATAAAATAACAAATGGAAGAAAAGAGAAGCTAGGAATGTAGAAAACTGATAAGGGAAGCAAAGGGACAGGGCACTAGGAGAAATCTATGTCCAGCACAGTTAAGGTCAATAAGATGGAGTTTTTAACATATATTAGGAACAAACAGAATCCTAACAACAGTCCATTACTAGATGAAAATGGTAGAATTATGAAGAATAATGCAGAAAAGACAGAATATTCTGTGTTTGGGGAAATACAGATGATATAATATCATAGGATAACACTCTTCAATCCACTTGTATCTCAGTAAAAAGGATAAACAACAGCTACTAGAATTAGACACTTTTAAATCAGCAAGTCTGGATAACTTGCATCCAAGAGTTTTAAAACAGCTGGCTGGGGAGCTTGCTGGACCATTAGTGTTGATTTTCTATAAGTCTTGGAACACTAAGGAAGTTCCAGAAGACTTTGAGAAAGCTAGTGCTGTGCCAATATTTAAAAAGAGTAAACAGGATGACCCAGGTAATTATAGATTTGTCAGTCTGACATCAATCCTGGGCAAGATAATGGAGCAGCTGATTTGGGACTTGATTAATAAAGAATTCTAGAAGGATAATATAATTAAAGCCAATCACCATGGGTTTATGGAAAACCAGATCATGTCAAGCAAACTAGATTTTTTTTATGAGATTATAAATTTGGTTGATAAAGTTAATAGGGTTGATCTAATATCATTGGCCTTCTGCAAGGCATTTCACTTGGTACTGCATGACATTTTGATTTAAAAAATTACAATGATATAAAATTAACGTGGCACACATTAAATGGATTAAAAGCTGGCTAACGGATAGATCTCAAAATGTAATTGTAAATGGGGAATCATGATCGGATGGATGTTTTTCTAGTGGGGTCCCACAGGGATCCGTTTTTGGCCCTACACTATTTAACATTTTAGGAACAAAGAATCTAGGCTATACTTACATGATGGGGGACTCTATCCTGGGAAGTAGTGACTAAAATATGTGGGGGTCATGGTGAATAATCTGCTGAGAATGACCTTCCCATGTGATGCTGTGGCCAAAAGAGCTAATGCGATCACTGGATGCATAAACGTGAATCTTGAGAAGGAGGAGAGAGGTTATTTTACCTCTACATTTTGCACTGTTGCAACTGCTGTTGAATACTGTGTCCAGTTCTGGTGTCCACAATTTGAGAAGGATGTTGATAAATTGGAGAGAGTTCAGAGAAGAGCCACAAGTATGATTAAAGGATTAGAAAACATGCCTTATAGTGATAGACTTAATGAGCTCAATCTATATAGCTTAACAAAGAAAAGGTTAAGGGATGATTTGATTACAGTCTATAAATACCTTCCTGGGGAACAAATATTTAATAATGGGCTCTTCAGTCTAACAGAGAAAGGTATAACTTGATCCAGGGGCTGGAAATTGAAGCGAGACAAAATTTGCACTTTATTTTCAGAATAAATTTTAACAGAGTAATTAACCACTAGAATAATAAAAAAAAGGGCAGTGGTGGATTCTCCATCACTGACAATTTTTAAATCAAGTTGAAATGTTTTTCTAAAAGATATGCTCTAGGAATCATTTTGAGGAAGTTCTATGGCCTGTATTATGCAGGAGGTCAGACTAGATGATCACAATTGTCCCTTCTGGACTTGGAATGTATGAATCTATTTACATTCTGATAATATATGAAATTAGTTAAATTAAATGTTTCTTCGTTACATTCTTTGCTGACACTGACAGAGCTCTCAGTATACACAAGGTCTCTTTTAGTGGTAGAGATCTAAGAATTTGTCAGTCTATCAACATATTGATAAAAAACAATTATTTGCCTCCTGGGGTATTCTCATATGTAATGGGAAAAGTTCCTTCTGCTGCATTGCACTCTCTACAGCTTTAGAATCTGTTGCCAACTGTTTAGCGTACAGCATTCCAGGAGTGAAAAATAACTTGGGAGAGTTTCAACAGCATTTCACTCAGATTATGGGTCCTCTATATTTTTTTATACCTGGAGGAAAGTAGTATCATAAGGGAATAATTACTTAGGCTTCATTAAGTTATTTCTCCTGTACATGCTGTGCAGTGTTTTTAATTATTTGTAGCAATAGTATTGGATACTTCTGATAATATTTAATTGTAACTATGACAAATGGAATTACCATGCTTGAAGGTATGTATAGTTTTCAGGAAACGTTGACCTAAAGGAATCCATATAAATTGGTATTTGGTAAGAAATGTTTGCTTTCATTTGGTAGTATGAAATTAAAATATTATCTCAAGGAGGTCTCCATCCTATTTATTCTTCCTCATCAAAGATCATACAGGAGATTAAAACACTATTTTATGTCACAGAATAACAGTACTTATTGCAGATAAGCAGTGGACTGATGAAAATTATTCTATACAAAACTGCTTTAGCTGTTGACACCAAACTTCCAAGTAACATATTGGGCTACATACTAATTATGCACATCTATGTCTTCATGTTATTTTTTTGAGACACTGAGCCAGCAAAGGTTAAGCAACCAGCAGGCTGGTTGAACTGAAAGCAACCTTTAGGGACATATTCAAAGAGTATTGAAATGGTAAACAGGGCCATTCCTTGTAGATAGTTAGCAAAGCCATGTTACATAGACTAGAGTTCTTGAAATGTAAGCCTGTACTGTTAGAGAATCCGAAGAAGATACCAATTGTATTTGTCTATGTTTACCATAATGTTGTTAGTAGTTTAACAATGTGATCTAATTAGCTTGTAGATGCTAAACTCCTTTTCCTGTCTATAATACTTCACTACTATATTATATTGATTCAGAGATCAAAAGGTGATATCAACATTTAGATGGAACATGTGTAATAATATCATTGTCTTTATTTCTCCTATGAAGTGCTTGAATGGTTAATTGCCTTAATCTACTGAATGCAACTAGTTATCGGTGTATGCCTAGGAAATAAGGATTTACTTCAAAGCATCAATGTACATTACCTATTCTTCATCTAAAGAATGCCTGCTATGATCATTTGCTGCCAAGAGGCTTATTAGATGAACTTCAGCTATAAATGAACTTTAAGGCCTAATCCTTACTATTTCAGATCTGCTTTTGCCAAGGAAAGTCTAAATTGCAAGACTGAGATCTCCAGGTTTGTTTTGGATTAACCCTGTAATTTCTCATGGAAGAATTTGAACAAACTCTATGCATGGACTGGTTATTGGACTATAACTTTTAAAATTAATTCCAGAAGGATTTTTACAAATCAGCAGCCTCACCATCTCAGCTATGAAACTGACCTAAGAACTTTATTCATATCTGTATATATAATGATCTTTTAACCACAGTAATTTTTTTTTAATAAATCTTACATTTAGTTAATAAGAATTGGCTGTAAGCGTGTATTTGGGAGGATATGAAATATTCATTGACAGGTAGATAATGTGTCTGATCTCTTGGGATTGATAGAACTTTATATAGGGTGAATAAGCTTAAGTAACCCCCATCATATAGGCTTGGCTGTCTGGGTGGGAGGAAAAGGCTGGGTTGCTTTAAGGGAACTGCCAAGAAACCAAAACACAATTAGTAAGGTATTACAGAAGCTGTTTGATTACTGGCTTGGTGAAATCTAATTATAGAATAAACCACCAGTTTTAAGGATCATGTGCCCTATTCTTTGGAGTTTGCCCTGACTGAGCATTCTCAGTGTCATTCCGTGCCCCTCCCACCCCCCAACCATGGTCACAGTATGTAAAGTGTATTTAAAATCCACATGCACTCAAAAAAACTCTCTACTACAGTCAAGCACTTCTTATCTTAACTTACTGGGCCCTTTCCAACTCTGACCTTCTTACTTAGTAACCCAAAACATCTTTGCCCCCACCTAAACCTGGGGTTAGATGCCCATATCTAAGTTTTGTCTCATGTGACTGTCCCAATCTGGTAGCTCTGCTCAGAGCCCACCTACCAGATCATGTCCATTCAAACTCCAGCCACAGGAAGAGGAGGTGATAGTTCCCACCTTATAACTTTTAACCCAGTGGTCAGAGCACTCACGTGGGATGTGGGAGACTGAGGTTAAATTTTGTCCTTTCTGCCAGAGAGTAGAAAGGATTTGAACAAGGGTCTCCCACCTTTCAGGAGCATGCTCTAAACACTAAACTATGGGATATTCTGATATGGGGCTCTGTTGAAGCTGTTTCAATGTGGTTAAATAAATAAATAGTCATTGGAGCAGGATTATTGCACTCTGGGCTTCCCATATAGGGCCCTACCCATTCCCATGCTCTTTCTCTGGTCCATTGACTTTTCCTCTGTGAATAAATACATAATTAGTTACTGAGCCTGTGACAGAGTGCTGGGATCAACCACTGATGCAGTACTCTGGTCTCTGCAATTACAAAATAGTTGCTCTGGAGTAGTCCTGATTAGGAAGAGCTGTGCCTAATTAGTAGATTAGTATGAGCTGAGGAGAGCCTAAAAGGCTAATTAGTCCATTACCCAAGAGACAGACAAAGCACAGGAAAGAAGTGATCAGAGGGAAGAGAGGCTGGCAGGCTTTTTGGAGCAGGAACAGGAGCCATCTCTATCTCTCAGGGAGAAAATACCTTGTATAACCTCCCCTTAGCCAAATGAGCAAAGGATTGTACGATATTAGAATCCTGACATAGGCAGTAAGGAAACTTTCATAGGTTTGTATAGGTAGTGGAGAGAACACAGTGAAGTAAATGATGAGGTGTTTGACTAGAGGAAGGCCTCTGAGTGGTCTGTTGCTTGAAAAGAGACGGGGGGGTGGGACCCCACCCTGTCATGAGGCCAGAGAAAGTGACTGATCAGGCTCCCTTTAACCACCACCCACCCTCACTGAGACTTAGCACAGGGCCCAGCAGCCCATTTACACACATACACGCTGTCATAAACAGATAGCTAAGGGTTAATGTCTCTTTCACCTGAAGCACCTGACCAGAGGACCAATCAGGAAACCGGATTTTTTCAACTTTGGGTGGAGGGAATTTTGTGTCTGAGTCTTTGTGTCTGTCTGCCTGCTTTCTCTGAGCTTTGGAGAAGTACTTTCTACTTTCTAGTCTTCTGTTTCTAAGTGTAAGGACAAAGAGATCAGATAGTAAGTTCTATGGTTTCTTTTCTTTGGTATTTGCATGAATATAAGTGCTGGAGTGCTTTGATTTGTATTCTTTTTGAATAAGGCTGTTTATTCAATATTCTTTTAAGCAATTGACCCTGTGTTGTATCATCTTAATACAGAGAGCACATTTGTATGTATTTTTCTTTCTTTTTATATAAAGCTTCCTTTTAAGACCTGTTGGAGTTTTCTTTACTTCAGGGAAATTGAGTCTGTACTCACCAGGGAATTGGTGGGAGGAAGAAATCAAGGGGAGATCTGTGTGTTGGATTGCTAGCCTGACTTTGCATTCCCTCTGGGGAATAGGAAAGTACTTTTTGTTTTCAGGATTGGGAACAGAGAGGGGGAGTCCCTCTGTGTAGTTTCACAGAGCTTGTGTCTGTGTATCTCTTCAGGAGCACCTGGAGGGGGGAAGGGAAAAAGGATTATTTCCCTTTGTTGTGAGACTCAAGGAATTTGGGTCTTGGGGTCCCAGGGAAGGTTTTTCAGGGGGACCAGAGTGTCCCAAAACACTTTAATTTTTTGGGTGGTGGCAGCAGGTACCAGGTCCAAGCTGGTAACTAAGCTTGGAGGTTTTCATGCTAACCCCCATATTTTGGACGCTAAGGTCCAAATCTGGGACTAAGGTTATAACATGGTGGCAGCGGTGGGATCTTTGGCTGTCCTCGGTTGTAGGGTTTATGGTCTGTGTGCCCCCTGGGGTAATCGTTCCCCTTGACAGTAGCTTTTTTGCTTTTTGCCAGTTCCATCCATTTGGCTTCAATCTCCCCCGCCTCAGCGATATCTTTGGGATTTCCATCTTGTATGTACCGTGTGATGTTTTCAGGAACACCATCCAAGAACTGCTCCATTTGTATGAGGAGGTTTAGTTCTTCCAAGGTTTGAATGTTGTTTCCTGTTATCCAGGCCTCATAGTTTTTTGCAATGTAGTAGGCGTGTTTGGGAAATGACACCTCGGGTTTCCACTTTTGGGTTGTGAAGCGCCGTCGGGCATGATCTGGGGTTATCCCCATTCGGTATCTGGCCTTGGTTTGAAAAAGTTTATAGTCATTCATTTGCAGCTTAGGCATTTGAGCTGCCACCTCTGCTAAAGGTCCACTGAGCTGTGACCTCAATTCTACCATGTACTGGTCTTCGGGGATGTTGTACCCAAGACAGGCTCTTTGAAAATTTTCCAAGAAGGCCTCGGTGTCATCACCTGCCTTGTAGGTGGGAAATTTCCTGTGCTGTGGAGCAATATTTGGCGCCGGGTTGTTAGGGTTGGCTGGCACAGGCAGCCCAGCTTTTGCCAACTCCAGTTCATGTTTTCTCTGTTTTTCCTTTTCTTCATTCTCTTTTTGGTGCTTTTCCATTTCTCGGTGGTGGGCCGCCTCCTCTTCTTCTTGCTTCCTTCTGTGGGCCAACTCTTCTTCTGCTTGTTTCCTTCGGTAGGCTACCTCTTCTTCTTCTAGTTTTCTTTTGTGTGCTGCCTCTTGGGCTGCCTGTTCTCTTTGGAAGGCTGCCAGTTTGATGCTTTCTTCCTTTTCTTTCATCTCCATCTCTTTCTGTTTTATTTCCAGTTGTCGCCTGTGTTCAGCTTCTTTGAGTTGCTCTTCGGCCTCAATTTTTGCCTTAGAAGTCATGATTCCTGTTTTCTTGTGTTGGGGTGCCCTCCGGTGTTTATCTTCTGAACTGCAGGCTCTCTGTTGCCTCCTGAAGTCTGCCTAGCAACAGTGCTTTTTTCCTTTTCTCTCTCTAGCTAATGTTCAATGAAAGGAAACCAGAAAAACCACTTTATTTGCATGCATATAAGTGCTGGTACTTGCCTCCTAATGGGAGGGCTATTGCATGACAAAAGACCCTCAACAGTCTCTTAATGGCTTCTCGCTTAACATGCAAGCCACAAACTGCCAGAGAGAGCAGAAAAAAAAATTCTCTCTGGTTCCCTTTTAAAACCAAACTGTTTCTCTCTGCTAAAAAGCCCTTAGCAGAGAAAAGAAAAATATAATATTCCTTCTGGATTCTGTCTATATCCCACCTGCTGCCACTCATGTTATAACCTTAGTCCCAGATTTGGACCTTAGCGTCCAAAATATGGGGGTTAGCATGAAAACCTCCAAGCTTAGTTATCAGCTTGGACCTGGTACCTGCTGCCACCACCCAAAAAATTAGAGTGTTTTGGGGCACTCTGGTCCCCCTGAAAAACCTTCCCTGGGACCCCAAGACCCAAATTCCTTGAGTCTCACAACAAAGGGAAATAATCCTTTTTCCCTTCCCCCCTCCAGGTGCTCCTGAAGAGATACACAGACACAAGCTCTGTGAAACTACACAGAGGGACTCCCCCTCTCTGTTCCCAATCCTGAAAACAAAAAGTACTTTCCTATTCCCCCAGAGGGAATGCAAAGTCAGGCTAGCAATCCAACACACAGATCTCCCCTTGATTTCTTCCTCCCACCAATTCCCTGGTGAGTACAGACTCAATTTCCCTGAAGTAAAGAAAACTCCAACAGGTCTTAAAAGGAAGCTTTATATAAAAAGAAAGAAAAATACATACAAATGTGCTCTCTTTCTCTCTCTATTTGTGAATTGCTAAATGGAGATGGGCACCTCCCTGAAGCCATGACCTATCTCAGAGAGGATCAGGTATTGCACACACTCGACTCATCACCAGCTCTCATTGGCTAGTTTAGGTGGCTCCTAGCCTAGTGTGGTTGCTTTTGTGGATCCACTGCAAGGTGCCTATTTCTTCCCATTCACTGTATAGGAAGTCTAGGCATCTAACTCAAGCTTTGCAGATCGCAGTGTTGTTCCTGTGATTTTATAGGCAACTAGAAGTTAGTTGTTGCAAACCCAAACTTTGCAACACCTAAGACCCCGTGTGGATCCAGACTGGAATGTTCCCCTCAAGTGATCCATAACGTTACTACTGTGATGGAATAGGAGCTGCTCTGTAATAATTTATTAATATTGTATTTTGATCTGATTATTGGGAGTTTTATTGCATAAATATATTGGTTTAGTTTAATATGAGGCTGTAAGAAAAAACACAACAGGAAGAAGGATGTCTCAAGATAAGCCACTTGAGAGCTGTTAAGAGATAATGCCAGGATAGAAAAAGACTTGGGAAACAAAAGATCAGAAGAATTGTAGCAGGTTTAAAAAAGAAGAGTGTGGAGGTAGTTGTTCAGAGAAATGAAGCAGAGGCACTCACAGGGTTGTCAGAAGAAGTTAGGCCTTCCTCAGTTACCTGGATGGTAACCCTTTCGGTAAGACAGATGTGCATGTAGACAGTTTGGGGTTTCTTAAATTCTTTTTATCTAAATGCTTTGTTCCTACTGTTAGAATACAGATGCTCCCCAACTTTCATAAGCATTCTGTTCTGGAAGAAGGGCAGAACTGTAGGCATCCAAACTCTGTTGGACCTGCAGGGTAAGCACAATTGATATACAAGGTACTGTAGCCCAGGGCCTTTGTCTGAGAGTGGGATAACTGCAGAATTCCACACCAGGAGAGATAAAGGTAAAATGGATGAATTCAGAGAAACCAGGGAGGGGAGAGAATCCAGCTAGCCTTGTAACCAAGACAACTGCTTTCTTCTCCTTCAAATGCTTTCTTAAGATACATTTCTGCTATAAGGCCTACAATAAACCAGCCAATGTTTAAACAGCTATGATGTGTGGGAGTTATGTAAAGTCAACCTTCATTTATTTATTTGTGGATGCAATTATAACGTTCCATAATGTAAGTAAAAACTGAAGATATCGCATTGTCTTGTTCTCTTGCATTGTGGTAGGGTGTGCAAATCCCACACTGAAGAGAAATGGGTCAAGGGGCTGCTTCTGGCTCCATCCTTCCCTACACAGCCTGAACAGGCTGGAGGAGGAGGTTAAAAAGGAGAGCAGAGTAGCTCAATGGCATGTAGCTAATGGAGGTGAGCTAATCTACACTCTGAAGTCCTGGGAAGGAACACCACAGGAGCTCTTGGCTGAGGCCTGGTGAGAATGACCTGATTAAGCCTGAAAAGAAGGACTGGTGACTCTTTATAGGTTAGAGACAATCTTTGTGTTTAGTTCTTTACTTTAACCTGTGGGAGGAGATGGGACTGGTAGGAAGTGATCCTGGGAGGCAGCCACATAACTCCTGAGGGTGCAGGACTTATCTGCCTACCATTGCACCCAGGATCAAAGCCCAGCGGAGAGGGTGGGCCTGGGCTACCCTACCAACCCTTAAAGAGGAACAACTATGGAAGTCTATCCCTTGGCAGGCAACCTAATTTAGAGTTAATTTACCATCTGAAACACACAGATTAGTGAAAAGTTCAGTTAGACATTGAAGAAATTCATAGCATCAGAACATCACTGCGACCAGTTATTTCCACTGCTGCTGTTTGCCATCAGAGAGGCTCCGCAAGTGTCTGTGGCACTCTCTCCATTTGAGCTGCTATATGGGAAGACAACCTTGTGGGACTTCAGACCTCCTCCAAGAAACATGAGAGGAACAAGGCCCAAAGACAACATATGTGGTACAGTACATACTCCAACTGTGAGAAGAGTGTAAGACTTTAGGGGACTTTCTTGGTTTTGTTGGGCCTTCAATAAATGACCTATAATAAAGGAGCCCATCTACAAGAATTTAGATCCATTGACCAGTACTATTATTGCTGCTGGGTTAGGAATCAAATTGGCCTAGTGGCAGGGGCCATTTGAGATACAAAGAGGCTAATTGACTATGAAATTCAACAACTGGAGAAGAAAAAAGGAAACACAACTGTACCACATTAACCTTTGGGAGGCTTGTAATGATCAAGAAGGACTCCTCATAACACCTATCCACCTGAACTAGGACCTCATGCACTCAAGACCCCCAATCCATGCCGATTGGAGAAGAGCATCAACCAGAACAGAAAGCCCAAATACCGCAGTTGATTGAATCTTTCCCCGCAGTATTTTCAACCTTACCAGAGCAGGCTCACCTGGCCTACCATCACATAGACAGAACCAGGACACCAGATCTGTGAGAACCCACACCTGCTCCCGTGGAAGATGCAGGATACTGTCTGAAAGGTAAATGCAATAATGAAGTTTGATGCCTATCCTATGCTCAAAGCTGGATGAGTTGATAGAAAAGCTGGAAGCTACCAAGTACATCTCTATCCTAGACCACACAAAAGGGTACTGGCAGATCCCACTGACCTCTGAGTAGAAAACTGTTCCCCCAGGAGATGGCATACTCGGTGACTGGAAAACAAGCCTTGGTCATGAAATAGGCTGTGGATGCCCTATGATACTATTTGTGGAAATCCCCTTCTCACCCGTAATGGATCACACCCCTCTCTGCTGGTTGAACACCATGAAGGGTGCCAACCCAGGAATTATGTGGTGGTGCCTATCCTTACAACTATACAGTTTTCAGATACTACCCCAAGCTGAGAAGGCCCACGAAAATATGGATTTTTTTCTCTCAAAAGGATGGGGAACTCAATGCTGATTACAAGACACCCTCCCCCTCCAAACAGGATCCGGGATGTGATGGTGTACACAAACTCCACACTGGAGAGGAAAGGGTTAAGGAACTGCTCTGGGCCCAGACAGCCCCACCCTACTGGAAATGTAAAGCCTGAATAGGCTGAAGGAGGAGCTTACAAAGGGGAGCAGAGTAGTTCAGTAGCAGGCAGATAGTGGAGGTGAGCTAATTTAGCTTCTGGGAAGGAACACTGCAGGGGCTCTTGCTACCTTGGGCCTGGTGAGAGTGATCTAATCAAGCCTGCAAAGAAGGACTGGTGACTCTTTATAGGTCAGAGACAATCTTTGTGTTTAGTTCTTTACTTTACCCTGTAGGAAGGAAGGGGACTGGTAGGAAGTGATCCAGGAAAGCAGACACATAGCACTTGAGGGTGCAGTACTTATCTGCCTACCAGGATCAGAGCCTGGTGGAGAAGGTGGGCCTGGGCTCCCCTACCAACCGCTAAAGAGGGACAACTACAGAAGTCTATCCCTTGGCAGGCAATCTAATAGGGAGAAGACACTGAAGATACATGGGTCCAGACCACAAAACTCTGACCCAAGTGGGAAGCCCAGAATCTCTTACTTAATCCTGAAGACTTCTCCCATTACTGCTCTTTGTGTATATACCAAAAGGAGTAGACTTGAAAAAGTGACCTGCCAGAGAGCGGAATCACTGAAAGGACAGACCACAGCAGGGCAGAGCAGTAGTAAGAAAGTGGAACACCTGGGATGAAGTCAACCTGCCACACCCTCAATTGACCACTAGGAAGCACTGGTGGTGAGTGTTCCCCTTTACTTCCACCCTTGTTCTGATGCTCATTTTCTTATATTGCAAGCTCTTGGGTGCAGGGTTCATATCTATCTCTAGGGGTTTGTACAGTAATTAACACAATGAGGGACCTCGTCCTGATTGGGATTTCTGTGTGCTCTGTACTGCCATAATATGTCACTTATTGTCGAAGTTCAGGCACAGCCTAAAGGCCATAATTCACCCTCATTTTACATATGCAGATCTGAATTGTAGGCATGTTCTGATCAAGTGTTCTGACAGGCATGCCATATTACAAAGACTCATTATTTGGTACAGATAAGCCAGCTCTCTTCTTGGCTCACTGTAATTTTTACAGTTTCAGCCTTCCCCTCCCCCCTCCTTTTACTTTGTCAGACAAACTTAGCTCATATTGAGAAGGGAGAGAAACGGGGAGCCTCTGGAACATATTGCAACAGCCTGAAGCACTTAGCAACAGCGAGAGTGTGGGATGCTGTGACAGCAGCATGTGTGCAGAATCTAGTGAGCTCAAGAAGGCAATTTGGGAAAGAAGAGCTTTTAGTTTGTTTCTCTTTTTGTAAATTGTGAAGAGGTTTTGGAGTGTGAGCTCACTAAGGACTGAAGTTACTATCTTTGTGAAAACACTATTCTTGATGTGACTGTGTCTCAACCTCATGTGGTAACAGTTACTCGAGGGTATTGAATTTATTCTGAATTTTCCTTCCATATCTCTTGTTTTTCTGAAACCCTTTTGTTGTATGGGATGTAAGGTTAAGTTACGTTTTTTTGTCTATGTCCTGTAGCACAAACTAATAGGATAGGGTTGTTTGTTATTTTTATAAAGAGATGCAATATACACAGTATTAAGATATGCAACTAACATTATTCTCTTTGTGAATACAGGGAAAACACTAATAGGTGGGCAGGGTAACCACATGTACACATAAGAGTGTTTTACCAAAGATTCCTACCACTGCTACCACAACTTCAGATGCACAGGTGGAAACCTTTGTGTAGGGGTCTGGTATTTTTATTACTACATCAGTTAAATGTGAATATGAGCACTGGTGGGAATTTTGTGCTACAATGCCCAAGTATAGCTAAGGCTAGTCTGACCTTTCAAGTATGACATTTTGGGGGACAAGAGAGACTAATTCTATTTAGGTCATCTCTTGAACATGAAATATGTAAAAAGCAGCCTTACACTATGGTGACAAGGACTTCAAAAATGTAATTATCAGCAGTGTTTTATAAAATGGTGTTATAAAAAAATCAGAGTTTGAAGAGTGGATGGGATTCTTTCTATAGGTCTTCACTGGGAGACAATTGCAGTCGTTGAGACCCTCCTTAGGCAACTGAAAACTGAAGTCCATTTGCAAATCGATAAAGTGAAGAAAATTGTCCACTTAACAGCTGAAGGATAAAAACCGGGATCAGAATTTATTAGCTCATTGTACAAAAATGTGAAGAGCCATTTTATAATAGCAATAGCACACTTCAAATAGTACAATTTTATTTATGCTCATACTAATCCGCTGATTGAAGATACTTGAGTCTTTAGACTCTTGCTTCACAGAAAACCTAAATCATGCAACTCTTCAGAATCACTGACTTTAGGTTTTTGTGGGGGGTATGCTTACTTCTATATTTGTATTCATTTATTGATGATATGCTCACGCTGTATCTTACTAGATAGAGATGCACATATATGGGTTTATACACAAACTTGTTCCACTGAATTGCAAAATGAGTGAGAATTTTAGTCCCCCATTCTGCTCTTAGTACCTCTCTCTCTCTCTCTGAGTCAGGATCCAAATTCAGCCCTTTCTTGGAGTTTGCTTTTATTATTCATTTACCAACAAAACAGAAGTCTCAGCCTAAACTTTCACCTCCATTTGGCTTGTTCATAGGGTATTTCTCTTCAGAACAACTCTGCCTCAATAAGATGCTTAAATACTTTTTGTACTCATGGGGTGAAGTTAATAGGACTCACCTAGTTTGAGTCAGGAGAAATAAATCTACATTTCTGTACAGGGTCCTAGTGCTTGACAATCTTTTGTAACTATAAAATTGCATCAGTGGCAGTTCATAACAGGTGAGGCACAAATCTCAAAATAGTTATTTCCACTCATGCCAGATGTATAACTATTAAAAGTGTGCCTTATTTATAGTGAAGTAGCAGCCAGTACATGGGGGAGCTAGTGCCACCACTGCTGGTGCTGCTGCTACCTAGACCAGCACAGGGGTGGAGCATGAGGCAGGCCCAGGGCTTGGGAGTGGTTTCTTGTACACGCACATGAGGCATCCCTTGGGACTGTCACCTGATGTGCTGGAATTACCTATAAACCCATTTTCCCTGACAGTCTGGGACTCCAGAACCCTGCCTTGTTGAGCCAGACACACTAGCCTGCTGAAACACAGACCCAGGTCTGGTCCAGGACCCTGAAACTACAGACTTTAACCCAAAAACTGCTCAGCAGGTCATCTATCTCCAGCACCCAGACACCCAGTTCCCAATGGGATCCAAACCCCAACTAAATCCATTTGACTCTGTAGAAAGCGTATACAGGGTAAAACTCATAAATTGTCTGCCCTCTATATCACTGATAGAGAGATATGCACACCTGTTTGCTCCCTCAGATATTAATCACTTACTCTGGGTTTACTAATAAACGAGTGATTTTATTAAGTATAAAAGGTAGGATTTAAGTGGTTTCAAGTAATAACAGAACAAAGTAAGTCACCAAGAAAAATAAAGCAAAAACACGCAAGTCTAAGCCTAATACATTAAGAAACTGATTACAGGTAATAACTCACCCTCAGAAATGTTCCAATAAGCTGCTTTCACAGACTAGACTTCTTCCTAGTCAGGGCCCAATGCTTTCCCTGGTACAGGCCTTGTTAGTTCCAGCAGACATCTCAGTTGGTAAGCAGGGGTTTTCTCATGACTGGCAGCCCCTTTTGTCCTGTTCCATCCCCTTTTATAGCTTTGGCACAAGGCAGGAATCTTGTGTGTGCTTGTCCCCACCCCATCAACAGAAAAGTACAAACATTAAGATGGATTCCAATATCATGTGACATAGTCACATGTCACTGTCAGACCCCGTAGTCTCCATTCTTCTTGGGAATATTTTTTGTCTCTCTAGGTCCCCACCCCTCCTTCTAAATGGAAAAGCACCAGATCTAAGATGGATTCCAGTTCAGGTGACATGGTCACATGTCACTGTAAGACCTCCTTCATCATCACCTAGGAGCTGGCCAACAGGTACACAGGAAGGCTTGTAGATAAACAAACCCATTCACAGTTCATTGATTCTGAAGCACCCTTAAATGATTTTCATTTAATATGTTTACATCAGTAATACAAGTTTATATCTTCTTCTAACTCCAGACATAGAAATAATATATGCAAACAAATAGGATGAACACACTCAGTAGATCATAAGCTTTGTAATGATACCTTACAAGAGACCTTTTGCATGAAGCATATTCCAGCCAGCGGTGGCTCCAGGCAACAGTGCTCCAAGCACGTGCCTGAGGTGGCAAGCCGCAGGGGGCGCCCTGCCGGTCCCTCTGAGGGCGGCAATCAGGGAGCCTTCAGCGGCTTGCCTGTGGGAGGTCCGCCGGTCCCGCAGATTTGACAGCAATTTGGCAGCAAGTACGTGGAAGCCATGGGACTGGTGGACCTCCCACAGGCAAGCTGCCAAATCCGTGGGACTGGAGACCTCCCACAGGCATGTCACCAAAGGCTGCCTGCCTGCCTGCCTGCCATGCTTGGGGCGGCAAAAAAAACTAGAGCCGCCTCTGATTCCAATTACATAGTATTTACACTCATAAGCATATTTCCATAAAACATTATGGAGTGCAATATCACAGCCCTTATAAACTGACTCCTGGGCATTGTAAATTGCCATGGTAACAAGGCAGCTTCTTGAGGCACTAATTGTCATACCAAGATCTGAGCCTCCCGCAGCGCTACATTCTTCAAAGTTTTGGGTGTTTCATTTTGCTATCAGAGAGAGTGAGGTGTAACATTTAAATCAAATCATAGTTAGTACTTAAATCCATATATATTTATCAGCTAAATAAAGAATATTCAAAATGTATTGTGTAGCTTTTTGGAATTTTTGGTGCGGCTGTGCTTCCCTTGCTTGGGCTGAGCTGCCTCTGGATTGCATTCTTTCCAACTGATCTCAAGGGCAATATCTCTAAGATAGTTAATCTATTATATTTTACAATTTATTAACAAGATATCAGAGTAAAACAGAGGTTTTGAAACTGTGGGGTGCACCAGCCCAGGAGGGCACAGAGGAATGTTCGGGGGGGCGAGTGGCAAGAGCAGGTGGCTCGGGCCAGTCTCCCCACCTGGGGTTAGGGAGGGAGCACCACCTCCACCCCGACTCTTTTTTTTGTCTTGGGTGAGGGGGCATGATCAAAAATTGTAACTCAAAGCGGGGGCTCAGCTCAAAGTTTGAATATCACTGGAGTAGAAGAACGGGGATTAGAAGCATTCACTACCTCCCACACATCCCCCAGGAAAGAAAGTGTGATTCATCCCTGAGCCTTAGTGTTCTGAGCCTGATGACTCACACAGGCTAATTACCTGCAATCCTAAGGGTCCAACCAATCCACAAGCAAGAGTCTAAGCAGGTGATCCCAAAGCAAGTATATAGACTCCTAATGAAAGCAGCTACTCCAGTCTGGTCAACATTATTAGCTTGTTGGGGATACTCCTAGCTACCTGGTAGTTCTGACAGACTGCTCCAGCTCCAGTCTGCACCTGCCATGGCTGCTAACCTAGCCGTCCTGAAAGATAGAAAGAAAAATTCAATAAAATTATACTCTTCCGGTAGAATAAAATTAGATGAAAAAATAACTGTAGCAAAGGGAACTAGCACAGGAAAGGAAAAGGATATGTGTCAGCCTTCTGAAATGCATTGTATCAAGCAATGGAAACACAGTGTCATTTGCTGCATTAGTTTTGCACAGTGTATCGGACACTAAAAATAGTATTTGGTTAAATGGGCTCAGCACACCTTGCATGAAGAATCTGGATGCTGGTGTTTTTCTTCAAAAACAGAAGTGGAAAGAATGTTATGACATTTTCAGGACAAAGCGTAAAGAAAGGCTTGCTTCAACTATAGTTCTCAGATAACATTGGGGTTTAGAAAAAAGCTTGCCTCCACTGTCTTAATGGCCAACTAGGTAACAAGACTACACAAACTCTCCCTCACAAGCTCAGTTTGTGGAGGCACAGGCTCATATATCAGGCACCTCTAGCAATCATCAGCTTGTTACAAAAAAGGGCTGTCAGCATTCCTGTGGGGAACACCTGCACATCCGTCCATTCTTATTAAAAGTTGGCAGTTGAGCAGGAGTTTTAATCTTCATGCTAGAAACTACCTTTCCTTCCTTCATGCCATTGCACTGCTTGATAATGGTCTCTTATTACATATATTGTAACAAAATAGACCATAATATATATAAATAATATACATACACAGAGAAAAGACTGTCCATAAATAATGTGTAAGTGTGTGTGTATATATCTATATAAGGGCTATCAAGTGATTAAAATTTGTGATTAATTGAGCGATTAAAAAAGTATTAGTGATTAATGGTGTGATTAATGATGCTATTAAACAATAATAGAATACCATTTGTTTAAATATTTTTGGATGTTTTCTACATTTTCAAATACAACGCACAATACCACATGTACAGTGCTCACTTTGTATTTATTTTTATTACAAATATTTGTACTGTAAAAAACAAAAGGAATATTTTTCAATCCACTTAAGTACTGTAGTGCAATATCTTTATCATGAAAGTTGAACTTAAATGTAGAATTATGTACAGAAAATAACTGCATTCAAATCAAAATATGTAAAACATGAGCCTACAAATCCACTCAGTCCTACTTCTTGTTCAGCCAATTGCTCAAACAAACTTGTTTACAGTGTCATGTGAAAGTAAAAACATGTGTTTGCATGGCATTGCAAGATATTTACATGCCAAATGTGCTAAAGATTCATATGTCTCTTCATGCTTCAATTACCATTCCAGAAAACATGCATCCATGCTGATGATGGGTTCTGCTCAATAATGATCCAAAGGTGTGCATATGGACGCATGTTCATTTTCATCATCTGAGTCAGATGCCACCAACCGAAGGCTGATTTTCTTTTTTGATGGTTCAGGTTCTGTAGTTTCTGCATCGGAGTATTGCTCTTTTAAGACTTCTGAAAACATGCTCCACACCTCGACCTCCCATATTTTGGAAACCTTGGGTTGAGTGCTGTAGCTATCTTTAGAAATCTCACATTGGTACCTTCTTTGCGTTTTGTCAAATCTGCAGTGAAAGTGTTCTTTAAAGGAACAACATGTTCTGGGTCATCATCTGAGACTGCTATACCATGAAATATATGGCAGAATGTGGCTACAACAGAGCAGGAGACATACAATTCTCCCCCACAGAATTGAGTCACAAATTTAACTAACATTTTTTTAACAAGCATTATCACAATGGAAGCATGTCCTCTGGAATGGTGGCTCAAGCATGAAAGAGCATATGAATGTTTAGCATATTTGGCAAGTAAATACCTTGCAATGCTGGCTACAAAAGTGCCATGTGAATGACTGTTCTCACCTTCATGTGACATTGTAAATAAGAAACAGGCAGCATTATCTCCCATAAATGTAAACAAACTTGTCTTACCAATTGGCTTAACAAGAAGAAGATCTGAGTGGACTTGTAGGCTCTAAAGTTTTACATTGTTTTGTTTTTCAGTGCACATATGTAATAAAAAACCTCTAAACTTGTAAGTTGAACTTTCATGATAAAGATATTGCACTACAGTATTTGTATGAGGTTAATTGCATGAGTGCAAATATTTGTAATAAAAATAATATAAAGTGAGCACTGTACACTTTGATTCTGTGTTGTAATTGAAATCAATATATTTGAAAATGTAGAAAAACATCCAAAAATATTTTAACAAATTTCCATTGATATTCTATTGTTTAACAGTGCGATTAAAACTGAGGTTAATAGTGATTAATTTTTTCATTACAATTAATTTTTTGTTAATTGCGTGAGTTAACTGCAATTAATCAACAGTGAGAGAGAGAGAGAGAGCTGTCCATAAATAAAGAATGAAAATGTTATCCTTCAACATCAAATGGTATGAAAAGATGCAGAATTTATTATTTTTTATTTGCACTGTGATAGTACCTACATTGTCCAGCTCCATTTTGCTAGGCACCACACACACATAAACAGAAAGTTAATTTACCATTATAAAAATATTCTAAAAAGGGCAGATAAAGCTCATACTGCTACAGATACAAAAGATCAGAAAGAATGGCCCTGAAAATATAGTTAATCATACTAATGAGAAATCTATTATTAAAAATTATGAACTCACAAAATAAATGCTTGCAGATAAGGATGCTTAAACTTCTGTTCATGAAAAAGGCTCAGTAAAGCTACAAATATCTGTGGGTCCCAAGAGCAGCTTCTATGCCTACAGTATAAAATGATGCAAGGATTCCTAGTCCAAGGTCAGGCTACTGCCTGAAACTATTTCCATCAGCTGCCGGAACAAACTTCAATCTACAGATACCTTGACCTTGAAGTGAAGCATTCTGGCAAATGGGTGATAGAGTAATATTAAAGAAAAATTAAAGATGTTGCCATTTTTTTTTCAAAATTCAGAGTGTGAAACAATCAAAAATAGTCTGAACTAAATTCATGAAACTAAAAATATTGCAGGTTATGAGCAATTTATTTTAGTTTTCTCTTTCCCTGCTGCCAATGATTAATTCATAGAGTCTATTTTGACTTCGTCATAGTCCCAAACCAAATGCATAATAGAGAAAATGTTATGATGAAGATGCATTTGGATATGCAGAAGTTGGATATGCAAACATACTCATGGTTCATGCAAAAAAAACTTTCAAGGACTACCTAGATTCAAAATATGATAGTTAATTCTCTGAAACATTTGGAATCTACAGTAATATGTAAGTAGCTGAATAGAACTATTTTATAGTGACAAAAGCTCTCTTGGAGAATTTGGACAAAATTGCACTGCCATCTTTGGTAGCTGAGAGAAGATTTTAAGAAAGTCTCCAGGACTAATTTATTTCTAGAAATATGCTATGTTTTCCTGGGCTGAAAGTTTCTCTTTGAGTTCTTCATCAAATGAGGAAATTGCATGAATCCAACATTCATAACATTTTTCTGGTTGAGCAAAATATTTTGATCTAAACACTCATTCTGGTTTTGACTTTTTTATTTTACATAGCATTACAATAAAATGAAAAAATAAAAAAGTTTAGAAACTAAGTAATTTCAAAATCAAAACACTAAACTTTTAATTCCAAAGGTGTCAGAACAGGCAATTTTAACATTGTTGGAGCTTTTTTTCTGGTTCTCTTCCACAATGAAATTTTGGCAAAATTGACCTGACTTTGTTATGTGTTTAGATTTTTGAAAGAATACGGTTCCCTCACAGTTTCTCTGACCAGCTGTGTATAAAGTACCTTCACAGGGAGAAAATGCAGTGTATTAAAGACTTTAGTCTAAAGTGGCCTTTAATTTAATGGAGAAAGGCATAACCAGAACCAATGGCTGGGAGTTAAAGCCAAGTAAATGCAAATTAGAAATTAGGCACAGTAATCCCAGTGGAACAAACCACCAAGGGCAGTGATGGATTTGCCACCTCCACCTGTCTTCAGCTCCATGCTGGCTGCCTTGTGGAGGACCTGCTGAATCAACCCCAGACGGCTGGGCTCAATGCAGGGCTGGCAATTGGCAGGGGTGCTGGAACAATTTGTACAGTGGGGGTTGAAGAGCCATTGAATGAAACTATAAACCAGGAGTTCTCAAACTGGGTAGCGGGGCACCTCAGGGGGTTGTGAGGTTATTACATGGGGGGTTACGAGCTGTCAACCTCCACCCGTCAGGGTTCCCTCCCCACTTTGAACTCTGGGGTACAAATGTGGGGACCCGCATGAAAGACCCACTAAACTTATTTCTATCAGCTTAGGTTCTCCAAGGCACAAATCCTTTCCTTGTCCTTGGACAGTACTGCTGCCATCACCAAGTGATTTAGATAAAAATTCAGGAAACAGAGCACTTGGAGTCCTTATTTCTCCAAAATATTGCCCCAAGCCCCTTCACTCCCTTTTCTGGGAAGGCATGAGAATAATATACTAATCAATTGGTTAGTATATGTCAGCACAAACCAAACCCCTTGGTTTTTAGGACACTGAAAATCAATCAGGCTCTTAAAAGAAGAATTTTATTTTTTTAAAAAAGTAAAAGAATCATACCTTCAAAATCAAGATGGAAGATAACTTTACAGGGTAAATAAAAAGATTTAAAGCACAGAAGATTCCCCTCTGACTTTGCTTTCCAGTTACAAAACAGGAATGAAATTACCTCTTAGCATAGGGAAAAGTTACACGCTAAAACAGAAGATAAGCAAGGAAATGCATTAGATTTACTTACAATTTTTGTAATTGTAGCTGCTCATTTCAGGTATGTTTCCAGGAGATGTTTTTTTCCTGCTTGGACTCTCTCTGGGTCCAGAGGGGGACCAAACAAAGAGAGCACAAACAAAACCTCCCTCCCTCAGATTTGAAAGTATCTTCTTTCCCCATTGGTCCTGCTGGTCAGGTGCCAATTAAGCCTTTACAGGTAAGGCTACTGAGTACAGCTGCCCTGCCTATATTTATGACAACCCCAAACCTCACTTTGCCTTCAGCATTTACAATAGTGTTAACTATACAAAAAAGTGTTTTTTAATTTAGGAGGGGAGTGTCACACTCAGAGGCTGGCTCTGCAAAAGGGGTCACCAGCACAAAAGTGTGAGAACCACTGTAGCTAACGGAAACCACTCCAAGCCAGCGGCTGCTGCAGCCCGTATGGCCATTGGCCAAGGTCACACTGGCTGGGCTGGTCATCCCGCCTGGCCTTATATTCTCCCCTCGGGCCAGTGGGGCTGTTTAAAACCCAGCCGCGCGCTATCCGCTCCCTGCTGCGGGCCAGGCCCCGCGGGACGCGCCGGCCGCAAACAACCAGCCAGAGCAGGAACCTGCGCAAGCCGCCCCGCCACTTGCCCGGTTGCTAAGCAACCGCCGGTGTGTACAGGGCAGCGGGATGATGGCGGAGGCCGGGTCCCAGCCGCCGCCGCCGCCATCTCCCCGCCCCGGGCTACAGCCGCCGCCGGCTACTTTCTTCGGGGCCCTGGTGCCGGGGAACCCGGTGATCGACAGCTTCGAGTCGGAGCTGCGGGACTTCCTGGGCTTCATGCGCCGGCTGCGGAGCGTGGGGACGGCCGCGCCGCGGGGGCAGGAGCTGCACAGACGCGGGTACAGGCAGAGCGCGGGCGGGGGAGGGGGCTGGTAAGGTGCTGCCGGGGGGCGCTGCCTGCTGCGGGTGTCAGGCCTGGCCACTGGGGGCACTTCCCGCGACACACCGCCCCGGCACCCTCCACCCTCATCCTGCCCCTGCCCCCCCCCACCCGGACCCTGAAGCCCCCTTGCACTGTAACCCTTATCTGGACCCTGCCCCCCTGCACCTGGACCTGCACCCCCCCCGGCCACATAACCCTCATCTGGACCCTACCTCTCCTGCACTTGGACTCTGCAGCCTCCCCCGCCCCCCATAGCCCTCATCTAAATCCTGCCCCCTCCCCCACACTGGGAACCCTGTGGCCCTCTGGCACCATAACCCTCATCTGGACTCCGCCCCCCTGTACCTGGACCCTGCAGCCCCCCCCCCCCCACTGTAACCCTCATTTGGACCCTGCCACCCAATCTCAGGGACCCTGCAGCAGTCCCCCCAACCTCTATCCAGGCACTGTCTATCCAGGCACTGTCTCCCGCATGCACCTTAACCCTCATTCGGACTCTGCCACCCCACCCCGGGGACCCTGCAGCACCCCTGCAACTCCTATCTGGCCCCTGTCCCCAGCCTCTTGCACCACAGCCCTCTCTCATCCAGAGCCTGGCTCCCTGCATCTGGACCCTGCAGCACCCCCTCGCCATAACTTATCTGGACCCAAGCCCCCATCCCACCCTGGGGACCATGCAGCCACCTCTCCCTTCCCCTCCTCCTCCCCCCACCCGTTACTCTAATCCAGTCCTTGCCCGCCTTATCCCGCTCCTGGGATGCTGCAGCTTCCCTGCCCCCTGTAAACCCTATCTGGACCCTGTCCCCCACGCCGGGGACTCTGCAGCTGCCACCCTGTAATCACACAGTGTGCAGCAGCAGTCAAAAAAGCAAACAGGATGTTAGGAATCATTCAAAAAAGGATAGAGAATAAGATGGAGAATATCTTATTGCCCTTATATAAGTCTATGGTAGGCCTACATTTTGAATACTGCAGACAGATGTGGTCTCCTCATCTCAAAAAAGATATACTGGCATTAGAAAAAGGCAACTAAAATGATTAGGGGTTTGGAATGGGTCCTATATGAGGAGAGTTTAAAGAGGCTAGCACTTCTCAGCTTGGAAAAGAGACTAAGGGGGGACATGATAGAGATATATAAAATCATGACTGGTGTGGAGAAAGTGAATAAAGGAAAAGCTATTTACTTGTTCCCATAATATAAGAACTAGGGGCCACCAAATGAAATTAATGGGCAGCAGGTTTAAAACAAATAAAAGGAAGGTCTTCACACAGTGCACAGTCAACCTGTGGAACTCCTTACCTGAGGAAGTTGTGAAGGCTAGGACTATAACAGGGTTTAAAAGAGAACTAGATAAATTCATGGCTATTAGCCAGGAGGTGTAAGGAATGGTGTCCCTAGCATCTGTTTGTCAGAGGGTGGAGATGGATGGCAGGAGAGAGATCACTTGATCATTACCTGTTAGGTTCACTCCCTTTGGGGCACCTAGCATTGGCCATTGCCGGTAGAGCGGATACTGGGCTGGATGGACCTTTGGTCTGACCCAGTATGGCTGTTCTTATATTCTTATGTTTTTAAACTCCATGCAGATCCTGCCTCTCCCCCCGGGGACCGTGCAGATCCCCTGTAGCCCCCACACTGGGGACTTTGTAGCCCCCCTCCCATAACTCCCATCCAGACCCTGCTCATCCTGTCCCACCCAGGGACCCCACAGGCCCTCTGTAACCCCCATCTGGAGCCTGCTGTCTCTCCCATATCCAACCCTGGGGATCCTGTAGCTCCCCCCAACAAGCCCCATCTGAACCCTCCTCCCCACCACTTCCTGCAGCCCCACATCCATACCCTGTGCCCTCCAGCAGCCATCCAGCTCTTGCTCCCTCAACCTCCCACTGCTACCTGCAAATCCCCATCTGGACCTTGCTGCCTCCCTGTGTAACCCCCATCCGGATTCTGTCCCCACCTCCCCCCACAACAGCCATCTGGACCCTGCCCCTCTACTGCCCCCTGTAACCACCATCTAGACTTTGCCCCCCACCCCCACTTCCCCCTGCAACAGCCATCTGGACCCTGACCCCCTGCAATCCCTCTCTGGCTCCTGATCCCACATATCTTCCTCCAGAACAGTCCTCTTCCAACCACTGCTCCTCATCCCTCCCACTGCAATCCTCATCCAGCCCCTTGCCTCCCTCCTGCAATCCCCTTGAATCTACTGTCTCTTCCTGCTGCCCCCTTCCCTGGCAGTCTCCTCCAGCCTCTGCCTCTTTCTTCTGGGTCTTCCTGAATTACCCTGTCAATTCCCATCCAGTTACTGTCAGCCCCTGCAGGCTCCCTTATCTGCTCCTTGTAGCTCTCTTCCATCATGCCTTCCCCACCTCTAATCTTCCTGTCCCCCAACCATCTACTCAGATTTTCTTCTCGACTCAAATTTGGCACCCTCCTTTCCACTATGCTGGATTTCCATCTAGTGTCACATGCACTTTACAGTGTTCCCAACTCCAGGTGTTTAAAAACAAAAACCAAAATTTGCTTAAAAATTGAGATTTAAAAAAAAAATCTTACTTGGGTTCTTATTTGCCTTCTGTTTTTTCAGCTGTTAGGGTTTGTGTTTTTCAGCTTTTCTGCACAACCATGAAGTCTAGAAACTTATGTTGAGTCTCATGTAGTCACATGACTTCAGATAATTGTGGGAGGGGGTTAAGAAAAACACTAGATAGTGTGATAGTTGCAACACTGCACTTGGCCACCTGGGAGTTGCCCTTGCTTTTCATTATGAAAATCAGGTCACCGTGCTCATGACAGTGACAAATCAGCAGTGAGTGGGTATGAATTAGAGATCTGCTTGGGCCTAATTTTAAAAGCTGCTCGAATTCGAGGTGAGCACAGCTGACCCAAACCTGATGCAAGAATGTTGAATTGTTTTCAGAACTGACCGGATCCAAACCTGACACTTCCTCCTGAAACTGCATGAGCGCTGGTGCCTCCTCCTTAGGGCTTGGCTTGGTGGGGACTTTCTGCTCCCTATGCCTGTGATCTGTCTCTGGCTGCCTCCTGCTTATGAGGTCAGAGTGGCGGCGGCTGCGTGCCCCGCTTCTGCCTGCTGTCATTGCCTCACTGTCTGTGCTGTGTGTGCTGCAGAGTGCAAGGTACTGCAACTTAGCACACTCACTCCACAGCGCACACAGAGCACAACAAGGTGGTGGTACCTGACAGGTTGGGGGCATGCAGCCACTACCATGCAGACCCCACTGGCAGGAGGAGGTGATCAGAGATGACATGACCCAAGCCTAAGAAGGTCTGGTTGTTCTCACACCTGAACCTGACACTTCTAGTCCGGTCCTGTCAGGGTCAGGTTGCAAGGCTCTAGTGGGAATAACTTGGACACCTACACAGGTACACAAATGTAGACACATGTATCTGTCCATGTCTATTTACACACACAGTTTTATGCACATGGATGTAAGCATATCATATAGCTATGCATATTCATATGTATTTGTGCACCTTTATGTGTGTATATACATGTGAGTGCACTTATGTGTATGGATGCACAATCTCTAAATTTTTATAATGTACTGTGTATGCAGCAGCCAGGAAAAAATATCTGATTCATGCTGTGCATTTGTGTGTGTCTGTCTCTTTATATGTGCTTATAATATATATTTGCATGGTGACCATCACTATAATATCTAGACTCTATGATATACACTTACATTTTCCTTCAAGGAAATCAGGTAGTTCTGAAAAATACCACCTGAGCAGAAAGTATCAGGCGGTAGCCATGTTAGTCTGTATCCACATGTAACCCTTTTGCCCGTCTGAGTTGGCGCAACACGGGCCAGGTTCAATATCTAGGGTTCCTTTTCAATAACGCAATGCCAAACCTGCTCGAGCCCCCAGCCAGTGACCTGGGACAATTACATACCACCCCCCTGGGCGCCTCTAAGAGGCAATACTTCCCCTCTCGCAAGCACAGAGTCTGAGTGTAGCAAAATCCTTTTAATAAAGGAGGGAAACAATGCAGCATATGTTGGGGGAAACACCACAAACAGGATTCATAACACAAGCCATGAGCAAAAGACCTGCCCCCAAGTAAGTTTGGCAGTATCCTTTCCCCCTCAGGGTCTTAAGTCCAGCAACCTAAAAGATCACCCAAAAACCCAAAAGTCTCTGTCCCTGGTCAGTGCAGCCCTAGAGTTCAAAAGTTTATCTGCAGATTTTTACCTCCCAGCCCCAGGGAGAGAGCACAGCAATGTTAAGGGGCACCTTACATGGTCTGAGGCTGACTGCCCCCCTCTCCTGGGGGTTCCGCCGCAGTCTTCACCACAAGCCACTCCACCAGCCGTTCCGCTCCAGCCATTCCGCGAACTGCTCCGCTCTGCCAGCTGCTCCTCTCCACCAGCTATCCCACAAGCTGCTCCAGTCATCCTGCAAACTGCTGCACTCCACCAGCCACTCAGCAACATAGCTTCAGGCCCCACCCCTCAGCACTCAGTGATTTCAGCTTTTAGTGATTTTAGCTTGTAGTAGGGGAGCCTCAGTGCTGGTGCACCATTAGCCCAACATGAATTCAGCTCAGTAGCCTGTAACTAGACTCCTAATAGAATTAAAATTAGTTCTGATATTCTATATTAGAGAGAGTAGAAGGTACAATTGGCATTTCAAGCTCTCAAGAGGAGCCCACACCATCAGGTACAAATAACTGTCCCCAACATCTCTCAGTTCACTAGGTTTTGGAACCCATGTCCCTTGTCTAGCGAGTGCTACTTAGGTGATGGCAAGTCCTTCTGGCATAAAACAGTTTCGTTGTCCTTATTCACATAATCAGGGTAACAACACTTTATTCTTCCTGCCCCAATAACAGAGAAACTAGGGATCCCACAGCAGCCAAAGTGACCATTTGGGCTGCTGTGGGTTCATGCTAGGTGTGGTGGGTGTGCCTATGCAAACAAAATCAGCCCCTGAAGTTCTTTTCCACAACTTGCCACAATTCACCACCAGATGTCAGAGTAGAGCTCATCTTGACTCCGCTTACACACAAAAACAACAAGGAGTCCGGTGGCACGTTAAAGACTAACAGATTTATTTGGGCATAAGCTTTCGTGGAAAAGCTTATGCCCAAATAAATCTGTTAGTCTTTAAGGTGCCACCAAACTCCTTGTTGTTCACCTGAGCAGAGTTCTTACTCTGATTCTCAGCACTCTAATATGGGGCAGGTGGAACTTCCCAAAGTGTCAGCGTTTTTCATCCCTCTGGACAGTGGTGGTGGGTCGTGTCATGAACCAACTTCCTATCACCCAATTCTAACTCTTGGAACTTTTCAGTTAACTGAAACAATGAGCAGTTGAACCTTTCCATCTGGCACTCTGACCTTGCAACCCAGCAGTGATCAGCTTTGGGTGTCCATTTCCATTGTAGACCTTCCCAGTTTCTAATCAACTAAGGTCATTTTTTTTTGTTTTTAATTGATACACTTGTTTTTCCATAATTCTTTCATCCAGGATGACTGTTAGGCTCAGGCGTACCATCAGGGAGCATCAGTTTCTAGGGGGTTAGGGATGTTCAGGTATATGTCCAAGCTTTTATTTCGGCTTCTAGGTGCTTTGGCATCTTCACTTGGTGTTTTGGACTTTTCCCCTTGCGGAGTTCATAGATTCCAAGGCCAGAAGGGACCATTGTGATCATCCAATCTGACTTCCTGTAGCAGGCCCTAGAACAGGGATTGGCAACCTTTTGCACATGGCCCACCAGGGTAAGCATCCTGGTGGGCCGGGCCGGTTTGTTTACCTGCCGCGTTGGCAGGTTCAGGTGATCGCGGCTCCCACTGGCCGTGGCTTGTTGCTCCAGGTCAATGGGGGCTGTGGGAAGCAGTGTGGGATGTGCTGGCCGCCGCTTCCCGCCACTCCTGTTGGCCTGGAGCGGTGAACCGCAGCCAGTGGGAGCCGCGATCGACCAAATTTGCAGATGCAGCAGGTAAACAAACCGGCCCATCCTGCCAGAGTGCTTACCCTGGCAAGCTGCATGCCAAAGGTTGCCTTTCCCTGCCCTAGAACTTCCCCAAAATAGTTCTTAGAACATATCTTCTAGGAAATACATCCGATCATTATTTAAGAATCATCAGTGATGGAGAACCCACCATGACCCTTAGTAAATTGTTCCAATGTTTAATTACTCTCATAGTTAAAAAAATTGCACCTTATTTCTAGTCTGACTTTGTCTAGCTGCAATTTCCAGCCATAGGATCATGTTATATCTTTGGTGTCTCTGTTTGTAGAGCTTCATCATCTTTCACTTTGGTGCTTTTGATATTTTTAAGCCTTCATTTGTTGCCTTAGAAATTTGTTCTTTCTTTCTTTTGGCTGTTCTTTGTTCTTTTTTAAAATGTCAGTCTCCACCTACACTTCTCAGAGGAAGGAAGACCACTCAGCAACTTCAAACATTGTGCTGCAGAAAAATGTGTACTGAATCTGATCTGCAAATGTCATCCCAAGTACTCAGTGATGAGAAGAATGCATCAAAGGCATTCTTGAGGCACCCTTCTGCAATACCAGAAAGTCCAGGACTTCAGAATACTTTGAAGGAGAAATCCTTGAAGTGAAAACCTAAATCAGCTCTTCTGCTAAGAACTGGGATTCTGCAGGTGCTGCCTATATCAGCACAGACTCAGCTCACTTCAAGGCCCAGCAGGGCAGTTTCACATCCCAATTATTCTGCCCTGTCCACCTTGAAGCTAGGAACTGATGCCCTCTTAGTCTTTATCCTTGAAGTAAGTAGTACTGAGCAGTTCGTCTGACATTTATCATCTCCAAATAAGAAATGTCAGCAAGAAATGTAGGGAGAGAGCACTCACTTCCAAACACCCAGCTCCAGGCAGCATTGCATGAAAACTTTCAGCATCCTCCCTTCAGATTCAGTACAGGAAGATTGAGGTAGGAATTCTGAGTGGCAATTTGTATTCAGATACCTCACCAGATCACAGATATTCATCTCTGAGGTTTCTTAGAAAGCTGCTGTATTGCTTTCCTCTTTCCTTGTATCAGGCGTTGTTGGAACTCTCAACACAGTTGGACCATTTTTTGTGTTTGAAACACCGGTCCTGGAAAAGGTATTCTTGGTTTCTCTTGTAGTGAGGATCACAGCACGGTCAGTGTCAGTGCCTTCTAATGCATTTGTATATACTCGAGAATCCATTATAATTTTGTCAGTCCAGCTGTTTGTGAGGGTATAGATTGATGTTCTGAGTGACAATAGTTACTATTTGAATTTAGAGGAGGATGAATACTCTTCTAACTCCAAATATATTTGCACTGCAGAAGAGAAGTAAACTTCTCCATTACAAGTGCCAGGAAGTTTGAAAACTAGTGTATAAAGCTGTGAACTCGGTTTTGCATTAGTGCAGAGAGCTTTTGCATCTGATAGTTAAGTACTGAAACCTTAGATCGGTTATATTACAAATTTCTGGGTTCTAATGTGAGGTCCAATAGAAGGCTGAGGGCCTACATTACACCAAGGTCACCCTTTTCCCCTTGGAATTTGAAGGTGATTTATACCTTTCTTCTTTGATATTTGTATTTTTGTATCTGAGGAAATTATTTCTTTTTCATGTGATTAGCCAATTTCTTTTTGAGGAGCCTTCATTTCCTGCTAAAATCAGGGACTGACTGGAAGGTTACAAAGGTGGCTTTATGGGTCCCAAATGTCATTTGACCAATAGAGGAGGTGACTTGCACTGCAACCCACTCCTGCTGCTCTTGTAAGGGCCTTAGAGCTTGGAGACTTCCATTTGTTTCATATTAGGGAGCACAAGACCCAGGAATAAGAATCTTGTGAAAAGGATGTCTTAAAAGTGTAGCTCCTCTGTCTCCTCTCTTCTTCCTTATTTATAAGTTGTTACTTCTGAGTAGCTCTGTTATGACTGCTGAGGCTGCTCTGCAGGTGATTTCTTAGGGGATTACCTGCAAAAACAGATGTTTGGCATTGTGAAGATTCGTAACTTAATTCTTTAATGGAGTCCTCCTCTGAAAACCCCCTGTGCTTGTTAGTATGAGCCTGGTTTCCAACCAGCTATCGTGTCCCCATTTGAATGTGGCTTTCTCAATTAAGTACAAAGAGAAAGGTGGTCTGAGACAACAAAGTCATATCCATTTAGCGTTTTAAAGACAAGGACCCCATTATTCAAATTACAGCCAGTATAGGAGTCAGAGTAGTAGCATGAAGTAGCCAGTCCACTCTACTTAGCAGGCAGGCTGCCCTTGAGGCTCAATCACAGTTTACTGGAGACCTGTTGAATTAATCAGAGATGGAGTTTGTTACACAGAATCATCCTTGGTGATAGCAGTATAGATAATTGTGATCTGGTCTGTGACTGAAACATAAGAGAGTAGTAACCTGGCCCGGCAGAAGGTGACATTTTTGGCCATTGGTGATATCTGATATTGCCGGAGGTATGTCTACACAGCAATTAAGCACTCACGGCTGGCCCACGTCAGCTGCGATTCAGGCTATGGGGCTATTTAACTGCAGTGTAGATGTTCAGGCTTGGGCTCCTGAATGTCTGCACCACAATTAAACAGCCTGAATTCCACAAGCCCAAGTCAGCTGACATGGGCCAGCTGTGGCTGTTTAACTGCAGTGTAGACATACCCTTAGAATACTTTCTTTAGTAAGGCAGTTTTTCTTTTTCTCTCTCACTTCCAGTACATATGTCCTTATCTATTCCAACTATTGTAATTTTCTTGTACATTTCATGCTAGAGGCTGTCTAGTCAGTTCTCTTCTTATTCCTGTGATATATGCCATAGTATGAAAAATATCTGTTTTTATTTCATGATCCAGTAATTGCTTAGTTTATGACTGCCTGACATGCTTTATTACTTTTGACATTTTTCTTTTCTGTCCTTTTCATTCATTTGTTCTAATCTAATGATTTTTCCACATTGTAATCCATTGAGTTCATTTAAAATACCAAATAGTTTTTTTAAGACTGAACATCTTTCAACATCCAGTGATTTTCAACATTTTTCATATTAGCTGGAAAGTGGGACACATTTTACATCTCTTGTGACCCTGTCAGAATACTTCAGAGGAATTCGTATGTTAGAACATTTTGATAAGTACTTATGTAGGAAGTAATTCATCCTAATATAAATTCATTGTGATAAAAGCTTGAAACTTGATGGTTGACTTGTTTGCTCAAATCAATATTAATAATTACTTGGTTTTTAAATTCATAATGTTCATATTGTTTCAGGTGCATTTGGAAGAAAGAGCTCTTTAACGGCTAACGTAACTGGAATTTTTATTATTCATTTCCTTGATATAGCAGGTCTGTTGCCAGCTTTTAATGTGTAACTTTTGTCTCCTGCTGTTTGTTTAGAGCAAACACTTTGTTTAATATTTGGATCAAGTATAAGCCTCGACTGCCAGATTGGTATTACAATGAAAAACTTCTGAAAGTTGGTGACCTCCTTATTCAGATCAAAGTAAGTCATATTAAATAGAAAAGATTCAACTCCCACATCTGTGTTTCATTGTGTGTTTCTATGTTGGGGTAACATTTAATTATACTTTACTGGAAGCTGTTTTGAATATGAGATAAATTAATAAAAATAATTCTAATTGCAATTGGTGCATTGTGGCCACAGCTGATTACACTGAGTGTAATTGTTTCACTGTTGCATTGTGCTCCCCCATCTGTTTCTTGTGCCCACCTGTTGTCTTAAACATAAGATGTGAGACTAAAAACTCTTTAAGGCAGGGCCCATCCTTTCATTATGTATGTATAATGCTAGCACGGTGGGGCTGCAGTCTCTGACAGGGGCCTCTAGGCACTCTTTCAGTACAAATTAATAATAGTAAAAATAATGGACCGGTGTTAGTGAGTACATGTCTTTTAATGTCTGCTGAACAGGACCTCAAACCTTACCACAACCTTCCCCATGGGTGTCCTTAAGAGGAGGCCCTGCCAGCCCAGTTTATTGCCTGGGATTTTGAGGGTTAATTCCTAGCCAAGTTTCAGAGACGGTTCAAGAATGACTACTTACTCCTGGGGGAATTCTGCACCACTGCGTGCATGCATAATTAATGTGCCACGTATAAACTTTTCCCAAAGAAAATAACTTCTGCTGGAAAGTTGCTGCAGTTCCACCCTTTGCCCACCAGGGACCACTGTGGCACTAAACCAGAGCAGCTGCTCCTAGGTGGGAGCAGCCCCAGCTGCTAATAGGAAAGGGAAGAGATTGCCTGTCTGGTAGTGCTGTCCCTGTGGGGCCAGGTCAGGAAACAGGGGATATGGGGGGACAGAGAGTGTGGGGCTAGGGGGGATGTCACAGACTGGGTTTCCTAAGGGCTATTGGAGAAGGACCGACTGGGGCAAGGGCTGAATGGGAGTGGAGGTGCTTGGCCACATGGGGACAGGAGAGGGGGTGCAGGATCATATGTGGGAAGGGGAATGGCTGAGGGGGCAAAGAGACACATGGAGGTGGGGGAGGGGGTGCAGGGCTATATGGGAAAGGGAATGGCTGAGTAGGGGCATAGAAACACATGGGCACAAGTGGGAGGGATGCAGGGACACATGGGGATGGGGGCAAGGGACTGGCAGAGGGGGTACAGGGACATCTGGGGACAGGGAGGGGATGCAAGGACACATGGAGGGTGGCTGAGTGGGGTGGAGGGACACATGAGGATGTAGGAGCAGGTGCAAGGACACATGGGGGTACAGGGACACATGGGAACGGGGCAGATGTGCCTGACTCAGTGGGAGAGGCTAGGGATCAGCCAGGGTCTGCATAGAGGAGGCTACCTCCCTCCCTCTGAATCTGTTCCATATTTCTCTCACGCACACCCAACAATTCTCCAGGTTCACTCCCAGTCTCCTTTCCTCTCCCTCATCTCCTCCATTACCCCAGACTCCCCCAAGCCTTTGCACTGCTTCTGAGGGGGGGCAGGAAATATGGTTCTGTATTGTAGTTTAGATGAATTACTCCAAGTTCTGTATTTATATGCCTAATAAGGAATCTATTTGACAAAAAACATTTTCTGAATCTTTTTCATTGTCTGTTTTATTACAGACATACTTGCTGACAGGTATTGTGACATACATTACCAAAATAATTGATACGGTGTGATTATAGTGTGGTTATGTTGAGAAATAATATATGCAGAATTTTAAAATATTATGTGCAGATTTTTTTTAATTTTTTGGTGCAGAATTCCCCCAGGAGTAAGGCTGGAAGGTAGTTACTTGCAACTGAACTTATATAGGACTAGAAGGTTTCACACTTCCGAGGCTGAGCTTCTTGCACATACCTGGCCTCCTTGCATCCCTCTAGTACCTCTCACAAGCTCCCTGCATGCCATCCCCTCTATTTCAAGGACTCCCTGCAACTTCCCCAATCTCCCCCTGACAGAGGTTTTGTGTATTCCCTATTCCCCACTTCTCCCATACTTGGGTCCCCCATTCCAGCAGCTCTGCGTGCACCCCTGTTTTCACATCCCCCACATGCCCTCCATTCTTCTCTAATAACCACGGAAAGGGCTTAGTGTGTACCCCATTCTGCCCTTCTTCCCATGGCAGTGACTACGTGTGCCTCATGCGAGATTCCCCCATTCTCTCCCTCCAGTGGTTCTGCGTTCCCAATTTCTCCCTCCCACCTGTTCCAGGGTCTCTCTTTTTCTCTCCCATGGCAGAAGTTCTAGCTACACCCATTCCCCCTAATTTTCTCTCCTCCCATAGCAGGATTCCCCATTCCCGCCCCCATGCTAGGGAGTCTGTGTGAACCTTCATTACCACCCCTCCAGGGTTGATTAATCAAAGCAGTTTAAATAACTGATTTTAATCATCATTAAAATCAGCAAGCAGGAAACCTAGATTTAAATAATTATTTTTAATTATGTTTAGCATTTATACTTTAGTTATTTTCCTCAAGAAAGGTTGATATTAGTTGATTGGTAACTATTAAAATATGTTGACTTACAACAAATTTAACCTTTGCACTAAATGTGGTGCTTTTTTTGACTAACCAAGAGGATACACTGAATCTACATACATTTATTTAAATAATTATATAGCTTAACATACCTTTATTCAGATGCTTAATATTTACATTTTTACTAAATTAGAAAATGGTGAATGATACATTTCTTATTAACTAAATGATGAGTAATTTTTTTTACTTGCAGTTTGTGTACAGCTCTGTTCAGCTGGAAATTCAATTTAAAATGCACAAAAGCAGCCTTTTAAAAATCAAATAAAATTACTTTATATGTTCTGGGTAAATAAGAAAATGTTTATCAAAACATGTCTTGCTTTTAAAACTAACTGATTTAATAAACAAAGGAAGTATTATCTGTAGTTAGTGAGCAGACAGAATCAGTTAAATTCACTATGTCCTTCAAGATTTTAGAACTAGTAGCATATACTCTCACATGTAGTTTTTATTCATAGATTGGGAAAGGAAAACAAGCTTTACTGCATTTTCAGTGCCTAATTGGTTTCTTAACTTTGAATGAACTAGTCATTGAACTGAACTAGTTGAATAAGCTGAAATTAAGAAAATATTAACAAGAGGCAACTACTGGCAAAAGCTGGTTTAGCACTTCAATAAACTGTTGTTCCATGTGCTTAGCCAGTGACTCAAAACACTGACTTGATGAAACTTTCTTTAAAATTTGGCAACAAACATGTAGAACATAATATTTTTTGCATTTAAGTTGCATTATTTTAATAGAATATAATAAGTTTAGACTTCAACATAGATTAGATTATAAATAGGTTTAATTTTAAAAAGTAAACTTGTATTTAATTTAAATTTTTTAAAAATCTGATTTTTAATTTTTTTTTAAATTATTGGTTTTAATCAATCCTGCCCTATTCCCTAGCACCCATGCCAAGGGGCTCTGTAGGCCACCTTTCCCACCATCTCCCCATGCTGGGGCTCTGTTCCCCGTTTCCTCTTCCTGCCATATGAAGTTCCCTCGATTTTCCCCATCATAACAGAGTCCTCTATTCTCTCCCCCATGCCAGGGGGCCAGCCATGCAGGTCAGCTGTGGATGCATCTCACTGGTCAAGAGAAGGAGCATTGCCATGAAATTGGCCCATGTCTATATTGTGGTGGATTTGGCCTTAACTTATTCAATAAGAATGCGGACACTCTATCTCCTCATCGGCCTTACTAATGTCCCATCAATCTCCAGCAAGGACCAAGATCCTGTTTGGGTGATTTACACCCTATTGGAACCAGAACTCATGGCTATTCTAACTATCTTGTGATGCCTTTTAGTCTTTCAAGAATACTAACCACTCTTCAGCATTTTGTTAAAGACATTTTTAGGGACACTTTAGATCAATTCCTCTGTGACCAAAACATTTGCTCTAGTGCTGAAATATCTCTGTGAGCATGGGTTATATGCAAAATTAGAAAAGTGTGAGTTTGACCAGGTAATTCTAGGTTATATGGTCTCTTCAAGTGACACAACATAGACTGTCAGAGTACTTGCAATCATGAACTGGGCAACCCCAAGAAATGTGCATGAAGTTCAACGTTTCCTTGGATTTTCAAATTTGTACTGATGTTTTATTAAGGATTTTGCATAATTGGTGGTCCACTATGACTGCATTGCTCTGGAATAATGTCTGATTTGCCTGGACACGGGAAGCTAAGTCTGTCTTCGACCTTTTAAAGGAGGCATTTATGTCAGCATCTATTCTGTTGCACTCAGATCCTGCAAAACCTTGTATAGTTGAGGTGGACACACCAATGTGGCAGTTAGAGTAGTACTATCACCATGCCATGGACCCTGGAATCTACTCCATCCATGTGCATATTACTACCATAACTCACACTCGCATAGCAGAATTATGAGATGTGCAATACAAAGCTATTCACCAATAAAGCTGCCTTTGAAGATTGGCACCACTATCTCAAGGGCATGTGTCAAGGTTCCTCCCCCACTCTGAACTTTAGGGTACAGATGTGGGGACCTGCATGGACACTTCTAAGCTTAACTGTTAGCTTAGATCTGATAACACTGCCACCATCCAGAAATTTCAGTGTCTGGAACACTTCCTGTCCCACCAAAACTTTCCCCTTCCTGGGCTGCCTTGAGAGGCTTTTTCACCAAGTTCCTGGTGAACACTGATCCAACCCCTTGGATCTTAACACAAGGAAAATTTAACCACCCCCCCTCCTTTCCCCCACCAATTCCTGGTGAGTCCAGATCCAATCCCATTGAATCTTAAAACAAGGAAAAATCAATCAGGTTCTTAAAAAGAAAGCTTTTAATTAAAGAAAGAAAGGTAAAAATTATCTTTGTAAAATCAGAATAGAAAATACTTTACAGGATAATCAGATTCATACAGCCCAGAGGAACCCTCTCTAGCCTTAGGTTCAAAGTTACAGCAAACAGAGGTAAAATCCTGTCAGCAAAAAGGAACATTTACAGGTTGAAAAAACCAAAATAAGACTAACACGCCTTGCCTGGCTGTTACTTACAAGTTTGAAACATGAGAGACTGATTCAGAAAGATTTGGAGAGCCTGGATTGACGTCTGGTCCCTCTTAGTCCCCTGAGCGAACAACCCCCAAAATAAAGAGCACAAACAAAAGACCTCCCCCCACCAAGATTTGAAAGTATCTTATCCCCTTACTGGTTCTCTGGTCAGGCATCAGCCAGGTTTACTGAGCTTCTTAACCCTTTACAGGTAAAAGTGGCATTAACCCTTAGCTATCTGTTTGTGACAGCATGCAATTTACAGTCCAACAATTTACAGATCATAAAAATTTGGAATATCTGCGGACCACAAAAAACCTGAACCAATGCTCTTTTTTCATCTTCAGATTTAACTTCGTTTTGACGTACTATCCAGGCATCGAGAACAGCAAGCCCAATATACTCTCATAAGGGGGAATAATTAGGAGAAAGAGCTTGTAATTTTGCCAACACCTTAATACACAGGGATTTGCTGTCCCTCATTTGATTCTCATTATCTATTGACCCATTTGCAGCAGTCATGGTGACTCAGAATGCTGCCAGTGACCACCATCTAACTCCAACTTCCTGATCAAAGATGGGATCCTTCATTTTAAGGGCTGTATCTATGGCCACCCATGGCTTTAAGTACTTAAACTTTGTCATGATTCTCCTCTGGCTGGCTACTTTGGTGACTTTGAAACATGAGGACTAGTTTCTTGACATTTTTGGTGGCCGAAGATGCAGCCCTTCATCATAAGAACATAAGAATGGCCATGCCAGGTCAGACCAATGGTCCATTTAGGCAAGTATCCTGTCTTCCCACAGTGACCAGTTCCAGATGTTTCAGAGGGAATGTAGAGAACAGGGCAATTATCAAGTGATTTATCCACTATCATCCATCCCACAAACATCTTCTTTTCCTTTGCCTCCCCTCCCAGTTGCTGCCAACTTTCCATCCTAGACAAGCACCAATGCCTTCCCCTACCTTTATCATCCTCAGACCCTCATGCTATCCTTTTCCTCACAAATGCATGTTCTTAATTCTTTTCCATTGTCATCCACTGTGCTCCTACCAATCAACAAGTTCCAATCTCTTAGAAGACACCTTGATTCCAGGTGTCATCTATTCAGAAATTGCGTAGCATTCTTATTAACAGTTAGGCATCTGGAATGAGACCACTGCTCATAATGCTGACCAGTATTGTCTCATTGTTTTCTTATGCTCTTTCTGTCTATATTTTAAATCCAGTGTCAGGTATTTGTCATGTTTCTGAATTTAAAAAAAACCCTGACTCATTTGATTACCCCAAAGATTCTAATGCTTTCTGTGGAGGACTTGATCATGTAAGCTACATTACAAAATGTTTTCCTGACTTTTCAGCATAGGCCTGGGTGAGTCTACTTCACCTCCAGTTATTGTTCTACATTGCCTTTTGTTAAATGAGTGTAAAATAGTATAATACACATTTTATAATTGCACAGAAAAATAAAATGCAAAATCTATGAATAACATATTCTTCACATTCCAGGAATATAAGCTAGCACTTCTACAGTGCTACGGACGGTATCTTCAGCAGTCCAGTTCAATAAACCTTGACGAGGTAATAGCAGATGTGAATCAGTTTAAGTCCGTGTTTTTTCCAAATGGTTTTGGTGATAAAAGTGCTGCACTTACGGTAGGTATAAACAAGAAAGAGTTTTAACAAAAATGTTAATGATTTCAAAATAAGAGGCCTTTATTAAGCTTCAACAAATGTATATCAGACTGTTGCACTAACAAGAGGTAGATTTGCTAATACCTGGAGCTCTTTAATTGTTCACATATCCAGATAGGAAGTAACATACGTCTGCAGAGCTCCTTGCCACAAGATGTCATTGAGATTAAAAAAGAATTCACAATTATATGAATGCTGAGACTATCCAGAGTTATATAATTAATGATTTTTAAAAAGTTTTGGAAGGAATATAACCCCTCATGCTTCAAGGCATAATCCAACCTCTAACTAACTGAAGTTAGGTAGACAGTTTTCCTGTGGGCAGGTTATTCCATGACCAGGGTTTCTCCTCCAGAACAGCTGGCATAAACTACCGTCAAAGACAGGATATAGACCAAAGTTGATGACTGGTCACTGATTGAATGTGTCAATTTTTGTGTTCTTACCTTATGTGAAATCAAGGCAGTCAACACAATTAGAACTTTGTATTGTAAATTGTGTAATTTCTGTGTAAAAATACTACACATAAGCTGCTTGATGACAAAGCAGCATCACACTACTATCAATATATTCTTTTCTGGGTATTAAATAAAATAGACTGATAAATAGATATACATGGTCAATAGTTTCATCTGTAAATTATGAAAATTTGTAGGAAAGCCAAATGACCTCAGGGAAGGTGTAAACATTCCTTTGTGTTATTGCTACAAGAGACCAAGGGCTTGTGATAGGTCCTTTGGTATGAGTAAGGCAGGGCAAGGTGAGAGGAAGGCATCACAAAAATAATGCATTCTGTCCCAGCAGTGCTCTCTTGGGCATTTGGATTTCTCCCTGAGCTAGGATAACTGGGAAAGCACTTGTGATGATCAAGTACAGCTGACCTTAGTTAGTAGTAAAGCCTTAAAAAGGGCCTTAGATTTTTTGTTTTTCTGGGAAGAGATGGAATGAGGTGACTTGTTTAGAATCCAGGACAGGGAGCTCTGGAAATATGAGAGCTACTGTTTGTTTTGGTATTTAAAGACTGTTCAGCCTCAAGAAGGGAATGTGGTCAGAAATTTCATTAGTCTGTTTTATTTTGTTTTTTCAAGATAATTTTTAAAATAAGTCTAAAGTTCCAGAAATGGTTTCCTTTACTTAACTTGCAACGTGTTGAGTTTGTCCATCATCATGGACCTTGGAAATGCCACAGGATCTAATTTCAAAATGGAAGGTGCCTAAATTAGAATGCTTAGTCCATATAATATTGATGTATACAGAATTAGACCTTAGGCACTGATCTACTTTTGTCCCAAGTCCCAGTCCAGTGCCTTATTTGTCCTCCCTTCCTACCATTCTGTCATGCAGGAGAATAGTGTATTAAACTTATTCTCTGCATGTGGATCTAATGGAAGCCATCTCCACAGCTTAATAACCCCTTCTCTATTCTCTAAGTCACTATGTCTGTAACTGTTATGGTATAACTCTGATATATGCTTTACTTTCGCATGTTTAATATTTTGTTGTGCTTTGCTAATGTGAAAACTGATAAATATAAATATTTTAAGACAGTATTTCTTATTTTACTTCTGTTCCCATACACTTTAGTTCCATGCTTTGCAAGGAAGGAATATTTGCATTTACCAGATGTTATGCATCAGTGATAGAAATCTCCAGAATCAAGAATCTCTGCAGATGTGTTTCAATATCTTGTCCTCCTTACGACTCATTATGCAGGTGGCTCTATCTCAGGAGCATTTGTGTTGGCTTATCTATAATGGTACGTTGCATATTTCATTTATATTTTTCTGTCAAAGTATGCCTTGTAAAGGAAATCTCATACTTGTTCAGTAATGACAACAAAAAGACTGTGAGTGAAATTCTAGTTCCCTTTCAATCATAAGTATTTTTTCAACAATTAAATAATGATATTTTGAAATTCACACTGACTTTCAGTTTTCATTTTTCTACATAGTATTACATTTTTGTGTTGGACATTTGTAAAAGAAATAACTTATTCATAGACCACAGTTGAGCAATGTTTTGAGTGTACTCATATAATGAATTCTAACAGATCATAATGAAAGCATTTTTTAAATTAAATGATATACGAACAAACTATGGAATCTTTTAGCTGTAAAATGTACTTACAAATAGGGATTTTTTTTACAAAGAGGATTACATTTCTGAAGTGTAGGAAATAAATTTATGACTGTTTGAAACATAAAAACTTTGTGTGTGCTTTTTTAAAAAATAATATTCTCCAGCATTGGATTTAATGATAAAAATTCCTTTTAAAAATGGAAACTACTTTTAGATTAAGAATTTGATTCCATCTGTATCTGATTAATATTGTCCACCATGTAAGTGTGTTGTTCATACTTGGCTTAATTTAGATCAGATGAACTGACTTGGGTATATAAAAAGAGACTATCAAGAATTCTTAAAAGGCCATTCTGTTTTTTTCTCCCACCCAAAAGCATGGATTATTATTTGATACAACTAGTGTAAGTTACCGTAATATAATATTGCGTATGAGAGAAAAGGCGCTTTTGAATTGGTGGTGAAGTGCTGGTATTTTCTTTCCTGTTTAGAGCTTTAATGGGGCTGGAGATTCCAACCACTTATCTGCTGAGACCACTCTTGGTCTCACCTCTCCCTTTCAGCTCCCCCTTGACAGCCAAAGAAACACAATAAAATAATTAAATTAAAATATACTAATTTTCCATTCTGGGATCCCATTGCCAGTTCTGTGGACCAAATCCCTGTCTTGAGCATGGTTTTGTCCAGCATTAGCTCCCTCTAACTGGCTGAAATGAGGTTAGAGTAGAATCGTAGAATCATAGACTCTAAGGTCAGAAGGGACCATTATGATCACCTAGTCTGACCTCCTGCACAATGCAAGCCACAGAATCTCACCCACCCACTCCTGTATCAAACCTGTGTCTGAGCCATTGAAGTCCTCAAATCATGGTTTAAAGATTTGAAGGTGCAGAGAACCTTCCGGCAAGTGACCCGTGCCCTACGCTGCAGAGGAAGGCGAAAATCCCCCAGGGCATCTGCCAATCTGCCCTGGAGGAAAATTCCTTCCCAACCCCAAATATGGCGATCAGCTAAACCCTGAGCATGTGGGCAAGACTCACCAGCCAGACACCCAGGAAAGACTTCTCTGTAGTAACTCAGATCCCACCCCATCTAACATCCCATCAGAATCCATTGGGCATATTTACTGTTAGTAGTCAAAGACAAATGAATTGCCAACATTATGCTATCCCACTCTGGCGTTTCTCCTCCCAGGACTCTGCCCCTTCTTCTGGGTAGAACATCTTTCTGTAGCTCCCTCAGCAACAGGAGGTTTGTGGCTCACTACGCATCTGAGGCATATACCAATACCCTATTAATGGATGCTGTGGGATGGCTTGTTGATAAAATGTCCTTCTAGTTGTGTTGATTGGTGTTTTGTTGCCTCTTTGCACTACAGGTGTCCTTTTCTACACAGAATATACACCCTGGAGTGTTTTATTGCTTGTCTAGCTTTTTGTATACTCAGAACTTTGTTACACATGTTACACTTCCACAGTGGGATTTTCAAAAGTACTTTAGTGATTGAAGCACAAGTCCCATGAATTTTCCCATGAAAATTCTATCTCTAATAGTCACATCCCTTGATTAGACCTGTGATATTAAATATTTCTACTGGACATTTAAGACTTCAGTAATATATAATTTTTATGAGGATATTTTTCTACTTATTTTACAGTGGACATTAACGTTACACAAGAATTTGAATGGCTTCAACTTCTCTAATTAATTAAAAATAATTATGTTAGAAGTTTTTTAATTTTTAAAACTATATTTTCAGTTGTTTTTCATCTTGAAATAAGAGACCTATGAACAATCCAAATACTAACAACAACATTTCAGTTAACCAGCATAACAGATCTGAAGTAGAAATGTTGGACTCATATTGATTTTTGTATAGATTTTAATTTATTTTTATTCTTCTAGGTACAGTTTATATATACACCATATGCAGACGTTTGATGAGCCTAGGTCAGTCTGCTAAGGTATGGCAAGATAAACTGGAAGGTTTTTTATATTTGGTATTTCTAATATATTGTACAGCTATGATGAATTCTTTTAGCTTTACAGCAAACAGAATTTTACTGAAAAGAAGGAAATGCATTTGTATTTTGTCATATTGGATAAATCTTATCTGACCAACTCCACTCTCCCTGGCAGTAGTAACGCTGACCATCTTGGACAGTGGGGTAAAAGAGTTTGGTGTCCAGAGAGGCTTGTGTAGAAGGGCAGGAGAACATGAGTTTCCCGCAGCCTTCATGGACCTCTGTGGCATTCAACTGTGAGCATATGTCCCCACAATACCAGGCTGCTGGTTTTTAGGATTAGTCAGGCCTCTGTCGAGTGTTCCAGTAAGAGTCATCCAAGCCCCTTGAAGTTGTATTTAGTTCATTTTTAATTTAATAAACCATTTATTTCAAAAATGAAGCACACTTTAACTGCACGACATTTTAATGATTTATCACCCCAATTCTTGGCCCCTAATATCTTGACACAAGGTAGTGATTCCAAAGTAGTCAATTATCAAAAAAGGGTGGCACAAGATTCTTATACTGTCTTTGTGAGGAAGGCAGATGGTAGAACTTAGGGTTCTCAAGTCCTTAATTAGATATCCCTGATGGAGCCTCATTCGCACTGCATGTTTTGGGCCAGATCTTCAACTGGTATATATCATTATTGCTCCATTGAAGTCTGTTACATTGATTTACACCAGCTAAGAATGTGGCCTTTTGATTTCATTTTGATAACAAATCTTTTAAAAATATCCATCATATAATACTGCTTACCTGTAAATTTGAATAAAACAGAGTGGTTTAGACAAATGTTTGTATCCACATGTGACAAATACTACACTGTAACTCTGTCATCACTATAAATGCTTAAGTAAAGTAATGACTCTTAATGGCAAGCTGTTGTTAACTGAGATTAGGATAATTTATTATACATTGTTATAGTTTCACTATTTAAAATAGAGTATAAATCAGCAAGCTGAGACATATTGGGCTGGCTGTTTATATGAATGGAATTATCCTTTTGCTGGTTTCTGTTAGAGCTGTAGTGACACCCTGTGGCTGGGTTTTTTTTAATCATGAAAGTTTCTTTCATGTGAGTATCTCAGCTGGTATGCCCTGGACTTTATTTTTTTCACTTATCTAGATTTGAATTGGATTTCAATTTTTCACCCACCTGGAGTAAACAGACACTGGACAATCCTAGATCCAATATTTTTTTTTGTTGACAAATGGTTATTTCAAAAAAAATAACAGGAGTACTTGTGGCACCTTAGAGACTAACAAATTTATTTGAGCATAAGCTTTCATGGGCTACAGCCCACTTCATCGGACGTGAAAGCTTACGCTAAAATAAATTTGTTAGTCTCTAAGGTGCCACAAGTACTCCTGTTGTTATTTTTGCGGTTACAGACTAACATGGCTGCTACTCTGAAACCTATGGTTATTTCAAGAGCAAGAGTATCCCTGTCAGGGACTGGAGAGTTTCAAAGGAAATTTTCCATTTTAACATCTTAGCACTGAAACTGGAAGTGACTTCGTATCTTTTTTTCTATATGCCAGTGTATCTCAAATTATACATGTAATGTGCTTCATGGTTTCTGGAGTAAGCACTGTCAGCTACATTCAGGACATGTATTTTCAGTTCAGTAATTTACAGAAGGCCTGAGTTTGTAAATTGACTTCATTTGGAAATGAGGGTGCTCAGCATCTCATAGAACATCAGGCCCAAAGGTAGCAAGAGAGGAAAATGCTGTTCAGTAGGGTGAAGTGTTGTGATTCTGTAGAAATGAAGCTAGACTTGTCTTTTTAGCAAGGCTAATGATATCAAGAGGTCTTTGCTGTGAAGAGTTGGTTTGGAGAAGAGGATGAATGTCCCCAAACTGAAGGCCTCAACCCCCTACACCCACTGAGGACAGCGAAAGTAGAGTGTGTTCAGCACGTCATAAGAAGTGCTCAATGCTTTGTGGAATCAGAGCCTAAAGGGCTTGATCTTGCGTCTTTCAAGTGAATACGAGTTTTTCAATTGACTTGAATGAGAGCAGGCTCACGCCCCAGATGAGGAAACAATTCAGTAGTGAACTGGGATTGTTTTGATATATCAGGTCCTAAAATGTCAGGTGAAGAGAAAGAGAGACAAGATGGGTGATGTAATATCTTTTATTGGATTAACTTCTGTTGATGAAAGAGACAAGCTTTTGAACTATGTAGAGTTCTTCAGGTCTACAGATGAAAATGAACCTAATTCTAGGTTGAAAAATTCGTAAATGACTGAAAGTAAAATGAATGAAATATTAACTCTCTTTCTGTGATTTCGTGTTCTAATTTGCTCCGTTATGTAAGTCCATGTTTTTATGTGTATCTTTGAGCAATAGGAAATGCATGTCAATGCTTAATAATTTTCTCAGCCAACTGTTTCAAGTTTATACTGTTGATACATTTTGAGCAGTTCTTTGTAATGTTTTGTTTATAATTGGTTTTTCCCGTCACAGGTGCTGGAATACCTATTGTGGGCCAGCATATGTATGGAATCATCAGTCCCACTTTTAGCTGTACACTATTTGACATGGAGAACCACCCTTTACACTGCAGTTTGTTATTGTTATTATGATTGCCAAGCCAGCATCCATGGAGAGGTAGCCTTATGTATCACTCTTATAATTTTATTTGTAACAATAAATGGCAAGCTGCATATTTATTTAAATATTACATTTTATTATTATATTTGCTTTTTATCTGGATTCAGAAATGTAGTTAGGCTACTACAGTATGTGTCTGTATAAATTGAACTAATCAATTCAAATTAAAGCGCAGTAATACATTTTTAATATGTGCATAAACATTCTAAGTGTTCAGGGCTCAACTGTGGCCAGCCCCTCAGCGATTGCACAAAAGGAGAGAGAGCAAGGAGTTTCTCTCCCCTTGCATCTGTTGTACAGGAGCTGGCTATGATTCCAGTCTTTATTGTTCTCTGAATACAAGGATTAGGAGGCGATGTGGCTATTATACTCTTCCTCTCATAGCAAGCAGAGCACAGAACCATAATATCAAGATAGATAAATCAACTCTTTATCCATTTTTTATGCTATATAGGTATTCGCTCGCCGTGGTTTGAGTAAAATTGATGAACTAAAGCAATTGGAAAGCATGAGTTCTTCACCACAAAATTCAGAAACAAAAAAAGTTTTTAGAGAGGCCACTATAAAGGTATAAGCATGTCACAATTTATAAAAATTACAATACATACAATAGAACAAGCAGAATACAGAACACAGTTTTTAATCACATGCTTCTCTTTGAGTCAGATGGCAGTAATGGTTTTCAAGAGAGCAGTATATGAATCCAGAAGAAAGCCCAAAGGATTTTTTCGACCAAAATTAAGGGTTAATCTAAAGGAAGCACAAAATGTAAGTTTAGAATTTTGTGTAAATCTTTTTCTTTTTGATCTGTTTATTGTTTATTTTTAGTAATGATATGACATAGCTTTGCCTAGCACACAGCTTATGTGGGCATACAGCATTATCTGCAAACAGAATGATTTGTTTTCCCTGTCCAGCCTTATAAATAACATATTAACTTTACCATTAAGACTCGGAACCAATTTAAGGGAGTAATTTTAATAGGCAATATGGTCTATATTAGATCATTCAGGGTTCGTTTTCTTTAGTGGCTGTATGTTATTTGTGCAGGATAAATGTTCTTGGCTGTACACTGCAAATAGCCACAACTCTACGTTATTTAAAGATAATATAATTTTAAAAAATCTTGTTCAAATTCATCCCTGGTGTATGGCCCCTTGAATTTTCCCTACTGTATTTAATTACATTAAAGATTCAGGGCCAGCTTCAACAAATTTTTGGTGGATTTTTGTGTTGCAGTACTTATCTCAAACCTTGAAAGATGTATTTTTCAGAGATTCCTCACTCCCTCTTAGGATTCTGTGACCTATGTAAATGAGTGCAAAGTACAAAATAGCCTTTGATGGAAATAATTATTTTCCCCAACTCACATTCTATTGCCAACAATCTTAGCTGCCACAGCCAAGTGTTCTATCGGGAGAGGCCTTATAAATTAGTATAGAGAAACATTTCATCAAAGTAAATATTTTTGCATACTTGCTTTCTTTGGACAACATCCAGACCTACTTTATTAGCTTTAATAGCTGCATTTATTTTTATACTATTATGTGTATTCATAATAGTTCCCCCATATACCTCAGAGAGTATCACTCTTCCTTCTGAGTCAGGTTTAAAGTCATTGGATTCAAGACCTTTCCTAGAGACAAGATTCATACATTCATAGATTCTAAGACCAGAAGGGATCCTCTGATCATCAAGTCTGACCCCCTGAATAACATAGGCTATAGAACTTCCACTAACTCTAGTGCAGGGAGGTGTGATTTACAGTTCCTGGAGCTAGAGAAGCCCTTTACACCCGAGAGGTGATTCACCCCAAGAAAGGCAGATAGTAATTCTGCTTTTTCCCTTATGATTTCATCGGGAGTTGGGGCAACTTTAATTCTTGCTAGGGCTACATAGCCTCTCTGCCAAATGGGGGAGAGGCTCTAACCAGCACATTCTCCAGCTACTCTCTCTTGCTGGTCAGTACTTTCCACTTATTGGTCTGCACTGGCACCACACAGCCCTCACCCAGGTAGGAAGAAGGTTGCAGTCACTTTGTATCATTGCAGCCTCCGCTACTGGAAGGCTTTATGCTGTGGACCTGCGTCAGTGTTTTTGTGGGGTAAACCTGTGGTTAATCTGGTCCTATGATTTCCATGCTTACTCATTACAAATATAGCAGTACCAAGAGGCATAGGTAAGTGCTACACCGTCATCCTCTGGGTAAGATGAGAGACAAGAGGTCTTTTCTGTCTGGGTTGAGAGGCCATCAAGGCAGAAGTTAGAAATCCTCTTGCATAACTCCCATTTCTGTCTCATCATTTATTCTGTCACTGTGTGAATTGTTGATGAGCTTTATTTACTTGCACAATCATTATCTAACTTATATATTCATAAAGTACTTTTGAGAGAGCCTGAGAATGAAAGCATTATATTTGATAAACCCCAGTCATATTCAAAATCAGAAGAATGTAATTTTTGTTGGAAAATAATATGCTATTAAATATTAATATCATTTGTATATACTATGTTATTGTTTCTTTACTAATAGAAAAAAGTCTGAGTATTAATAATTATTGGTGAAAAACAGGTGTATAAATAAGTTCCATCAGAGATAACATTATGAATTCATGAATTTCTCAACTGATATTGCTTACAGTTAAGGTTATGATTATGTCACAGAGGTCAAAGGGTCACTCCATAGCTCCCAGACACCTTGTAGGGAAGGAGACCTCATAGCAGTCAACCCTTCTGGGTAGGGGGACCCCAGAGCTCCCACTTCCCAGAGCAGTAGGGACCCAGGAGCCCCAGCAGGAGTGGGTGCTGAACCCACCTCCCCTTTTTTTCAGGGATATTTTTAGTGAAAGTGAGAGACAGGTCATAGGCCTCTGTGAATTTTTGTTTATTGCCAGTGACCTTTCCATGACTTTTTTTCAAAAAATATCCATGACAAAAACTTAGCCTTACTGTAGTTAATAGCAAAGCTATAACATCATCATCCTGCCACATTTCAGATGTGACCTGATTGCCCTGATCAAACTTTGTATGATACATTGGTATAAAAGAGTATCAAGGGCTTCAGTATCAGGTCATATGTGATCACAGTCATGTGTACACCTCTGCCTCAATATAACGCTGTCCTCAGGAGCCAAAAAATCTTACCGTTATAGGTGAAACCGCATTATATTGAACTTGATTTGATTCGCAGGAGCGTGCAGCCCCGCCCCCCCGGAGTGCTGCTTTACTGCGTTATATCTGAATTCATGTTATATCAGGTGGCGTTATAATGGGGTAGAGGTGTACTTTCATATTAAACTTCTGAGTATATAAGCACAATCCAGTTGATCCAAACCTCACTTATCTGAAACTTCAGGTTATATAAAACCAGGTCATGCTACAATTTTTTTTCAGGAGGGTGTGGTTTGCATGTGTAAAGACTACCAGATTTCTCAAAGATTTGGCTCTGTAAAACTTAGCTGGTTTTAGGTGGTGTCCTTCAGCAGGATTTAGGGAAGCTGGTGTACAGTTCTAATGTGGGTGTTTTTTCTGCAGACTTTGAAGTCTATGGTACGGGTCAGGAGATAATTCAGTTTACAATGTAATTCCCAAAGATTTCACATAACACTGTATCAGTTTCTGACTTTACTTAATGCCTGGTTTTAGAAGTGACTGATCGTTAGGAATTCATTTGTTAATAATTGTTCTAAAATGTGATATTTTTGTCCACTACTTGCCATGCCTGTTTTCTTGGCCTTAGCAAACAGAGGTATTGAATTTTCATGTTGTTTGTTTTTACATGCTTTTATAGTTTGATTTTTTTTTCAATGTTGTGAACCCTAAATGTGATATCAGTGCCAAAAATATTTCTGCACATTTTGTAGATTTACTAATATTCAAATAAATGGGAAAAATCTATAGGACTATATTTGCCTGCACTGGTTCACTTTTAAAGTCATTTTTGTGACATTTTAATATTATAAAACATGTGCTGTGCAGTATTCATAGTATGATAAGACAGAGAGCTTGTATTCATAGTGTGATAAGACTTCGCTCATGGCAAACTGGGGTGTAAATCTACCCTGCACTAGTGTGCCATGCACTCAGTGTCCATGTGAACCCTGCTGCCATGAACTAAAATTTTCTAGTGCCCTTTGATTTATCCAGCTTTGAAACAGCCATAGATCAGTGTGCACTAGGGAACCTTTAGTGCACAGCAGCAGGGTCCACATGGACACTTAAGTGCACAGCAGGCTTTTGCAGGTAGTTTTACACCTCAGCTTGCACGAACGAAACATTTGTGTAGAAAAGCCAGAATGTAGGAATATTTAAATTGGAATGCATGTTAAGAATTTGATCCTACAAGGTGCTGAGTGATCTGGTCCTGATCCAGCAAAGTATATAAGCACATGCTTAATTTTTAGTATGTGTGTAGTTCCATGTACTTTTGCGTCTTAATTTAACTTGGAAAATGAAAATAGACTGGCTCATTTTCAGTAATTTTCATTTTCTCCTTCACCCCTACAATGCTTAAATGGATTGCAAACACCACAGGGAACTGTTTACAGCTAAAACAGTATTGCTATCACTGCTGTGTATAGTTACCTTCCTCACCTCAGGCATTTATTTATTTAAATAAAACCTGTGTTTTGTGCATAAACTGTCAAGGGCTATACATGGGGGTAGCGTTCTGTTGCATAGAGCCAGTTGCAGGTTTGGGACTGTAATTATTTCCCCCATGTTGTGGAAAGAAAGATTGGGGATATAATAACTTAGCAACAAATGTTGGGTTTTTAAAATCCAGTATAGTGTACTTGGGAAATTTTTAAATCAGCATGTATAATTATAAGGAATTGTTTAAAAATATTTCTTGTCTTTGGTTTGGAATGAGGTTGCCAGTAAAATGTTGATTTACCCTCCTTCCTATAGAAATGGTTGCTGTTTCTTTTGAAAAGATAAGTAGCTACCTCTAAAGAGGTGGCCTGTTTGAAAAGATGGGTGTATAATTTATTTTACAATAAAAATACAATCCATCAGCATATAAATAGTTGAAATGCTGCCAGATATGGCACAAATTATTCCCTTTTTATCGGGTATAAATCTTAGCTTACTTGTATTAAAGTGCCTAATTTGAAAATTAAATAAAGGATGAGGCTCCACCAATGCAGGAAGGAAATTCCCCAATATTAGAATGGTTAGATGGTCCTGGAAACCTCACTGAAAGCTTTTTATTTGATAAAATGTCAAATAAATTATTTAGCTTGCACAAATACAGACAGATATCATCTTCCTTTCCAAATGCAAACGGATGGACATCATACCAAATGGACTAAAGGTAAAAAATCCACTGCTATCTACATACTACACAGACCACAGTGAGAGATTATGCCATACTCTATCAAAGAAACTGAGGAACCACCTGATCAGCATCCTATACAGCAAACAGGAAAACATCAAAAAAGAGCTCTCCAACCTGGAGACTCTCATTAATAACTAAACTTCCATACAAACGGACCTTCACTAAAATAAGACAGGAGATCTACATTACTCACATCACCTCTCTACAAAGGAAAAAGGACTGTGAGGTGTCTAAACTCCTACCTGCCACATGGGGCCACAACAGTGGTACCCCCAACCCATTCAGCAATATCGTCAATCTATCCAACTATACACTCAGCCCAGAAGAAACGTCTGTCCTATCTTGGGGACTCTTTCTGCCCTGCCACCCCCACCAACATGATGCAGTTCTGCGGTGATCTGGAAGCCTACTTTCGCCGTCTCCGATTCAAAGAATACTTTCAGGACAACACTGAACAGCTCACTGATACACAGGTACCCTCCCACCAACAGCACAAGAAGAACTCCACATGGACTCCTCCTGAGGGTCGAAATGACAGTCTGGACCTCTACATTGAATGCTTCCGCCGACATGCACAGGCAGAAATTGTGGAAAAACAACATCGCTTGCCTCATAACCTAGGTCGTGCAGAACGCAATGCCATCCACAGCCTCAGAAACCACCCTGACATTATCATCAAAGAGGCTGATAAAGGAGGTGCTGTTGTCATCATGAACAAGTCTGACTACCAAAAGGAGGCTGCCAGACAACTCTCCAACACCAAATTCTATAGGCCACTTCCCTCAGATCCCACTGAGGAATACACTAAGAAACAGCAACATCTACTTAGGACACTCCCTACACTAACACCGGAACAAATCAACATACCCTTAGAGCCCCGACCAGGGTTATTCTATCTACTACCTAAGATCCACAAACCCAGAAATCCTGGACACCCGATCATCTCGGGCATTGGCACTCTCACTGAAGGACTGTCTGGATATGTGAACTCTCTACTCAGACCCTATGCCACCAGCACTCCCAGCTATCTCCGTGACACCACTGATTTCCTGAGGAAACTACAATGCATTGATGAGCTTCCTGAAAACACCATCCTAGCCACCATGGATGTAGAGGCTCTTTACACAAACATCCCACACACAGATGGAATACAAGCGGTCAGGAACAGTATCCCTGATGATGCCACAGCACAACTGGTTGCTGAGCTCTGTGCCTTTATCCTCACATACAACTATTTCAAATTTGATGACTATATATATCTCCAGATCAGTGGCACCACTATGGGCACCCACATGGCCCCACAATATGCCAATATTTTTATGGCCGACCTGGAACAACGCTTCCTCAGTTCCCGTCCACTCACGCCCATTCTCTACCTACGCTACATTGATGACATCTTCATCATCTGGACCCAGGGGAAGGAGACTCTGGAAAAATTCCACCACGATTTCAACAGCTTCCACCCCACCATCAACCTCAGCCTGGACCAATGTACACGGGAGGTCCACTTCCTAGACACCACGGTGCAAATAAGTGATGGTCACATTAACACCACCCTATACCGAAAACCTACCGACCACTATGCCTACCTTCATGCCTCCAGCTTCCATCCCAGGCACATCACGCGATCCATTGTCTATAGCCAAGCACTGAGGTACAACCGCATCTGCTCTAACCCCACAGACAGAGACCAACACCTACAAAATCTCCACCAAGCATTATCAAAACTACAATACTCACGCGAGGAAATAAGGAAACAGATCAGCAGAGCCAGACGTGTACCCAGAAGCCTCCTACTGCAAGACAAACCCAAGAAAGAAACCAACAGGACTCCACTGGCCATCACATACAGTCCCCAGCTAAAACCCCTCCAATGCATCATCAGGGATCTACAACCCATCCTGGACATTGACCCCACACTTTCACAGGCCTTGGGTGGCAGGCCAGTCCTCGCCCACAGACAACCTGCCAACCTGAAACATATTCTCACCAGTAACTGCACACCGCACCATAGTAACTCTAACTCAGGAACCAATCCATGCAACAAACCTCGATGCCAACTCTGCCCACATATCTACACCAGCGATACCATCACAGGACCTAACCAGATCAGCCACACCATCACCGGTTCATTCACCTGCACGTCCACCAATGTAATATACGCCATCATATGCCAGCAATGCCCCTCTGCTATGTACATTGGCCAAACTGGACAGTCTCTATGGAAAAGGATAAATGGACATAAATCAGATATTAGGAATGGCAATATACAAAAACCTGTAGGAAAGCACTTCAGCCTCCCTGGCCACACTATAGCAGACCTAAAGGTGGCCATCCTGCAGCAAAAAAACTTCAGGACTAGACTTCAAAGAGAAACTGCTGAGCTTCAGTTCATCTGCAAATTTGACACCATCAGCTCTGGATTAAACAAAGACTGTGAATGGCTTGCCAACTACAGAATCAGTTTCTCCTCCCTTGGTTTTCACACCTCAACTGCTAGAACAGGGCCTCATCCTCCCTGATTGAACTAACCTCATTATCTCTAGCTTGCTTGCATATATGTACCTGCCCCTGGAAATTTCCACTACGTGCATCTGACGAAGTGGGTATTCACCCATGAAAGCTCATGCTCCAAAACGTCTGTTAGTCTATAAGGTGCCACAGGATTCTTTGCTGCTTTTACAGATCCAAACTAACACGGCTACCCCTCTGATACTTTAAATAAATTATTGTAACTGAAGTGATGATGAGATGGAGCAGCTGACCATTAAATACTGGGTTTCCACTTCAGTGCTCCATACCTGGTAATGATTTTGACAAGGAAAGAACAGTCATGTAAACAAAGCAACATGAGATTAGTTTTATTATTTTATTTTATAGATTTATCATTACTTAGCAGCCAAACATAATGCATATGGTTTTGTGTGTGTTGTCTTACGTTTTACATTGTGTTGTCTTACGTTTTACATTGTGTTGGTTGGAAAATGTACAGACCAAAGGAGCAACCTAATGGACTGGAGCTTTAGTCCTGTGGGGTGCTGATCACCGTCAATATTCACTGACTTCCTGTGAAGTGCTGAGAGTCCTCAGCGCCCAGTGATCAAGCCCATGTGATTACAGGACAAGATCTGGATAGCTTTGAACTACATGGGCTTAATATATTTTTTTCCTTTCACAATTTTCATTGTGTTGTTTTCTAACTAGAATGGTGTGCAACAGTGTATGTGGTTATTGTGAAATTCATGCCTTCCTTAGGTACCTTACAAATTTGGCCTGATACTTTGCTATACATCTGGATCATAGAATTCACAACCACGATGTATACTGCAGTGTTATTTCTTGTACTTGCACTCACTTTTTCACAGAGAACTGTTTTGAAAAAACTGTTGCTTTATTGTAACACATTTGAAATATTACAAAACCTTACAAAGATTTATCTCTTGTTTAGTTGCCATGGCCTCGTACTGTTACAGAACGGCTGCTGACAGAGATGTTTGATGGCACTGCAGCCCATTTCCTTGCCATCCTAGAAGCTCTCTCTGATAGTAATAGACAAGCATTGCGCCCTGCTCCACCTGTTCCCGATGAAACTGAGATTCGAGATGTGGTTTCAGAGCTTTTTTTTGCAGGCATGGATATCCTGGCAGGTAATGGCATAAAAATGAAAATACACTGGTAAAGAACCTCAATGTTTCTTATGCCCATAAAAGAAAAAACTCACCTGCAGAAGTATGTGTTTCAGTTATAACCATAGCACTGAAAAAAATCAAACTTAATTTTTTTTTTTAATTTTGCCTTTACAATATTTGATGTAAGTAAGTTTAAGTTTAAACTTTTGGCCAGATTCAGCTCTCAGTTTTACTAGTGTATATCTGGAGTAACTCCTTGTGCTTCACAGAAAGTCTGCACCTTTTCTGAATAGGTCACCATGGAAGGGGTCTTTGTGATGACCCAGGGTAGGACCCGCTTGATATATGCTTATTTGTATCTAGTCATTCCAGCATAGGGGATATGGAGACTGTGGTTGTTATTTTAGCACGTGGGCTGGAATGCTGGCTTCCAATGGGCTGTGATGGAGTCCTATAGCCAGCTTGTATGTTTTGATGGTGGATTCCATCCCTTGACATCCACTTCATTCCCTGAACAAAATACATTTAGTCAAGCTTTGTGTGAGGAGGAGTTAATTTCACCCTGAATGAATATGTTTTATTGCTGGTAAAACCATTTAAATAGCCTCTGTTTAAAAAAACATGCACAAATCTACTAATCATGTAATTAAAATCGCAGCTGATGGCTGCACATTTCTCTTGGGATTTGCTGACAAGTCTCTTTGGTGCAAACTTCATGTGACAGTAGGTCTTTGACAGCCAAATGCTTAGTTGCTCGTTATTATGTGTATGCCTAGAATGTTTCAAATTATTAACCAAAGATCTCTATTTCTTAGATTTGCCCTGGCACTGCTTAAAGCATTTTTAATCTCATGTGTTTGGGTATATAGAGCAGGTAATTTTCTGTCCAAAGTCACACCCATGCATCCCCACTAACTTTAATTTCAGTTTCATGAGTGTAATTTTGGAGAGAATTTATCTAATCCAGTTTATTTACCACATAAAATAGTTGTTCAGAAGGATACTTCAGGAGCCAAATTTTGCACTGATTTTCACCCCAGGCCTCTCCATTTAAGTCAGTAGAGTTCTATGGAGGTGTAAATAAGGACAGAATTAAAACCATGGAGTGGAAGATGTTTGGGTAATAAAATTCATGTATAAAGTAAATACATTTAATAATTGTATTTTACTTCCAAGATCATTATGACTAGAGCTGGTCAGAAGTTTTCTAACAAAACTTTTCTGTCAGAAAATGCTGATAATCAAAATAAAAATATTGTGTGGGAATGTGTTGGCTTTATTGACTCTTCCAACAGAAACCAGGCAGGCTTCCTGACAGCTTGTCTGCTGGTATTGTGGGCTGCCACAGAGCTGGGATCCTGGAAGCTCTGGAAGCCCCGGTTTGAGCCAGAGTTGTCAGGGCTTCTTAGCTTCTGGGTAGTTAAATCCTAGTGAGGAAAATAAAAAGGAGCATAAACTCTGGTAAGTGAAGTGTAAAAATATAATTAGGAAGGCGAAAAAATAATGTGAAGAACAGCTAGCCAAAGACTCAAAAGTAATAACAATTTTTTTTTAAAATACATCAGAAGCAGGAAGCTTGCTTTACAACAGTGGGGCCACTGGATTATCAAGATGCTAAAGGAGCACTCGAGTGATAAAGCCATTGCAGAGAAACTAAATACGTTATCTGCATCGGTCTTCATGGCTGAGGTTTTGAAGGAGATTCCCCAATCTGAGCCATTCTTTTTAGGTGACAAATATGAGGAACCAACTGTCCCAGACTGAGGTATCATTAGATGAGGTTTTGGAACAAATCGATAAACTAAACATTAATAAGTCACCAGGACCAGATTTTATTCACCTAAGAGTTCTGAAGGAACTCAAATGTGAAATTGCAGAACAACTAACTGTGGTTTGTAGCTTATCATTTAAATCAGCTTCTGTACCAAATGTCTGGAGGATAGCTAATGTGACACCAATTTTTAAAAAGGGTTCCACAGGTGATCCTGGCAATTACAGGCCAGTAAGCCTGAGGCCAGTAAGCCTGACCCCAGTACCAGGCAAACTGGTTGAAACTATAGTAAAAAAACAGAATTGTCAGACACATAGATGAACACAGTCTGTTGGGAAAGAGTCTACATGGTTTTTGTAAAGGGAAATCATGCCTCACCAATCTACTAGAATTCTTTGAGGGGGTCAACAAGGGGGATCCAGTGGATTTAGTGTACTTAGATTTTCAGATACTTCTTGACGAAGTCCCTCACCAAAGGCTTTTAAGCAGAGTAATCTGTCATGGGATAAGAGGGAAGGTCCTCTCATGGATTTATATCTGGTTTAAAGATAGGAAACAAAGGGAAGGAATAAATGGTCAGTTTTCAGAATGGAGAGAGTGGTTGTCCCACAAGGGTTTGTACTGGGACTGGTACTATTCAACATATTCATAAATGATCTGGAAAAAGGGGTAAACATTGAGGTGGCAAAATTTGCAGATAATATAAAACTACTGAAGATAATGAAGTCCCAAGCAGAGCTCAAAGAGCTACAAAGGGATCTCTCACTCTCAAAACTGGGTGATTGGGCACAAAATGGCAGAAATTCAATGTTGATTAAATGCAAAGTAATGCACATTGGAAAATGTAATCCTAACTATACAGATGAAATGATGGGGTCTAAATTAGCTGTTACCACTCAAGAGAGAGGTCTTGGAGTCATTGCAGATAGTTCTCTGAAAACATCCATTCAATGTGCCGTGGCAGTCAAAAAAGCTAACAGAATGTTGGGAATCATTAGGAGAGGGACAGAGAAGATAGAGGCAATATGGTATTTTCTTTATAAATCCATGATATGGCCCACATCTTGAATACTGCTTTCAGATGTGGTTGCCCCATCTCAAAAAAGATATATTGGAATTGGAAAAGGTTCTGAAAGAAATGATTAGGGGTATGGAATGGATTCTGTATGAGGAGAGATTAATAAGACTGGGACTTTTCAGCTTGGAAAAGTGACAACTAAGGGGGGATATGATAGAGGTCTGTAAAATCATGAATGCTGTGGAGAAAGTAAATAAGGAAGCGTTATTTAATGCTTCTCATAACACAAGAACTAGGGGTCACCAAATGAAATTAATAGGCAGCATGTTTGAAACAAACAAGAGGAAGTATTTTCTTCACACAATGCACAGTCAAGCTGTGGAACTCTTTGCCAGAGGATGTTGTGAAGGTCAAGACTATAGCAGGGTTCAAAATAGAACTATATAAATTTATGGAGGATACGTTCATCAATGGCTATTAGTCATAATGGACAGGGCTGGTGTCCCTAGCCTCTGTTTGCCAGAAGCTGAGAATTGGTGACGGGATGGATCACTTGATAATTACCTGTTCTGTTCATTCTCTCTGGGGCACCTGGCATTGGCCACTGTCGGAAGACAAGATACTGGGGTAGATGGAACTTTCGGCTCACCCAGTATGACTAATCTTAAGTTTTTATGTTCTTATGTAGTCCAGAAAGTGGGCTCCCTGAGCTGTGGGCAGCTTGGGGAGACTCATTAATTTGTTGAGAAAAAGTCAAAACAGAACTTTTTTTTGATTTTTCATAACAAAAATTTTGGACTCCCTTTGTTCCATGTAAATTTTGAAGTTGCGAGTTTTCATTATGATGATTTTTTTTTAATTTTAAAATTTCCTGCACAACAGAAATTCAGGTTTCTGAGCAGTTCTGATTATGACTAAATAAAATATAACATCAAACAAATTGTATAATTATGTATAATTATCTGATGAGTTACTTTTGTTATAGGTGGCGGCAGCTTTGCTAGTACACAAGGAAGTTATTGTACTGAGTCTTCTGGTGTAATAAGTGCATCATCGACACTTCTGCAGCTTATATTAACAGGTAAATTAGTTTGGATTTTCAAAGCCTTTTGAATCTAGTCATGCAAACTCTCAGCATGCTGAACTCCAATGGTAGTTCTATGCCTACAAAGTTTGCAAGATCCTACCTTCTATTAGTATTCACGCAATCAGAACTAATAATTAAATATTGTTTCCATTTTAATTACAAAGCTATTACAAGCTTTACTGAAGTAGCAAGTTGTAAACATACAGGTGTCATAATAAAATGCTACTACTCTGAACATACATAACACAGTTGATCCAGAGATCTTCAGGTGCTTTACAAATATCAAAGGCTAACTTCTGATGTTATAATTGTGAAATGTGCTTAGGGAGGTGAGGGGGTGGACGTGGCTGAGCAAAGGGTCCTTGAGTAATCGTTTCCGTGCAGAGCAGGATGACATGGCTTTGAAGCAGTGCTTAGTGCTCATTCAAAAAGATACCTGCTGCCAAACATTAATCTAACCCTCTTCCCAGCACCTTCAACCAAAGGGAATACCTTTTGGAGCTCACTCACTAGAACATTGCCTTGGGGCTGTGGAACGCTGCTGAATGTACTACCTAGGGCCCTTGCCTATGGTAGAAAGGAGCAGGAGACTCCCTATTCTGTCCTGCACCTATCTGAATTAACTTGAAAGGGTAGGGAGAAGAGGCTCTCCAGTATGTATATGTATATTTGCAGATATAGCAATGAGAACTATTCAGCTGTCTTTGCACAAGTTTTCCACGTTCCTAAAAGTAATAATTGGAGGGAGGGACATATGTGGGGACTGTGGTCGCAACCATTCTGAGGTTATTTCTGGAGGCATGTAGAATTAGGTCCATGACTTCATCAAAAAGACTCATTAATGCAGCAGCAACATGGACTTTTGGAATTAACATGACAATGCAGATATGTCAGTCCAGTCTTATAAACACTGAAAAATATCCAGCCATATAATACAGAAAGTCTATTTTGTGGAGTTATTGAGAAATCCCTCAAGATTGTTCAATGTTTCCAGAATTCTTGTGTGGAATTTTAGCTCTGTATTACACAGATGCTAAAAATAGCTTTAATTTTACTGAATGTTGTATTTTTAAAAATAATTGTATTTTTTTTGCCATTGTTGTAGGGAAAAATGGTGTTTCTGGAGAAGCTGCTATGAAGTTTATAAAGTTAGCTTTCAGCTATGAAGAGTGGGATGTATTTGATTCTACTATTGGACTGATTGCTAATTTTCTTCAGGTAATCCAAATTTACTGTACGGTATACATGAGGGTATTAAAACAGACTTAGGTTCATAAATTATTAAGGCAAATTTCCATTACTTATTTCTGTTTAAACTATTAGAATCAAGATGATCCAATATGGAAGAAAGCAGAAATGGAACTCAGGCTTATTATTGCGATGCAGCCTCTAGTGTCTACAAGAAGATCTAAACATGGCCTCTCTGTCCAGGAAAATATTTTTAAGGAAGCCACGATATCTCGCAGTTCTGGAAGAAGAACAATAGCACTTCAAGGTGTGTTGTAGACAGTTACAGCTATGAGCTGAAATAATTACATTTCAAATGTAATTTTTTCAGCAAGAAGTTTTATTTGTTGTGAAGAAGTTCTTTAAAATACAGTATACAATTTTCTGCCACTGTAACTAACAGTTGAGAAATTATGACCTCCTGAACTGTGTCTTATCAAATCATGACTTAATGACTTTCCAATAAATGGGAGACAATTCTAACTTCTGTTTTCAGACAGTTTTCCAGAAAAAAAATGAGCCTGGGATGGAACAGATTTGTATGATTTTATTTTGCACTTTTTTATGGTTCATATATCTGAGATTCCTTTTTATTTTAAAAAAAAAAGAGCTTGTTAAAGTGTACTGTCATTTAAATCGGTATTCTGTCATCCACAAAATTACGTGCATTTTGAAAACATTTCCATGTACCAAAATGGTAATGTTCGTTCTTCACAGAAGTGGGGAATGTGTAAAATGGGGAATGTGCTTCTCCTTCATATTTACTATTTCCTGAACCATATTGCAGCTGGTGCAGGTTGGAGTAGCTGCATTGAAATTAGGCTGACCAGACAGCAAGTACAAAAAATCGGGACAAGGGATGGGGGGTAATAGGAGCCTATAGAAGAAAAAGACCCCAAAATCGGGACTGTCCCTGTAAAATCGGGACATCTGGTCACCCTAATTGAAATCATCATGTTTTTATGAAATTTGTATGAGGAAATAATATCTTGATTTTACTTTTTCCTCCTTTATCAATTGTGACTGTAGAAGGATCCCTAAAGCCTGGAGACCCTTCTGATGATCTTGTCACTTTGGCAACCACAGTGTTTTCCTGCGTATGTACATCAAAGCAGGTATAAAAGAATTATGCACATTTCTTCTATGCAGTACTTGCTATTGTATCTGTCAAATTACTAGGACTTGGGCAGTCTTGTCTAGTGATTGGAGCAGGAGTCAGGCCCAGTGATCAGGGTAGGAGTCATGCCTAGCAGTTAGAACAGGAGTTGGGGTAGCCAGGAGTCAGAATCCAGGGTCAGAGCTGGATTCAAAGGCCAGGTGCCAGAGCCAAGAGTCAGAGCTGAAGTCAGAGAGTCAGGAATCAGAGTCAAGGGTCAGAACTGGGTTATCTGGAGAGAACAAAGGCAGGAGCAGAAGCTAATAGAGGTGTTAGGAAGTGCTTTGAGCAGCCTCTGAACTGCTGCAGGGCCTCAGAGACTCCTCCAACCAATCAGTTGGCACAGCCAATCAGGCAGCCTACTACAGGTCAGCTGCACTCATTAGGTTTCCTGGAGACTGGCTCTGCAGCAGGCTCTGATTCTTGACAGTACCATTATATGTAATTCAAGGTCAGGGGAAGTTATGCATGGTTGACAAGCTTTACAAATTACAACAAAAATGAAATTAATGAATGCATAAGAAATGTGATTGATTGCGATTTATTTTATTTGTTTTAATTTACTTTTTATTATGATTAGTCCTATGTAATTAAACTAGTTTCATAAAATTATTAAAGCCATTTTCAAAAACTACCTGGCTAACTGCAGCTTTCTAATAATCAAGGAAGGAGACCAAATTCCTTTTTGCTGTGTTGCACTCAGGGAAGCAAGTACATTCCGCTATATTTGAACATATCTCGAGCCTTAAGGGATATAGGCTAAAGCTCCAGCTAGCACAACTTGTCAGCTGCTTACATGACCACTCTGTAGTGTAGATGCAGGTTAAAACCACTTGAGTGCTGCTAGTTCTTCACTGCCTTCCCACAATTCCTCCTGTGTGCCCAAAAAGTATAGAAACGTTCTCCTCCAATTCACTGGGAAAGAATTCATAGACTGGTTGAGCTTACTGCAGTGCTAAGACTCCTGGGGTACAACTCCAGAAGTGTTAGGATCACACACAAGTGAGTGCAACACCACCATTGCAGTTCAAGTGTTATTTCTCAGTATGGCTGCTCTCATTCAACGTAAGCTAACTTGAGAGAACTAACTCCATTGTAGATAACTTTATTTAACACTGCAATGAAGACGTACCCATGTTTTATTTATATACTAACACATTTTTTAAACAGCAGTTAACTTAGATAGTTTTTACACCTTTACAAATATGGGTGCAACCAGATAAAATGTATTTCAAGATGTTAAAATGCATCATTACTAGGAGATAATATGCTTTTAAACAACTCTTAATTAAGATGTGTTCGCTGGCATATTTCCCTAGTCTCCATAAGGCCGTAATGATAGCACATAATGTTTGTGGCAAACTGGGAGCTTATACTGTACTGCAGCAATTCTAAGCAGAAAAGGAGAAAAGACACTTTCAACTTAAAAATCTCACTTACATTTTTTACTTACTGTTGCTCAAGCAACTCCTAAGGTTAATATAACTAGTGACCCATATTATTTTTCATGTTTTTTCAGTTTGTTTACTTGTTGCAGCACTTTTCATGTAGCACATTTGCTGTTTCCCTATATAGTTAATTACTCTACCCTTTTCTTTGTGTGAATCTTTCACATAGCAACAAGAGAAAAGAAATTAATAAAAAATTATTATATTCCACACCCCTCCCCCTAAAATTGGCAGGTGGAGACAGGGGACAGATTATATACCTGAAATGACTTTTAACTCTTCTTAAAAAAAATATTGGCTAGATTTCATGTTGATGGCATCCCTTATAAGAACACTAAATGTGGCAAAGTATAAATTGGCTACTCTCTGTACTAAAAACTAATTTGTCTGCACCTGTTTATGCAGCTATGGTAACATCTTTTTTTTCCCCCAGACTCTCCAACCAGATAAAGAAATACTTGTTGATATAGTAATGTTTCTGTGGCAGAAGTGCAAAGTGGGAGTTCAGCGGATCCAAATGAGTGGAAGTGCCTGCTTAAAATATATCTACAAATTCAAAGCTTACAAAGTACTCCTTTTTTCTTATTCTATTTCCATTCACATGAATGCATTCTCTGATGGCTAACCCAAGTTAAAATTTAGGTCTCAAATCGCAGAAGTAATTCCAAACTGGTACATATACATTGTAAAGTATAAAAAAATGCACTAATTTTAATGACAGTGTTTTTCATTTCTCCACTATTTTCTTCACATGTATACACATATTCTTAGTAATTTAATTATTGGGATGAGAACAACCCTCCTTCACTCCCACCTGAAAGCGCCTTGGAAAAAAAAAGAGAGAGACAAGGCACACAACAGATCTCTGTTCCATTTCTTTGTGAAGTCCAGTCTGTTACTGGGGGATAATCAGATAAAATGAAAATAACAGATTGTTCAAGGTGGCTGGGTACACAGTGTTAGGGGAAACACTTCCCATACAAATATTCTTGTTATTTTTGAAAGGAAGAAACATATGCTTCAAGGAAATCCCCCAAATACTGTAGGGTGAGGTTTTGTGATGTGCCTCTGCACAAAAATAACAATGTCTACACTTCAAAAAAAAAAACCAAAAAAACCCCCCCAGCTTCGCAGCAGAGAGTCTCCGAGCCTGGGTCAGCTGACTTGGGCATGCACTATAGGGCTAAAAATAGCAGTGTAGATGTTTCTGCTTGGACTGGAGCTTGCATTCTAAGACAAACCCATTTTGCTGATTTCCTGAGCCCTGGCTTCAGCCTGAGCAGGATTGTCTACACTACTATTTTTAGCCCCATAGCACAAGCCTAAGTCAGCTGACCCAGGCTCGGAGACTTGCAGCTGTGGGTTTATTGTTTTTCTGCAGAGTAGATGTACCCCTCTTGGTGCAGCAGAGAACTTGTAGCTCAGGAGAAAGGAGGTTGTGGAAAGGTGGAAGGGCAAAGATGGCTTTGAGCCAGCTTGATCTTGGGCTGCTGGAAAGGTTGAAGAGGCCCCTGCTGTAATTAAACACAGACTCCTGGGAGCCTTTATGTGTTATGACAGCCTCCTGGGGCTGACCTGTGGACAGCAACACTACCAAGAATATGTATAGCCCTGTGACCCTGCCCCAGGCACCCTTCTCTCCCAAGTACATCAGGGCTTCAGAGGGGATCTTTGGACAGCAGCTTTATGGCTGTCATTTTCTGTACCCAGGCCAGGAGTATCAGGGTATTTAGAACCCCTTTATGCTGCTTCATCCCTTTTACCTAGCATAAAGGAACTGGAGTGGGGTTAAGGATCTCATCCTATCTAAGGATCACTGTAGGGCGCAAACAACATTGGATCATATGCTTTCATAGCTTCCATGCCTAAAAGGTGACAACCACGGTTTGCCTTACAATGACTGCTTCCAAATTCTATGCACCTGATGAAATCTGCTATGGGATTTGGCATCCTGTCGTACCAACATATAGTACAAGAGATGTCCCATGCAGAACACCTGCAAAGTAAAAAAACAAAAGAAAACAAACAAAAGAACGTGTGATCTGAAGGAATGTTGGAGGAATCATGGAGAAGTGAAAGTAATAAGTGTCGTAACTTGGAAAAACAAAGCAAATTACTACACATAACTGATAAATTAATGTTTCTATGAAGACTATTAAGGCCTATATTTTGCCTAACTCTTGTGCAGGTACATGGGGCTGGGAGAGATGCAAGGAATTTCCTCCCTCCTTTGTGCCCTTTTTTTCACAAGGGCCAAGTACTATTATATTTCATGTGTTATGATCAATTTACAAGTGTCTCTAAACAATTTGGAGTGCAAAAAATCATCAATGTTTGGAATACATAAATATGAATTTTTTTATTCAGTTTTTTGAACAGCTTTAAGATTCTTGCTTTATATATTTTTCTTCTAGTGGGTTCACATACTTTGGATAATAAATGAAGTAATTCACAGCAGTAACATAATAGATGCTAATGTGGTAGTACTTGCAGAGGTCACATTACGTCTGACTGCAATAATGGAGAACATAGCTGACTGTGCAAATAAATCAGCAAAAACAGGTAAAATGTTCAACAAGGTAATAGGAGTGTTATTGGAAGTATATGGAAGGAATATCTAAATATAATATATAATTTGCAAATCAGTTTTCTTTTTTGTTGACCATTTTCTGAATTGAAGTCTGAGAGAGGTTTTCAAATATGTTTGTTTGTTTTGGTTGGTTGTTGATAGCAGCATGCTTGATTTTATTTTAAATAAATACTATAAAATATAAATGTTTTAGACCTAAGCTGGTGAGTGTGACAGATGCCATTCATTCAGAATAAATGGAAGAAGCAGTTAAGCTTCTTTATGGAGTAAGATAGCTGGAGACAGTATGAGCCACCACCCAAAACACAGGCCATATGCAAGGCCAGTCAGAAACAGCAATGTGGGCAGAAGAGTTTCTCTGGGTTTTGCTGGATGAAGGTAGGTCTGTTTGTGAGACAAAGCTCTGAGAATTAGCCAGAGAATAGCCAGTGAGAAGGAGACAGAAAGCCAAAAAGATAGCCATTTCCCGCAGCTCCTATTGGCCGGGAACGGTGAACCACGACCACTGGGAGCTCTAGGGGGCCATGCTTGCGGATAGTCAATGTAAACAAAATGTCTCGCGGCCCGCCAGCCGATTACGCTGATGGACTGTGTGCTGAAGGTTGCCGACCCCTGTTTAGAGCATTAAAAATGTGCAATAATCAAAACAATATGATTAATCTCACAGTCAAGTGCTAGAAAACTATTATTTCCACGGTCTTCAGTTATTAATAGAACTAGTCAATTATTATTAGTGTTATAAATTCAGTGCAGTTGATTTTGATTTTCATTTTACTTTTTTTTTTAATCCAGCAGGAGAAAGAAGTGAATCAGTATTACCTTCACAAACTCATATCTGTGACATTCCTGAAATACTGAAGGTAATATAAAATTCTTTGCCACTTGCATAACATTTTCAGAAAGCATAGCGCATGTCCCTTTCTAAAGATTTTAAAGTTAGAAACATTCCTATCAAATGTAGTTTTTAATTTTATGAAGTTGAAACATTTTGCACAGATATGCTGGAGCAGAGAAAAATTGTAGATACTTCAAATCTTCATCATATAAACCTAGAGAAGTTATTTTTTTCTGACCTTGTATAGTCCTTTGTGATCTGAAAAATATTTTGTGCTAAAGCTCATTCTTCCTTTATACCATGTCCATACTTCTTTCCATTGTATTCTCTCTGTTGTGCTGCAGTCAGAGCAGGCCTTAGCATGTGGAATGGACTTCCGAAACAATTTCTCAGGTGCTCCTCCAAACATAGCTGCACATAGCAATGTGTCAGGTGGGGATTCCCAGTGTTGGAATAGGAGTCCCAGGTCCCAACCCCATATCTTTGCACAAAAATCAACCCTCTCCCCTAGGAGGTCAGAGTTAGCATGCAATTAACAATAGAACAACACTGTTACCTAACCCTGGCAGAGCCAGGAACAGACCCAGGCCACGATCTTTAACAGGGGCTACACAGACTTCCTTGGTACAGCATATAGCAAAATGGTCCCCAGCCACACACAGACTCTGTCCCATGCGAACTACAAACCGGCCCCCATCAATACAACCTGCGTTAACACCTCTGTTGTGAGCGCAAACTGATTGGTCTTTTGGTGTGGTCTCAGCTATCCTGTCAGCTCCAGGCTGCATGTCTGTAAGAGTCCCCTTCTGCAAACAGCTGGTTCCTCTCCTAGCAGCTCCTAGTTGTGACTCTGCACCCCAGCATTCTGGGGTTTCTCAGTCTCTGCCCCAGCTCAGTGCTGCTGCTTCTCCTTTGCCTACGGTTGGCAAATTTCTCATTGCTGAAAACTGGACATCCCTGACCTTCCCTTGTCCTGCCTCTTCCCATGAGGCCCCACCCCCACTCACTCCTCTCCCCCACACTGTTGCTTGCTCTCCCCCACTCCGTAGCTTGCTCCCCCAACCCCTGGGACTCACCTGCCACCTGCAGAGCTAGGCTGGGAGGAACTGACATGGAGTCTGCCTGCCCAATCGGGCTACAGCAGCAGGGCTCTGGCTCAAAGAAGGATTGAGGGGCTGGGGGCAATTGGGGCACGGGAGGGTGGACAGGGAGCAGTCCCCGGAGCGAGGGGCTGAGGTGGGGGCATTCAGAGCACAAACTGAGGGGGGATGCAGAAGGGAAGATGGACAGGATCTCCCTCGGTGGTGGCAGTGGCACTGCGCTAGTACCTACCTCTCTGCTGGAGCTGGAGCTGAAGCTAGCGGGCCAGGAGCCAGTTCTCTCCATCAGCAGCTGAGCAGCTCCTCCAGGCAACAGCAGCTGCTCTTCCCCCTCCCCCCCAGCAGGGATGCTGATTGCAGTTAGTTCAGTAACTGGATTTTTAATGTTCAGTCAGTACTGCAGTACTGATGGGACACTGCCAGGTCCCCTTTTTGACCATACTTTCCGGTCAAAAACTGGACACCTAGCAAACCTACCTCTGCCCTTTCTTTTGTTCTCTCTTTGAACCTTCTCAGGCTTGGTCCCTGTCCTGCCCTCCTGTCTGCTCATTGGCTTAAACCAGCCCAGGTGGGCCATAGTTAATTCTGCGTCCCTGTTTTGGAGTGGCACTGCTCCCTAGCCTCTTTCCCGTCCTACATCCACCACCATATAAACGCACCTGTTCCCATGTAGCATCCACACCCCATGTCTTGACACCCTCAGAACTGCTGTATCAGTCAGATGGGGGGCCCCTATTTGTTTTTTAAAACATCAGGGTACTCCTTCCTCATTGCTCTTTTCTCCTCCCCCGCCCACCCCAGGGACAGACTCGGGTGCCTCCTCCTTGGGTTCTCCAACTTCGCTGTTCGGCTCCTCCCCTGCCATGGGGCCAGAAATGCACACAAGCACAAGGATTATCCCAGGAACTGTGTACAATAGAAACCTCTCAGAGATAGCACTACACAATGGCTGAACCTGCGGACGTCGCAGGTAAACAAACCAGCCTGGCCCGCCAAAGGTTGCCGATCCTTGTTCTAGGAGCTGACTGCAGCTGACTTGCAGCATGCCTGGGCCACTTTAATGGGGATGGCATCTCTAAGTCCAGTACTTCATGGTCAGGGCTTCCAATACATGATCATCCAGTACTTCTGGTTCCAGTGTTGTCAGCAGTCTGGACAGGGCATCAGCAATGGTGTGTCTTGCCAGACCAGAATTCCAGAGAAATTGTAGTTGGCCAGTCTTAAAATCCAGCATTGTTCTAGTGCTCCCATCTTGACAGAGCCGATGTGCTCCAGTGGATTGTTATCCATGTATGTAGTGAAGCAGGTCACTGCCAGGTAGCCTTTAAACTTTTTGGTGATTGCCCAGACCGGAGCCAGGAATTCTAATTTGAAGGAGCTGTAATTTTGTTCTTCCTATCTGATTGTTTTAATGCTTGACTGGCATATGTTTTCACCATCTCCCACCTCTCCTGGTCCTGGAAGAGTACAGCCCCTAGTTGCTGACATCTGTATACAGTTTGTAGTTCAGGTAGACCAAGTGAGTGGATGGACGATACTAAGCCTACGTCCAGACTACCCGCCGTATCGGTGGGTTAAAATCGATTGCTCGGGGATCGATATATTGCGTCTAATCTAGACGCGATATATCGATCCCCGAGCGCGCTTATATCGATTCCAGAACTCCATCAACCCCAACGGAGTTCCGGAATCGACAGGGAGAGCCGCAAACATCGATCCCGCGCAGTGTGGACGGGTGAGTAATCCGATCTTAGATATTCGACTTCAGCTACGTTATTCACGTAGCTGAAGTTGCGTATCTAAGATCGATTTCCCCCCCCATAGTGTGGACCAGCCCTAAGTGCGTCAACAAGTTTTTGGCCTGCTCTTTACCCATCCAGTCCTGATACATTGGGTGGTCACAGCTGCTAATGAGAGGTCCCATCAGTCCCACCCTAAGGCCACTCCCAAGGATAAAGAATTTACGAGGCAGGGTTTATATGGCAGGAAGAATTTATTCCGCCGCCGCTCTTCCAATAAGAGTCTCTCATCAGACTCTTTTGTCAAAATATAATTTTATTAATTTCTCTGCAATTTCTAAATTTGCTGACAAGTTGCCAGAGTACCATAAAGAACAGTTTTTAGCTTTGGTTTCTGAGAGACATCTTACGGTTCATACATCCCTTCAAGCAGCAGTAAACGCATGATATGGCCTCAAGTTCTGTAGCCATTGCAGTCTCCATGCAGTGTTATTTGTGGCTATAGGCTACTGGTATTCTAAGGTAGCTGCAGAACACAATAGAAGACGTTCTTTTGAGAGTTCTAAACTGTTTTCTGCTAATCAGATGATGCTATTCACACACTGAAGGACTCTCATGCAACATTTCATTCATTAGGAGCATATATGCTGGTTACAAAGAGGAGTCAGTTTAGGCTGCAATCTTACTCCAGACCCTCATTCCAACAGAGGTCTAAGTGAAAGCCAAGACCTCTTTGATTTGCCAGCCTTCTCCATTGGGCAAGGAGGGCGTAGGGGTGGGGTCTTTCTCACCAAGCAGCTGCAGTTTCCAAGCAATCATTTTGACTTCTTGGTCAGACAGCACCCCAACTATATCTCCTCTCTTTGGATCATGTCTGTCCCTTTTTCACTGTACGTGGGAAAGCATCACATCAGATATGTGAGCGCTCAGCAGAGTAAAGGAGGGATATGTTATCCAATTTACTTCCCTCTCTTTTTCCAATCAGCCTTCCCCATCCGTTTCAAAGACCTTTCTCATGAGTGTGTATTGCTTCAAGAACTATGGTCTCTTCTAGAATTGGGAGGAAGGAAGAAGTTTCTTACCAACACATAGGAAAAGGCTTCTGTTCCCAGTATTTCCCGGTCCCAAAAAAGTCTGGTGGCCTCTGCCCCATTCTAGATCTAAGAATGCTGAACTATTTCATCAAGAAAATCAAGTTCAGGATTTTCACCTTTGTTTCTATTATCCCTTCCCTAGATCTGGGAAATTGGAATGCTGCCTTTTGTTTACAGGATGCATACTTCCACATGGTGATACATTCTTGGCACAGGAAGTACCTTCAATTCATAGCAGCACCAACTGTTACTGGTACACAATGCTTCCCTTCAGATTGTCATCAGCCCCAACAGTCTTCACCAATTGCATAGCAATAATGATAGCTCATCACTGCTGTTTGGCCATTCAAATATTTCCTTACCTGGATGATTGGCTAGTTTGTGGAGCATCAAGTGACTAGGTGCAAAACAGCATCCTAGTCATAAGACAACTGTTCTCCCAGCTGGGCCTGAAACTAAATTTGGACAAATCACAATTACAATCAACACAGTGCATAACTTTTGTTGGTGCAGACCTCATTGCCAGGACCACCATAACTTACCTTCGAAAAGGTAGGTATCAGTTATAGCTTTCCTTTCTGGAAGCCTCAAGTCCAACCTTAAGACAGCAGTGCATGTTAGCTTTCAGCTCTTGGGTTACATGCCAGACTTCAACTCCACTGTCTGTAGGTCTGGATCTATTAGGTATGTTGTCAGTCCAACCACTCTTTGGACTTGTGGATTTGTGTTTCTGCATGAATGCTTCAGTCTCTTGATTTTGTGTCTGGATCCCCATTAAGTGTGCCAAAAAGTTATGTTTTTGTCCCGCAAACTGAATATAACTCTGATAACAGATGCATATACCAAAGTTTGGGGAGCCCATTTTGGTCAACTCCAGAAACAAACTCTTTGATCACGCCAGGGAGTTTCGCTCCGTATGAATGTGCTAGAGGTCTGAGCTGTTCTTCAGGCCAGCAAGATGTTTGTCTACCATCGAGAACTATGTGATACAAATTCTTACAGTCAACACCTCCGCCATGTTTTATCTTAACAAGCAGAGAGGTGCACGATGACCTCAACTGTGCCAGGAGGCAACCATCATGTGGAATTTGTTCATTAATTATGTTTCTCTGAAGGCTTTTCACCTTTCAGGAGTGAGAAAAACACTTGCAGATTCCATCAGCAGGGTTTTTGTATATCAACATGAGTGGACAATCAGGAAGGACATTCTCCTTCAGAACTCCCACCACTTAGGGAACCCAGCAATAGACTGGTTTGCGACCAACTTGAACAAGTGCACGAGATTTTGCTTAAGCCAGGCCACAGTCTGAGTTCCATCACGGATACCTTTCTTCTTCCATGATCCAGTCATCTCCTACATGCATTCCCTCCAGTTCCTCTCATTCTGTAGGGAACTCAGGAAGCTGAAAAGAAACAGAAGAACATTGATTTTTATTGCATGGGTGTGGCTGAGACAATATTGGGTCCTGGCCTTACATCAGCTTTCTGTCCAGTTGCCAATAATTTTACACTAGTTGAGGATATTCTGTCCCAGAATCAAGGCAAGTCTCTACATCCTAACCTCCAATCTCTCCATTTTATGCATGGATGATCTCTGGTTGAATTCTCAGGAGAAATTGTGCTCCTACATGGTTCAGACCATCTTGATGAGCAGAAGAAAAGAATATGCTAGAGCCACGTGTGTAGCAAAGTGGAAGAGTTTTTTGATTTGGACACAAACTCAACATTTATTGCTCTATCACATGGAAGTTATGTATATGTTAGACTATATGTTGGCACCTGAAATCACCAGACCTTTCAGTTAGTTTTGTGAGATGTCACCTGGCTTCCATTTCTGTGTTACATCTGCAAGTAGATAGATTTTCCATTTTCTTTTACCCTCTCATTTCCCAATTCTTGAAAGATTAATGATTACCATCCTGTATCTGATCCTGTACCTGTATGAGAACTTAGTGTAATCCTCACCAAACTATAGGAACCACACACCCCTTCAAGCCTATGGCTACAACCTCACTATTGTTGTTTATGAAAACAGCTTTTCACTTGGCAATCAATTCTGCTGTGGGGGTTTCAGAACTTCATGCTTTCTTCAGTGATACTCCTTTCATAATTTTTGACAAAGACAAGATTCCCCTTAGGCTATCTCTTAAGTTTATGCCTAAGGTAGTGCCAGATTTCCAAATGAATCAAACTATTAATTTGCCAATGGTTTTTTTCTGAAACCCCATTTTTCTAAAGCTGAAGAAACACTTCATACCTTGGATGTTCATGGAGATTTGGCATTCTACCTGACTGCACTAGATCCTTCAAGGCTTCTCCCGGGCTCTATGTAGTGTCAACTCAGTGAATCTCGCATTGGATTTCTGATTACATTAAGCTCTACTACAATCTTGCTCAAGTTTCTCCTCCACTGAGCATAATGGTTCACTCCACCAGGGCTCTGTCAACTTCATCAGCCTTTCTGAGCAATGTTCCCATAGCTGATATCTGCAAGTCAGCAACATAGTCATCTGTACCTACTTTTTTAGCTCATTATACCATCACTCAAACCTCTTGTAACAATGCCAATTTTGGCAATTGGCATTACAATCTCTGATCAGATTATCCAAAGGCCCTCTACCTCTAAGGGGCTGATGAGTCACCTGTAGTGGAATGTATAGGTGCACAATGACTTAAAAGAGAAAAAATAATTACTTATTCATATAGTAACTGTTGTTCTTAGAGATGTGTAGTGCACCTATACATTCCACAATCTTTTCATCTTTCCCGCTACCTTGGACATGACATACAGTGGTGCAAAGGAAAGGAGGGAGATGGCAGCCACGCCCTTTTTCTGCCCTTGCCTGAGAGTGTGAGGAGAGATGGGGTGCATGTGTCACTTAGTGTTACTGCTGGCAAAACTCTCTGACTTGAGTGCCCTAGGTACACAAACACCATCAGCAGCGGAATACATATGTGCACAACAGCAGGTAAATAACCATTTTTTTCCCTACCCGGACAATGCTCCACCAGCTGCTGGAATGTTCCTGGGGTGTTGCAGAGGCTAAATGGCCTGTGCATGAACTCAGAGTCCTATGGGGGTAATGAAGGCCATTTTTTCCTGGTCCTGTGATGTAATTGGTACCTGCCAATACCCACAAGCTAGTTCAATGGTGGAGAATAGGGAGGCGTATTTAAGGGCAGTCAATGCTTCTGCTCTGTAGGGGTGTGATCCTTATACATAACTTGGTTGAGTTTCCATTAGTCCACACAGAAGCGGAGTTTCCCTCTCTTTTTTTTTTCTTTACCAGAACATTGGGGGCGGCCCATGGACTGAAGCTTTCTCTGATAATACCTGCTTCCTTCATTTCATTGAGCATCTCTTTTATTGGTTGATATAAGGCAAGAGGGACCATCTGGAACCTCTCTTGGATCTGGGAGTGGTTTGTGACAATCAGATGCTGGATATGAGTCTGTCACAGGGTGCTCAACTCACTGTAGAGCGCCTCCTTCTGGCCATATTTGGGCATTAGCTCTGCCAGCCTGACGTCCCTCCTGTAGTTGCTCCTTCTGCCAGTCTCACTGTCTTCAGACTTGACTACTTCTGGTCACTGTAGTCCATCCCTTCCAGGGTATCAAAGTTTCTTGGGACCCGCTGTGCCAGGTAGTCTTTCCTCTCACTGCCCCTTAATGACACCACTGCCCAGTGGCTGGTAGGGGAAACCAGGCCCGCCTTCTACACTGGGTTCCAGCCCAGAGACCCTACCATAAGCAGTCAAGGTCTGCACGGCCTGGAACCTTACTGCTGTATACCTGGGCTACTTCCTATCTTTCCTTCTCTCACCCTGAGAGTGACTGAAGCCTCTTTCTTTCTGCAGCTCCCTTCTAGTCCCAGCTGCTGGGCTTTATACAGGCCCCTTGTGTTTCTATCCAGCTGAATTTTATCTCTAATTAATCCTTGTTCCCTGGCTCCTTTTCCAGGTGCAGCCTATGGAGTTAATTGGCCCACCTAGTCACCTAAACCCCTTAAGGCCTTGTGTAGGGTAGACAGCCCATCACAGAGTCACACACTCAAAGTTGCCCTGTGGCAGAATGTTTCCACATCAGATATTTCCTCTGTTCTGTGGTAATCTCCTCATTGCCCATATCTATCTCCTGGAGCCAGACCTCCTGAACCTTCACTAATGCTACTCTGCAAGGCAATAGGCGCACTCCCAGCCTCTAGTGTCTTGTTGGGAATTGCCACAGCTGTCCAGTCAAGGCAGAGGACCTGTGCAATGACCTAATTCAGGTTCAGGACTCTCTTGGCAGCACCCGTTTCTTGACAGTGGCCAAGCTACAGGCCACCATGATCAGGTTTGCACTGGTGTCGGGGTACGGCTCCACTGAGGTGATATAGGCTTTGCCTCTACATCAGTCTTTGTCTTACACAGGAGGACGGTCTTGGTGTCTGGTCCTATTCTCAGAAGGTGTGTGTCCCGGATCTTAGCCTTTCCATGCATGTTGGGGAAGCATTGGTACTTCTGTATTTCTCTATTGGTGTTCAACTACACCCTTTTCCCTGCAGAGTATCCAGGGTTAATGACCCTGCAGTGCCTTTAGAAGTTCATTATAGCAATAATGGAGCAGGTTCATGCATAGAACAACAGGGGGCAGGGTGTGGTTATGAGTTTCACTTACAGTGATCCCTTGTTGGCAAAAGCCCCATTCAGTGAAACCTTTGAAGGAGACTACTGTTTTGTAAGTTGTGTGTGAATGAAACATAACTTAACTGAAGCCCTTATCTTGTTCAGAGTGCACCCTTGTGCAGTTCAGGGCATTGCAGTGCTGTCCAGGCAAATACTTCTAGTTTATGGCATTTGTTCTTTTAAAGAAATCTAGGAAATTCATATTAAAAAAAACGTCTATATCGAGAGACCATTCAAGTTCCATTACTAAGCCCTATAGGACAAAAAGCTATATGGTATTATATTGTATTATTTGAGATATAATATGTCATTAGGTAATTTAAGGACCACGGGCCAGATTTTAAAAGGTATTTAGGCATGTAGTAGGCATTTTGATAAGCACCTAGGTGCCGAACATTTATTGAAATCAATGACTTTAGGCACATAGATGCTTTTGAAAATCCAAGTAAATGCCTAAATAAATTTATAAATCTGGCTCCCACAGGGAGTATCCTTAACACAGGAATATCTTAACTTTAGAATGCTTGCTTCTGAACCTTATTTTTTTTTACAGTTTTTTAATAGAATATTGTAAAACTGCTGCTAGAGAATACTAAATTTATGGCTGAGGTTTCAGCTCTGTTGTAAACATTTTTTGAGAAATTTGCCTTTGCGGATTTGAATCTTGTTTTAAAAAGTTTCAGGAGACTCTGTCCATGTGTGTGTGTTTAGTTATATGTGAATGAGAATATACATATTTACCACTAACTGATAAATGGCTGAACTTTAAAATTTCAAAATTAGCATGTGAAACCAATGGGAATATTGTCTGTCTAAAGAGAATATGGTTGGACCTTAATAGCAACAACAAAAAATGATTGCGCTTTGCTTTCCATAGTATATAATGTAGCTGTTAGCGCTACTCTCAGTTTATTTGTATGTGAATTTATTTCAGAAAAGCCCGGCAGAACAGTTACATTTTGCTTATGAAAATCTTGAAAAAGCAATTAATGGAATGAACACGTCTCGCTTAATGACCATTTTACCAGATGGAAAATCAGTACTTGACACCTATTGTACAAAGGTAAAGTATTACAGACCAGTCAGCTTAACTTCTGTACCCAGAAAGATAATGGAGCAAATAATTAAGCAATCAGTTTGCAAACATCTAGAAGACAATAAGGTGATAAGTAACAGTCAGCATGGATTTGTCAAAAAGAAATCATGTCAAATCAACCTGATAGCTTTCTTTGACAGGGTAACAAGCCTTGTGGATGGGGGGAAGTGGTAGACATGGTATATCTTGACTTCAGTAAAGCTTTTGATACTGTCTCACATAACCTTCTAATAAACTAGGGAAATGCAACCTAGATGGAGCTACTATAAAGTAAGTGAAAAACTGGTTGGAAAACAGTTCCCAGAAATAGTTATCAGTGGTTCACAGTCATGCTGGAAGTGCATAATGAGTGGGGTCCCTGAGGGATCAGTTCTGGGTCTGGTTCTGTTCAATATCTTCATCAATAATTTAGATAATGGCATAGAGAGTACACTTATAAAGTTTGCGGACGATACCAAGCTGAGAGGGGTTGCAAGTGGTTTGGAGGACAGGATTAAACTTCAAAATGATCTGGACAAACTGGAGAAATGGTCTGAAGTAAATAGGATGAAATTCAATAAGGACAAATGCAAAGTATTCCATTTAGGAACAATCGGTTGCACACATACAAAATGGGAAATGACTGCCTAGGAAAGAAGTACTGTGGAAAGGGGGGTCATAGTGGACCACCAGCTAAATATGAGTCTGCAGCATAATGCCATTGCAAAAAATGCAAACAACATTCTGGGACGTATTAGCAGTAGTGTTGTAAGCAACACATGAGAAGTAATTCTTCTGCACTACTCCGTGCTGATTAGGCCTCAGCTGGAGTATTATATCCAGTTCTGGGCACCACATTTCAGGAAGGATGTGAATAAATTGCGGAGAGTCCAGAGAAGAGCGACAGAAATGATTAAAGGTTTAGAACACATGAACTAGAGGGAAGATTGAAAAAATTGGGTTTGTTTAGTCTGGAAAAGAGAAGACTGAGAGGAGACATAACAGTTTTCAAGTATGTAAAAGGTTGTTGCAGGGAGAAGGGAGAAATTCTCCCTCCTCCCTCCCACGACCTTTGAGGATAGGATGAGAAGTAGTGGGCTTATACTGAAGCAAGGGAGGTTTAGGTTGGACATTAGGAAAAACTTCCTAACTGTCAGGGTGGTTAAACACTGGAATAAATTTCCTAAGGAGGTTGTGGAATCTCCATCACTGAAGATTTTTAAGAGCAGGTTAGACAAATACCTGTCAGGGATGGTCTAGATAATACTTAGTCCTGTCACGAGTGCAGGGAACTGGACTCGATGACCTCTCAAGGTCCCTTCCAGTTCTATGATTCTATTCAAAAAGACAAATTAGACCAATGGGTTTTGGTTAAATTAGAAACCCAGGCTATTTACACTTGGAAATTGTGGCACCCATTTCACAGATTGATAGATTCCAAGGCCAGAAGGAATCATTGTAATCATCTAGTCCAGTGGTGAGCAACCTGCGGCCAGTCAGGGTAATCTGCTGGTGGGCTGCAAGACAGTTTGTTTACACTGACGATCTGCAGGCATGGCCACCTACAGCTCCCAGTGGCCGTGGTTCCTGGCCAATGGGAGCTGTGGGCAGTGGCACAGGCCTCAGGGAAGTGCTGGCTGCCGTTTCCCGCAGCTTCCATTGGCCAGGAACGGTGAACTGCGACCACTGGGAGCTGCGGACGGCTATGCCTGCAGATGGTCAATGTAAACAAATCATCTTGTGGCCCACCAGCAGATTACTCTGACAGGTCATGGGTCGCAGGTTGCCCAGCACTGGACTGACCTCCTGTATAAGACAGACCATAGAACATCCCCAAAATAATTCTTACGGCAGATCTTTTAGAAGGACATCCCATTTTGATTTAAAAATTGTCAGTGATGGAGAATCTATCATAATCCTTGGTAAATTGTTCCAATGGTTAATTAATGGTTAATCCACTGTTAAAAATTTATACCTTATTTCCAGTCTTAATGTGCCTTTAATTTCCAGCTATTGGATCATGTTATACCTTTCTCTGCTAGATTGAAGAGCTCATTATTAAATATTTGTTCCCCTATAGATACTTACAGACTGTAATCAAGTCACTCCTTAACTTTCTCTCTGTTAAGATAAATAGATTGAGCTCCTTGAGTCCATCACTGTAAGGCATGTTTTCTAATCCTTTAATCTCGTGGGCTCTTCTCTGAATCCTCTCCAATTTATCAACATCCTTTTTGAATTGTGGATACCAGAACTGGACACAGTATTCCAGATGTAGTCCTACCAGTGCCAAATATAGAGGTACAATTACCTCTCTACTCCTATTTGAGTGTCCCCTGTTTATGAATCCCTGGATCGCATTAGCTCTTCTAGTCACATTATCACATTAGGAGCTTATGTTCAGCTGATTATCCACCACAATCCCCCGGTTTTTTTCAGAGGCACTGCTTACCTGGGTAGAGTCCCCCATTGTAAAAGTATGGCCTACATGCTTTGTTCCTAGATGTATATATTTACATTTGGGCATATTAAAACTCATATTGTTTGCTTGTGCCCAGTTTACCAAGTGTTGCACATTGCTCTGAATCAGGGACCTGTCTTCTTCATTATTTATCACTCCCCCCAATTTTTGTGTCATCTGCAAACTTTAACAGTGATGATTTTATGTTTTCTTCCAGATCATTGATAAAATGTTTTAAATAGCATAGGGCTAAGAACCAATCCCTGCAGGACCCCACTAGAAACACACAAGCTTGATGATGATTCACCGTTTACAATTATGTTTCGAGACCTATTAGTTAGCCAGTTTTTAATCCATTTAATGTGTGTCATGTTAATTTTATATTGTTTTAGTTTTTTAATCAAGATTTTGTGTAGTATCAAATCAAACACCTTACAGAAGTCTATTATGTCAATACTATTACTTTTCTCAACCAAATCTCATCAAAAAAGATATCTAGTTTGACAGGATCTGCTTTCCATAAACCCATATTGATTTGCATTAATTAATTTGTTATTAATCAAGTCCTAATCAGCCATTCCATTATCTTGCCTGGGATCCATTTCAGGCTGACAGACCTATAATTACCCAGAGCATCCCATTTATCTTTTTTAAAAATTGGCACAACATTAGCTTTCTTCCATTCTTCTGGAACATCCCCAGTGCTCCAAGACTTATTGAAAATCAATGTGATTGGTAGGGTGACCAGATGTCCGAATTTTATAGGGACAGTCCCGATTTTGGGGTCTTTTTCTTATATAGGCTCCTATTATTCCCCGCCCCCCGTCCTGATTTTTCACACTTGCTGTCTGGTCACTCTAGTTAATGGTCCGGCGAGCTCCTCAGCCAGCCCTTTTAAAACTCTTGGATACAATTTATTTGGACCTGCTGATTTAAAAATGTTTAACTTCAGAAGCTTCTGCTTAACATCCTTCAGAGATACTAGTGGAATGGAAAAAGTGTTATCACCTTATGTAGAAACTATATAATCTGTTTTCCCCAAATTCAGAACAGAAATATCTATCAGACCCTCTGCCTTTTCTGCATTATTATTGATTACTGTACCATTTCCATCTAGTAATGGATCAATATCATTGTTAGGATTCTTTTAATTCCTAATACATTTTTTAAAAATCCTGTTGTCCTTAACTCTGCTGGCCACATTTCTCCTTATGTCTCCTTTGCTTCCCTTAATAGTTTTCCACAGTTCTTACCTTCTGATTCGTATTCATTACTATCCACTTCCCCCTTCCTCCATTTGTTTTTATCTATCTATCTATCTATCTATCTATCTATTTATTTATTTATAGCTGCCTTCACTTTTACTCTAAACCAGGTCAGTTTTTTTTAACCAGCATTGCATTCTTCCTCAGTTGTTGCTTTCTGGGCTTCTAGTAAGTTGTTAAATGATTCCAAATTATCATTCACGTTTTTCTGGTTAAATTTTTCCTCCAGCAGATTTGGCTCATACACATTGTAAAACGCATCATCTCCACCCATCCTACATAAAAGGCATGTTGAAAATGATCATTTCCCTGATGTGAACTGCATCTATTATTTCCATAACCTATTGTGGGGTAGTTGACAACAGATAGCATTATTTCGTTTTTAATGTAGATAGTTCATTTGAGTGTACTTTTGTGACTTCTGCTTGTAAGATTGAGAAATCCTTGTTATATTTCTTACCTGTTTCTGTGTATTATACTTTACTATTGATTTTGCTTTTGACTATTGCAAAGAGAGAGAATTTCTGAATATTTGTGATCTATATAGTTATGGCAAATTGCTGAAACTTCCTCAACATACTGAATTAGTAATTTTCTTATTAGTAATTTCAAAATAAATATATTAAAACAGTTTATTTTAAATCAGTATTTGCTTAATTAATGCTTCCTTTTAATCAGAAGAATTCAAATGGCCAAAATATGAATGCTTCTTCAGCATATGGTGATGATAAGCCAGCCCCAGGAAACAATTTTGTGATGGATTTACACTTGGAGCTTATTCAGGCTCAACACAGAGTTGCTGTGAAACTTCTTAACATGAAACAAGGTAAGATTTAATAAAGCTAAGTAACTTTCACAGTTGGATTAATCTGTGCATTAGTATATTTTTGTAATGTTATTTAAGTAATAAAATCTTGTCAATGTTGTAAAATGCAGCAAATTTGGGGCAGTTTATATTTCACACACAATCAGAAATAACATGTTGAGATTAACGTCTGTTTATCAAACAATATCCTGCAGTCTTTAATCTGTACACAGTTACATCAGTGGGAATTAAACCTTAAGGACTCCAGGATTTGGCTCCTAGACAGTGAGTTACATGATTTCAATTGTATTGCAAATTGCTGTAATGTCATTAAAAAGAAGGAAGGAAGAAGCTCTGTAGATGGATCATCTGTAGTATACACTCTCTCGCTCTCTCTCTCTCTCTTGAAAAGTGGATTTGAATAATTTATTTTATACTATTTGTAGTCTCAGTTTCTATGCTACCAATTTATCCTTATCTACTCGATGTTAGCAAGCAACCTGCTTTCCCACTCTGGTATAGAAGGCCCCAAAGAACCACTTTGCTTGGTCCATTTTTTATATTTAAAAGCCACTATAAATCTTGCACTACAGAATTTCCAATGAAATCCTAGCGTGGTAGGGTACCTCCTTCACCTTGTCGGCCTCAGTGTTTCTCCCTTGGACAGTGTAGGGGCCTGGAGTAAATCAGTCTGACTCTGGAGGGGTTTTCTCTTCACTGTGGTTTATTTTTCCTTATTTACATGGTTGGCAGCAGGATAGGCCCAAGAAGTTCTCTTAAGGAAAACGAGAACAAACCCAAACTCCCAACGCAAACAGAAATATTTTCCCCTTTCCCTTCTCTGGGCTGTTACCATACGACACTGGCTCCTCTCTTTCACCAGAAAAGGGGTTTTTAAAGGTCATTAACAGCCCTTAATTTTTATATATATATATATATATATATATATATATATATATATATATATATATATATATATTCTCATGGGTCACAGTCCCCCAATACAGATTGTCCCCCCACCACACACACAGTCTCACACTTCCCAACACACACTCTGTCACGCAGTCCCCCAACACGCAGTTTTTTTCTCTCTCTCTCTCTCTCTCTCTCACACAGACACAGACACAGACACACACACACACACGTATTATTGTTGTTGTTATTACTTCTTGGTACTTCCTGTCAAAATGCTTGTGGTGAGCCAGGAGTGGCTAGGGGATGGAGGAGGGCCGTGGGCTCTGGCAAGGTGCAGCCCTCATGTGACGGCGCGAAACCTGCCTTGAGCCACTGCCACTGTCACACATGAAGCTTGGGGTATGTCAGCAATGGGGAGGTTCTGGGAGTCCGTGGGTGGGAGCGGTGGCTGTGCCCCCTCAACACACTGGGGTCAGCAGTGCTGGCTGGGGACTGCTTTCAGTGGAGCATAGGGCATCAGTTTAATAATACTGCGTAGGGCCTCATAAATCCTAAAGATGGCTCTGATCACACTCTTCTATCATTCAGGACTGACTTTGTCACACTAGATAACATAAGATCCCTCTTTCCCCATGAGCTGGCAGTGCTCCTAAGGATGGCAGGGATAGGGGGATGGAATATTTTTGCTTGTGAGCTCACTCCAAGAAATGTTGATGAGCCAAACAAAAGAACAGAGAGGAGCAGCTATTGTCAGAGTAGGAATTCAGATACAGAACTACCTATAAACCCTCTTACAGTACTCTTCAACAGGGACAACATAATGAGCAAGATGATGAAGTGTTTCCTTTCCATATAGGTGTTCAAATGGATGGCAAAAATCTCAAGTCTACTAAGTCTCCTGGGAAAGATGTAAATTGCCTTAATCTCTTCACAGGTAATAACTATTAGTGTATTGATTAAAAAGCTTAATGTATTATTGCTGTAAAATATGTAAATATTTAAGAGTTCTTATTATTTCACTTGTTTAACAATATATTTGTTTTATAGAATCAGATATAATGAATAAAATAAAAAAGAATAAGTTATCCAAAGCTATCTTCCTGATGCAAAAGGCTATATTGATGTTCCCTAAAGGCTCAGCCAGTTCTTCCCAAAAGCACCTCCTTGAGGTAATATAAATTATTTTTATTGTGAAATTTCTGAAGTACCCTTTAAAATATCAGTTTTTCACATTCCATGTAACTGAGGACTGGATTAATTATTCTTGCAAAAACACCCAAAAGGAAGGGATTTGGGGAACCTGAAGTCCACATGAAAACCCTGTTGCAGAATTTTCCTTGAAGCATTCCATGAGGTGGGATAGAGGGAGGAATAGAAGGAAAGGGAAAGAAATGTTTTTGACTCTTGTGGAATGGGCATTTGTTTCATCCCTAAATATCATGGATTATCTGGAGGACAAGCCCTCCAGGCACAAATCCTGCAGCTCTGAGCCAGGTCTGCAGATCTCCCCAAATCCTTCTTGTCCCAAAATGTAGGATTTTCTCCTAAAACTACATTTGGATAGAGATTCAAGATGAGATATGTTCAGTCCTGGATCAATGACAGGTGTACGACTTGATATTTTTCAACTAATGGGGGTGAGTGCATTGCATGCCTGATCCAGAGCCCATTGAAGTCATTGGGAATCTTTCCATTGACTGCAATGGCCATTGCCCCAATTCCTATCCATTAGAATCCTCTCTTTGTCAGTGAAATACAGTACTTGTTTCTAGCCCTGGAGCAGGAGGATATTGGACTCTAAAACTTGTGACTATACAGTATTAGAAAATATATTTTCTGTCACTTTTTAGAAGATTCTAAAATGTTAGTTATTTTTCTCATCCTTTCAGTCCCAGACAATTGGACCATGGTAACAAAAACACCTGGCTTTACAGATAAAAGAATACAAAAAGTGGTCCTAATAAGATTTTTAAAAATCCTAGAAATATTTTAAACTATTTTTTCTGTAAAGTATGTGGTATATGGCAGAATACAAAATGGGGTGCGGTGCTGTGAAGATTTACCAGCAATTTGGCTGTGATAACCTGCAGTTCCACCACTTTTGAGTAAGATGGCCGTCCCAAACAAATGCTGGTAAAGAGTTTATTTCATATCATGCTATTGTATATTCTTTTCTCTTCCTGTGTATCTATTGCACACCAAAAAGGTAGGTAAAAAGAATGTTACTTAGATTTGCAAGTTAGGTACTCAAGAGTTAGGAATGCAAGAAATAAGGTTGCCTGTGCAACCTCCTAGCTAGCAGAAGGAGAAAGCTGGTGCATGTGGGTGGGTGAAGAAGTGGGCTGGCTGCTGGGATGTAACAGGGCTATCTATTTCCTGAGCATCCACTCATGGCCAAAGGTCATTGTTTCCCTGAACTCAGTCCAAATGTAATTAAGTTACTACCTTTCTAGGGATCCAATGTATTTAGTCTTCTAGGTACACACTGGCCATCCAGGCCCCAACCCCATTCAAAGTCTATCTCCTCTTAAGTAGGGATTCCCAACCCTCCTTCCCAGAACTGGGTCCTATCACAGTCACAGGCTTTATTTGGCTGGAGTTCAGCCTTCTGGTTCTTTCTACTCCACTTTTCTGGTATCAGGATCTTCCTGAACTTTGCCTCTTCACTGTAGCTTTCAGCTGGTCTTTATAGTGGAAACACTAGATCGCTCTGAGGTTGGGCTCATCCTGTAATTCGGGTTGTTTTAGCCTCACGCTCTCTGGCTCATGGGACAAGCCACCCTGTTATATGGGGCCATCTGCTGAGATTCGGGATGGTGGAAGGGAGACTGATCCCGCTCTCTCTCTCATCTTTCTGCTACCAGTATGGGGTTTACCACGGTGCCACTGACGCCAGGGCACTGGGCCCACGCACCAAAGGCGCCCTAGTCCAGCCCACTCTTCTCCACCCCCTGCTCTCTCCTGCTGGGACAGCGGGCAGAAGCTTGGTCCTGCCAGCTTCTGCTGCAGGGCAGGCTCCGCCAGCAGGCAGGTCCCCCCTTCCCTGCCTCTTTCCCAGAGCATACCACGTTCCTGCCCCTCCCCCTCCCAGTGCTTCCCCCACCACTGAACAGCTATTTGCCGGTGCGAGGCAGGGGGAAGAGTGGGGCCACAGCGTGCTTGCTGCTCAGGGAGGAGGCAGAGAAGAGGCAGGGACAGGGCCTTGGGGAAGGGGGTGGAATCGGGGCATACCCCCCAGGCTTCTGCCATGACCCATTCAGGGCAGGGGGCTGGGAGCACCCCCAGCCCTCTGCCCTGACTCCTGCACCCCCACACACAACCACAGCCCTGACTCCTGCACCACCCCCACATCCCAACCCCCACCATGAGCACCAAACAGGAGCTCCTGCACACACACCCACATTCCCACCTGCACCTCTTGCACCAAACAGGAGCTACCCCAGGTAAGTGCTCCACACCCCAACCTCCTGCCCCAACCCTGAGGCTCCCTCACCCTAACTCCTGGCCAGACCCTGCACCCCTGTCAGCCATTCTCTGTGCAGGCAGCATCACACCTGCCCAGGGCACTGCAACAATCACACACCTTTATCCCCTATTTAAAAATGCATAGGGGAAACTGAGGCACCCACACAGTATTCAGAGAAAACATTAAGAACATTCCCACTTGTCACACTGGAGGAGGGGCAGCTCAGTGCAGAGAGAGATGAAGAGAATGGGCTAGAACCAGGGGAAAGGTAGGTCCGTGCTCTATGTGGGCAGGGGGGGAAATCCTGTTTTCCCCCTCCCCAGCCCTGCTGTGCTTGCAGTTTACCCCCAGCCTCTCCCTTATTCTGGGGACCAACCCTAGCTCCCTCCCAGCTGTGCTTTTGCCCCCAGCCCCTGCCTTGTTCCAGTCAGCAGGGACTAATCCTCCCCCCATGCCCCGCTATGCTCATCTTGCCCCTGGCACTTGCCTCGCTCCAGCTGGGGGACCAGTCCTTCCCCCGCCCCACCATGCCCCACTGTCAGGGTGGATAAAACTATCTAAAGATAGTTTTAATTAAGACACATTATATCTCATCATGGAATAGAGATTATAAATTCTAATTCCATAGTATGAGACAATATATTCATGTAATGTTTAAGAAAAGTTTTGTAAATGAGTTCCAATAGTTCATGGATTAGGGACCCAATCTTATGGGGTTCCACAGGCTTCTCTATAGATTATTTAGGTTAATCTTTCTATCTACCCAATGGGACTCAGTGCTCAGTCTAGAGGATACCATCAGAAATGCTTAGTTTTGTAGTTCTCAAACTGTGGATTTGTGTCTCCAGAGGTAACATGCTTGTTAACAGCAAAAATGTTTTAAATAAATAAATAATGTTTATAGGTGAGAAATAACAGACCTCAACTCTATTGTCCCTCTGAAAATTTGGGTACACAGAGTCAATCCCTTACCTCTCTCTAAAAGGGCAAAGTTTCAAAAAGTTCAATGAATAGAAGGTTGTTGGGGGTGGAATAGATCTGGACAAAGAGAAGAAATCTGGAGATAAATGTGAGAAGCGAGGGACATATGCTTTTTTGTTAAAATATTATGTTTGCTGTTGAAGAAAAAAATCCAGAATACTTAACTTTGTTGTTTTAGTTAAATAAAACAATTTAAATGTCTGTCTGGTGATGTTCTCCCAATACAGCATGGCAAGAAAATCCTCCAAATATTAATGATTAACCTGTTGCATTGGAGATAGTTCACCTCCCAATGACATCGTAAATATCTGCTCAATTACCTTTGGTAAATGAAATTACCAAAAACCTACATCTATCTGTGAGTTGTGAAGAGTATGTATTAAGGTTATAACAACCAACAAGGATGCACTTTTATGTAGAAAACCATGATTAAATCGAGTCTTCCTGACTAGGAATTCTTCATGATTTAAATCAAATCCACCCTGCCCGCTGTGCTCTTGCCCCTGGCCCCTTCATTCCCCAGGGGGGCCCACAAATCTGTTTGGTGCCGGGCCCACAAAAAGTTAATCCGGCCCTGCCTCCTGCACCGAGAGGTTGGGTATGATAGTCTGATAGGCCACTGCAGATATATGCTGCGTCTGCATGGAAAATTTGTAAGGGGAAGTCCTTCCTCACTCTTTCTATCATCTCGCTAGGAGGTTGGGAGGATGCTTCTTCCCCATGTGGTGCACCCAAGGGGAGCCCAGCCCAGACTAGCTGTCTCTATCCTCACTCTTAGAGAGGCTCTCTGCTTCAGAGTTCCTAGTGCAGTGTCTGCTGCTGCTTTTGTGGCAGCCGGGACCAAACTTTAGGTTAGAATATTCAAGTTTAGTTGTTATCTTGTCAAGCTGCCAAAATTTTTACTGATGGCACAAATAAGAAGGTGAATGGCAACTTTCAAAACATTTATAATCAAACCTGAGTAAAATTCTATGGGACCAAAAAAAACCCAAACCCTTCCCCCAGGGCTTTCTGACTACTCAATTTCAGAGGTCTGCTGCAAACAAAAGTGGTGGTAAAACTTCTCACAAAAAGATTTTAACAGAATCTTTTATAATTAAAAGAGTTAGGAAAACTAAATATAGGAGACACTAATATTGTGTTACTTTGTGTATGATATGGGTCACTCAAGTGATAATGCCTGCGCTAATGGCCTTTTACTTGATCTTCAGATTTTATTGTATTATAGCATTTTCTTCAATTTTCATTTGGGTTTATTTCTCTTTTGAAAACAGTTTTTACTGAGTTCTGAGGAGCATTTCAATACTGAGAAATGTCTTAAATTTGTAGCAGTTGAGAATTAAGTACATTTTAAACCACTTTGTCATTTGAGTGCTATCAATTTTAAAGAGAGAATAAGCGTGTGAAATTTTTCTCTTCAGACCATTAATAATAGTTGTCACTATGGAAGCATGAATATGCTGAGTTCCTATCCTGTTCTCAGAGAACCTGGTCTAGTGTCCAAAACTCACCCTTTCCTGGAGCGAGCAATACTGCTGCTCAAAAATACTGATGCAACATAACTTTATTAGTCAGGACATGTAGGTGACTGAAATCAGACACAGGATAGATTCAAGGGGCAGGGTGCAACTTTATTAACTTAACACTGGGGAAGGGCATTATATACTCACCCATCTCTCGTGTACCGGAATTTAACTGGGTCCAGTGTTGAGTTATCGCAGGGGTTCTCAAACTTCATTGCACTACAACCCCCTTCTGACAACAAAAACTACTACACCAGCCCAGGATGGGGGACTGAAGCCTGAACCCACCTGAGCTCCGCTGCCTTGGGGGCCAAAGCCTACGGGCTTCTGCCCCAGGCAGAGGGCCTATAACCTGAGCCCTGCTGCCCAGAGCTAAAGTCCTCAGGCTTCAGCTTGGGCCCTGGGTGGTGGGGCTTTTGCTTTGGCCCTGCACACCAGCAAGTCTAAGCCAGCTCATAGACTCTAGGACTGGAAGGGACCTCGAGAGGTCATCGAGTCCAGTCCTCTGCCCTCATGGCAGGACCAAATACTGTCTAGACCATCACTAATAGACATTTATCTAACCTACTCTTAAATATCTCCAGAGATGGAGATTCCACAACTTCCCTAGGCAATCTATTCCAGTGTTTAACTAACATGACAGTTAGGAACTTTTTCCTAATGTCCAACCTAAATCTCCCTTGCTGCAGTTTAAGCCCATTGCTTCCTGTTCTATCATTGGAGGCTAAGGTGAACAAGTTTTCTCCCTCCTCCTGATGACACCCTTTTAGATACCTGAAAACTGCTATCATGTCCCCTCTCAGTCTTCTCTTTTCCAAACTAAACAAACCCAATTCCTTCAGCCTTCCTTCATAGGTCATGTTCTCAAGACCTTTAATCATTCTTGTTGCTCTTCTCTGGACCCTCTCCAATTTCTCCACATCTTTCTTGAAATGCGGTGCCCAGAACTGGACACAATACTCCAGTTGAGGCCTAACCAGCGCAGAGTAAAGCAGAAGAATGACTTCTCGTGTCTTGTTTATAACACACTTGTTAATGCATCCCAGAATCGCGTTTGCTTTTTTTGCAACAGTATCACACTGTTGACTCATATTAAGCTTGTGGTCCACTATGACCCCTAGATCTCTTTCTGCCATACTCCTTCCTAGACAGTCTCTTCCCATTCTGTATGTGTGAAACTGATTGATTGTTCCTTCCTAAGTGGAGCACTTTGCATTTATCTTTATTGAACTTCATCCTGTTTACCTCAGACCATTTCTCCAATTTGTTCAGATCATTTTAAATTTTGACCCTATCCTCCAAAGCAGTTGCAATCCCTCCCAGTTTGGCAAACTTAATAAGCGTACTTTCTATGCCAACATCTAAATCGTTGATGAAGATATTGAACAGAGCCGGTCCCAAAACAGACCCCTGCGGAACCCCACTTGTTATACCTTTCCAGCAGGATTGGGAGCCATTAATAACTACTCTCTGAGTATCAGAGGGGTAGCCGTGTTAGTCTGGATCTGTAAAAGCAGCAAAGAATCGGGTGGCACCTTATAGACTAACAGACGTTTTGGAGCATGAGCTTTCGTGGGTGAATACCCACTTCTTCAGATGCATGCATTTGAAGAAGTGGGTATTCACCCACAAAAGCTCATGCTCCAAAACGTCTGTTAGTCTATAAGGTGCCACAGGATTCTTTGCTGCTTTTACTCTCTGAGTACGGTTATCCAGCCAGTTATGCACCCACCTTATAGTAACCCCATCTACATTGTATTTGCCTAGTTTATCTATAAGAGTATCATGCGAGATCGTATCAAATGCCTTACTAAAGTCTAAGTATATCACATCCACCGCTTCTCCCTTATCCACAAGGCTCGTTATCCTATCAAAGAATGCTATCAGATTAGTTTGACACGATTTGTTCTTTACAAATCCATGCTGACTATTCCCTATCACCTTACCACCTTCCAAGTGTTTGCAGATGATTTCTTTAATTACTTGCTCCATTATCTTCCCTGGCACAGAAGTTAAACTAACTGGTCTGTAGTTTCCTGGGTTGTTTTTATTTCCCTTTTTATAGATGGGCACTATATTTGCCCTTTTCCAGTCTTCTGGAATCTCCCCCGTCTCCCATGATTTCCCAAAGATAATAGCTAGAGGCTCAGATACCTCCTCTATTAACTCCTTGAGTATTCTAGGATGCATTTCATCAGGCCCTGGTGACTTGCAGGCATCTAACTTTTCTAAGTGATTTTTTACTTGCTCTTTTTTTATTTTATCTTCTAAACCTACCCTCTTCCCGTAAGCATTCATTATATTGGACATTCCTTCAGACTTCTCAGTGAAGACCGAAACAAAGAAGTCATTAAGCATCGCTGCCATTTCCAAGTCTCCCGTTACTGTTTCCCCCTCCTCACTGAGCAGTGGGCCTACCCTGTTCTTGGTCTTCCTCTTGCTTCTAATGTATTGATAAAAAGTCTTCTTGTTTCCCTTTATTCCCATAGCTAGTTTGAGCTCATTTTGTGCCTTTGCCTTTCTAATCTTGCCTCTGCATTCCTGTGTTATTTGCCTATATTCATCCTTTGTAATCTGACCTAGTTTCCATTTTTTATATGACGCCTTTTTATTTTGTAGGTCACGCAAGATCTCGTGGTTAAGCCAACGTGATCTTTCCTAACCATCGGAATAGCTTGCTTTTGGGCCCTTAATAGCGTCCCTTTGAAAAACTGCCAACTCTCCTCAGTTGTTTTTCCCCTCAGTCTTGATTCCCATGGGACCTTACCTATCAGCTCTCTGAGATTACCAAAATCCACCTTCCTGAAATCCATTGTCTCTATTTTGCTGTATTCCCTTCTACCCTTCCTTAGAATTGCAAACTCTATGATTTCATGATCACTTTCACCCAAGCTTCCTTCTACTTTCAAATTCTGAACAAGTTCCTCCCTATTTGTTAAAATCAAATCTAGAACAGCTTCCCCCCAGTAGCTTTTTCAACTTTCTGAAATAAGAAGTTGTCTGCAATGCAGTCCAGGAACTTACTGGATAGTCTGTGCCCCGCGGTGTTATTTTCCCAACATATATCTGGATAGTTGAAGTCCCCCATCACCACCAAATCTTGGGCTTTGGATGATTTTGTTAGTTGTTTGAAAAAAGCCTCATCCACCTCTTCCACCTGATTTGGTGGCCTGTAGTAGACTCCCAGCACGACATCACCCGTGTTTTTTTACCCCTTTTAGCCTAACCCAGAGACTCTCAACATTTCCATCTCCTATGTCCATCTCCACCTCAGTCCAAGTGTGTACATTTTTAATATATAAAGCAACACTGCCTCCCTTTTTCCCCTGTCTATCCTTCCTGAGCAAACTATACCCATCCACACCAACATTCCAGTCGTGTGTATTATCCCACCAAGTTTCAGTAATGCCAACCATGTCATAGTTGTATTTACTTATTAGCACTTACAGTTCTTCTTGCTTATTACCCATACTTCTTGCATTTGTATATAGGCATCTAAGATACTGGTTTGATCTTGCCTCCCAGCTTTGCCCTGACCCTCCTTTCTCTGCCATTATAGCCCATGCTCCCTCCTGTTTCTGACCCATCTCCCAGGTCTTGTTCCCCACTTACCTGTGGGGTTTGCTCACCTGTCCCCGTCGAACCTTGCTCTGGCAACTCCATTAAAACAGGATCGTGACCCACTTTGTTGTTCCAACCCACAGATTAAGAACTGCTGGGTTATAGAATTCCCTCGATTTAACAAAATCTTAGGTTAGACCCTCCTTAGCCTACCCTTGGACTCATCTCACTTCTGAAACCTCTTTCCCACCCTTCTATGGGGGTAGAGGGTAACAAAGGGGGACCTCAGCCTGTGAAGAATTCAGGCTATTCCTCCTCCTGGAGGCACAAGTTTCACCTGCAAAATCAGTGTTTCTTTTATTCTGGGAGCTAGCTTTAGCCTTCTTCTGCACTGGACACTGGCTGCACGTTGCAACAAATAAATGTTGTTCTTCAAGTGCTTGCTTATATTGATTTCAGTTAGATGTGCATGCATCGCATGCACAGTCATTGGAAAGTTTTTCCCCTAGCAGCACCCATCGGGACAGCTGTGGAGTCCCCTGGATTGGTGCTTCCATGGCGCTCAATATATGACCTTGCTGACCCGGCACCCGTGACAGTCATTGGAACTTGCTTTGCAAGTTCTCCTCTCATTCTCCTAGCCTTTCAGTTTGCTGTAGTTTCAGTGTTAGTTGTAGTTATGGAGGTGGCTCTGAGATCGCAATCTGCCTTGGCATGGCAAGATCTGGCACCAAGTTCATTGGTGTGATGTGCTGTAGCATCCATGGCAGAAGCGGCACGGCAGAAGGACTCTGGCACAGAGACCCACGGCACTGCTGCTCCCCTGTGCCGAAGCCGGTGGGAACTGCCATTTCCCGGTGCCACAGAAGCAGCACAGGAAACAGGGTAGGAGTGGATCTCTGCTTTCGAGTCCCACTCCTTTGGATTTGGCCAGTGGGGTGCGTCCCAGGAAAGAGCACCTGGTGCAGAGAGCTTTGGAGCTGGCACTGTCAACTTTGGCCCCAGAAAGGGGACCATTGAGTCCGGTGCCATTGGACTCCCCAAGCCATGTGGTGGAAGAGATGGGGCTACCATCCACCCCAGACACCTTTGACGCCACAAGGGACCTCATTGCCATGACGGCACCACAGTCTCTGGCCCTCCACAACAAGCTGGCAATATTGCATCCGCCTGCATCTCCAAGGCATCACTTTCCAGCACCAACAAGGAGGCGCTGTTTTGAGTCCTGGCACCAATCTATCTCATGAAGATGCTCAAACTCGCAGCACCAGTCAGACTCATGACACCAGTCTGGCTTCCGGCACTGCTTACCATACCGGCACCGATCCTCATCTTGACCCAGGTCCCCAACTCAGTGGAGGTCCTGTTCTTGGCACCAGTCATCACAGCACTGATTGAGTTCTTGGCACTGGTTGTCTTCCTGGAGCTACTCTGGATCTCAGCACTGCTTCACATCCTCGTGGCACTGCTCACCAACCCAGCTTCGCTTGGCACCACAATGGCTGTTGAGATCTCAGTCCTCATTTTCGGATTTGGGCGGTGTCCAGATACTCGCACCGGCACCCACTGGTAAATAGATGCCCCAATGTGGGCACAATGCCATGGCTGGCGCAATGGCAGGGGCTGGCACAGTGGCCCTTTTGGAACCCCTGGGCATATCATCATACTCAGGGTACCTTGTCCAAGGGCTCCTGGTCGGTGGTATCCGAGACCGGGTTGCCAGTGGCCTCAGCCAGCTGCTCTGATCCCACAGGTGCTGAGGGGGGGGACTCCGGCCTCTGTGCCTCCCCTGGAGCCAGCCCCTGCTCCTACAGCGGATCTGGGGATAATTGACTTGGAACAGGAGGCTGGGCAGAAGGTCCCAATGGACCAGGAGGTCCAGGACGATCCTGTTCCCCCGCTTGCTTCCTCATCATCCTCTCCAGACAAGGCAATGGCAGGGAATTTTACTTTAGGGCTACCACCCATAGACAGTCGTGCCCACCAGGACCTACTGCGCAGGGTGGCGCACAATATGGGCCTACTGGCCGAGGAGGTGGTGGAATAAAAAGACCCAATAGTTGACTGTACTGGCCCCAGAAAGTCCATCCAGAGTGGCCCTGCAACTTATCAAGACCATCCAGTCAACTTAAAGGTCTTGTGGCAGACCCCAGCCTCCATTTTCCCCCCACAGCCAAAGGTATAGAAAGGAGATACTTTGTCCCCTCTAAGGAGTACGAGTATTTGTACACCCACCCACAGCCTTGCTCCTTGATAGTGTTGTTGGTGAATGAAAGTGAGAGGCACGGGCAGCAAGGACTATAAAAGACTTGACCTTTTTGGCAGGAAGGCTATTCCACAGGGGGCTTACAGCTCAGGATTGCTAAACAGCAGGCAATCCTGAGCAGATACAGCTTCAACTCCTGGAACTCCATGCTGAAATTTATGGAGCTGTTACCCTCGGACAGTTTTGGGGCTGTTGTTGAGGAGGTCAAGGCACTGGCACGGACCTCTCTTTACAGGCCTCACTGGATGCTGTGGACTCAGCGGTGCACACTTTGTCCTCAGGCTTGGCAATGAGGAGGAGCTCATGGCTGCAGGCCTCGGGTCTGCCTCCTGAGGTTCAGCAGACCCTCCAGGACCTGCCCTTTTATGGGGCAGGATTATTTGTGGAGCAAAGTGACTCCAGTCTGAATAGCCTAAAAGACTCAAGGGCTACACTGAAGTTGCTGGGGGTGCACACCCCAGCTACTCAGCGGAAACATTTTAAATCACTGCCCTCTCAACATCCCTACCAACTGTGTCCTAGACAGGACTTTTCTAGGAAGTGCGGTAGGAATGGCAGACGGAAGCCGTCCCAGCCCTCGCCAGTTCCGGGCCAGGCACGCAACTCTTCAGGCTCCAAGCAGGCCTTTTGAAGGTGCACCCGGGGACGGTGTGCCAGACTATGGACTGGATCCTCAACCCTGTTTTCTGAACCATCTATCCCACTTCTACCATGCTTGGTCCAAATAACATCAGGCTGCTGGGTTTTTCACACGGTAGAAGAGAGTTATTCTCTCCAGTTCTGCTCCTTTCCTCCCTCCCACTCCCCTTCCCTGTCCCTCTCCAGGGACCCTTCTCACAAGCAACTCCTTATCCAGGAGATGCAAATGCTCCTTGTCACAGGGGCAGTGGAGGAGGTTCCTCAGGAGCTAAGGGGCAAGGGATTCTACTCCCATTATTTCCTAATTCCCAAAACCAAAGGGGGTCTCAGACTCAATCTAGATCTGTGGATCCTCAGCAGATTCATGGTGAAGCCGATGTTCCGCATGGTCTCCCTGAACTCGATCATTCCCTCTCTAGATCTGGGAGACTGGTACGCGGCCCTCAATCTCAAGGACATGTACTTTCAAATATCCATATGTCCTGTTCACAAATGATACCTCAGGTTTATGGTCAGTCGCAACCACTTTCAGTTTACGGTTCTCCTCTTTGACCTGTCCACAGCCCCTTGGGTGTTCACCAAGTGCATGTCGATCATTGCTGCCTTCCTTCGCTGGAGGCAGGTGCAGGTGTATCAGTACCTTGATGACTGACTACTCTGGGGGCACTCCAGGGACCAGGTAGAAGTGCAGATATGTATCGTGAGGTCCACGTTCAACAGGTTGGGCCTTCTTCTCAACGAGAGCAGGTCAACCCTGATACCAATGCAAAGGATAGAGTTTGTCAGGGCAGTACTGGACTCGGGTCGTGCCAGAGCATTCCTGCCAGAGACCCATTTTCTAATGATCTCAGACACCGTACAAGGTCTCAGTACCCTACCACGAGAGTGAGGACCGGCCTGAAATTACTCGGTCACATGGCATCTTGTACATACATGGTTCGGCATGCCAGGATGCGTCCCAGACCTCTCCAAATTGGGCTCATGTCAGCATACTGCCCGGGATGAAACAGTCTGGACTCTGTAGTCACTCTTCTGGGTCACATCCTCTAGTCCCTAGGCTGGTGGCTCAACCAACAAGACATGTGCAAGGGAGTCCCCTTTCACAGACCTCAGCTCTCCCTGTCCCTGGTAACGGACGTGTCTGTGCTGGGTTGGGGCGTGCACATGTGGGACCTTCAGACACAGGGCCCCTGGTCTCAAGATGAGCTCTCACTCCACATCAACATTAAGGAGCTGAGAGTGATTCGATTAGTGTGCCAGACCTTCCAAGCCTACTGAAGGGGTCAATGTGTAGGAGTCATGATGGACAACACAAATGCAATGTTTTACATAAACAATCAGGGTGGCACCCATTCCTCTCCCCTCTGTTGGGAAGCCCTCCAGCTGTGGGAGTTCTGCATAGCCTACTCTATCCATTTGGAGGCGACCTATCTCCCAGGATCACAGAATGAACTGGTGGACTACCTCAACAGATTGTTCCGCAACCACGAGTGTTCCATCCGGCCGGATGTCATCCTCACCCTCTTCCAGAGGTGGAGAACTCCCCATATTGAGCTCCTCGCTACTCAGAATAATGGAAAGTGCCCAAGGTTCTGCTCCTTCTGGAACCACAGCCAGGGCTCCCTCGCAGATGCCTTCCTCCTCCCATGGTCAGATCATCTCATGTATGTATTCCCATCGTTTCCTCTTGTACACAAAGTCCTGCTCAAAGTCTTCAGGGACAAGGCGGCGGTCATCTTGGTGGCTCCGGTGTGGCCACACCAACACTGGTACACCACGCTCCTGGGCCTCTTGATAGACACCCCAATCATGCTACCACTGCTCTCAGGCATGATTACCCAGGACCATGGTAGCCTTCGTCACCCAGACCTCCAGTCTCTCCACCTCATGGCCTGGAAGCTTCATGGCTAACCTCCATTGAGCTCATGTGCTCGGAATTGGTCAGGGAAGTTCTTCTTGGTAGCAGGAAGCTCTCCACTAGGGCCACTTATCTGACAAAGTGGAAGTGGCGTGCGATCTGGTGCTCCCAGGGCTGTACTCCACCGTTGCAGGCTCCCAATCTTGTCATCCTGGAGTACTTGTTGTAACTCATGCTGCAAGGTCTTCTTCCATCAAGGTTCACCTGGCAGCTATCTCTGTATTCCACCCGGGAGTGGCCGGGCACTCCGTCTTCACCAACCCCATGGTAAGCTGCTTCCTCAAGGGCCTGGAGTGCCTGCACTCTCAGGTTTGATAGCCAATCTCTGCATGGGACCTCAACCTGATTCTTTCCAAACTCATGGGACCTCTGTCTGAACTGTTGGCAACTTGCTCAGTCCTGTATCTATCATGGAAGATTGCTTTTCTGGTTGCCATTACTTTGGCAAGAAGGGTCTCGGAGCTCAAGACACTCACCTCTGATCCTCCATACATGGTCTTCTTCAAGGACAAGGTGCAGCTCAGACCTCACCCGGCTTTCCTTCCAAAGGTTGTGTCCCGATTTCATTCCAACTAGGACATTTTCCTGCTTGTTTTTTACCCTAAACCTCATGCAACCAGCCAAGAGCAATGGCTCCGCTCTCTGGACGTTGAACGAGTGCTTGCTTTTTACATCAAATGCACGCAGCCATTCCAAAAGTCCAGCCAGCTATTTGTGGCAATAGCAGACCATATGAAAGGTCTCCCGGTCTTGTCGCAGAGGATCTCATCATGGATTACCTCCTGCACCCACACTTGCTATGAATTAGCCAACGTTCCAACCCTGGCTCTCATGACCCATTCCACGAGGGTGCAGGCCTCATCGGCAGCGTTCCTGGCCCATGTGCCAATTCAGGAAATCTCCAGGGCAGCAATGTGGTCCTCGATGCACACATTTGCTGCTCATTACACTATAACCCAGCATGCTAGAGATGATGCAGCCTTCAGCAGAGCAGTGCTCCGGTCTGTCATTCCATAACTCCGACCCACCTCCAAGGTAGGAGTTGGTAGTCACCTATCTGGAATCGATATGAGCAAGCACTCAAAGAAGAAAATATGGTTACTCACCTTCTCATAGCTGTTGTTCTTTGAGCTGTGTTTCTCATATCCATTCCAAACCCACCCACCTTCCCCTCTGTCGGAGTAGTTGGCAAGAAGGAACTGAGGAGGCACAGGGTCAGCAGGGTCATATTTGAGCTCCATGAAGGCATGACTTCAGGGGGCTTCACAGCTGACCTGATGGGTGCTGCTAGGGGAAAAAAATTCTGATGACTTTGCACACGGCGTGCGCACACCTAACTGAAATGGATATGAGCAACACATATCGAAGAACAACAGTTACAAGAAAGTGAGTAACCATTTTTTCAAAAAAAAACTCCTACTATTGAATTTCCAAGACCTACTCCTTTTATCCTGACTGTGCCTCCATGTTCTGTAAGGAAGATGAAAAATCCCACAGCACATCTGCCACTTTGGCCCAATGGGAAAAAATCCTTCCTAATCCCCAAACAGGCATTAGGTTAGACCTGCAACATCCTTAAAACACAGCTCCTGTGTTACATCTACAGGGAAGGAGGGTGACGTAGCGAAAGTGGACAAAAGGCCCCCAAAACCCGAGAAGAGGTTTAAATTAATGGAGAAAGAGGGAAAGCGGGGCAGTCAGCTCTCAACCACCTTCCTTCCCCACTTCCTGGCCAATGGGAAGCAGAGGACCCATGGAAGAGGAGGAGGGGCTCAGTCCTGCATTCTCATGCATGTTCTCTTCCACACTCTCATCTTTTTTCTGAGCTATTTCACTGCCAGTCCTATCAGTATCCCACTCAGTGAGATAAAGTGAGGAACAGGGGGCAACAACCTAAGCTTCCTTTCCAACCATGGCTGTTCCTAAAGTTTCCTCTCAGAAGCTTCTCCGAGTTAGCTCTCCACTTCTCTCAGAGAGCAGGAGTTTGATCCCTTTTATGTCTTGACTGGAGCTAACGAGTTGCCTGCCAGCATTAATTTTAATCAGCACCAATAGTAATTACTCTCATCTTTCTCTACCGTTATAACACCTGAGTTTGGGTGACTCATCAAAGAGCCCTGCATTCCTGTTGTTGTATATTGTGAAATTCAGTTTAGCACAGAGGGCTTAAACAATGTCCCATTCACCATTTACAGCTCTCTAATCCTAAACCCAGGTTATAACTAATGCATGGGGCACTATGCGGGGCCTCAGCATTGTGGAGCACTTTATCATACTATAATATTAATTTTGGAGATATTTTGCAAATGTGTTTTGATTTTTCTTTTCTGTTTGGTTTTTCACCTTGATTTTCTCTTCTATTCATATTTTTCATCATAGGAAGCATTAGCTTTAATTCAGAAGGTTGAAGCTGAACAAAATGCATTGTACTCCAGTCTGAAACAAGCTATGACTAGCAAGAAAAATAGAATCCCCCCTCCTCCTCTGTTGCTTTCCAGATCACATTGCTCCATGACATTTAAACCAGCTCCATTCACCTCAGATGTTCAGGTAATGCTCTTCATAACAACTCCATAAGAAAGATGTGAAACTATAAGTGGCAGTGAAGAAAGTTGATTCAGCAACACCATATTTATCACTGTGCTCTTTATCGTTCTTAGGTATATTATGTTGTTTTAACTGAATACATTCTAAATTCTCATCTCTGTGAGTCACTGGTGACTCACTGTTGTGACCTTCACATTTACCTGCAACATTTCTTTTCCTGTGGTCTGTTCTCTTCTATTACTGCTATATATCATCCGTTTATGCTACCTGTCAAAGACTAATCCTTCTGCTAAACAGACACTATGCACACTTCAATTTGGTGTAGAAAATAGACACTATCTGTAGTTTTCTCAAGAGATGAATTTTAATAGTAAATCTTTTCAAACATGTTCATGTTGTGTATAGAAATGGTGAGGACTCAATTTCTGTTCAGAGTTATAAACAAAATTCTGGAAATAGTGTTTTCAGACTGTATATTTATTATGACCAATTGACTGAATTGAAACCTTGAATTCACTGTGGGACAATATCTTTCCATTTATGCCCTAAATAATATTTTTTTAAAAGTTTTAAACCTAGTTAAAGTGTCCAATATTTAACATTTTGTAATTAGTATGGGTATTTATTCCACTTTGTTTAATATATGGCCTAGTAAATTTTTAACAGATCTTATAAGGTGTTCTCCACTAGATGGTGCAATATGTTAATTTTTTTCTATCCTTTGTTCAAGAACAGACCTTTTCCAGGAGCCGTTTTTTCTCCCTGAAAGTACATGTATATGTTAAATTGACATCAGAGAGATTTAAAAAAAAATCCTTCTTAATTAAAATTACATACTCTCCTAAATTACATTTAAATAAAGGTGCATAAATTTCTTGCAGTGAAAATCAAAACAACTCCAAATATATTCCCTTATTAATTAAAAAATGGTTTCATTTCATGAAAAAAGTGCTATATTTCACTTTATATTTGTTTGTTTGAAAATGAACCGATTGTTTAATGATAATTAGTTAATTGTTAAGTCAAAAATGCAAATTATAAGAACAGGTAAAATTATATCTATTGAGAATTTTAGTTTGGTGTGTTCATGATTGTGCATATTTACAGTGAAGATGTAGCCACTCATTTTGTTGGATTTTGTAAAGAAAGGTGCAACATAACCTAAAACAAAAAGGGTACATTCTTGTGTGAAACTTTAAAGGAAACTGTCACCAGTTTAATTAAGTTGTAATATTAAGAGACAGGTTCTGATACTCATGTCAAGTAGCATCTTACTTTACAAGTGGAATCATTGATTTCAGTGTGACCATACATGAACTATTCAGCAGGAGTAAGGATATCAGAATTTTGCCCTCAATTATTGTGAGTTTGATTATTTAGTATTGATGTATGGAGTCATGTTCTTTCTTAAGTTCTATTATTTGTTTTTACAAAATAACATAGTGTCTCGCAATGTAGAGAAACAAAATAAGTCTGAGTCATGCCAACATAATTACATGATGTTTAGATTATGGATTTGAATTCGGTCTTCTCTGTAGCCTGTTCATAGGCCTTGTAAGCCGGTCGTGTCGGGGCTCGTCCCTCTCAGGCGCGGCGGGGAGCCAGGGCGCCTCCTAGCACGCCGCAGTCCGGGTAGGCTTAGCCCCTCCGCAGGTGTTGAGGGGGGGTACAGGGTCTGCAAACAAGGTAGAGCCCCGGCCCTCTAGCCGGGGTCGGGGCTCTCAAAGTAAATAAGCCCCAGCCCCTGGGCAGGGCAGGGCAGTAGCAGTTCAAGCTCAGGCCTCTAGCAGGGGCTGAGCAAACACAGTATCAGCCCAGGCCCTTGGCAGGGCAGGGCAGTAAAAGTTCTAGTTAGCCCTGGCCCTTTGGATCAGGGCAGAGCAGTGGCAAAGTCAAAGGGGCCCAGCCCTTGATCCGGGTGGGGCACCAAACACAAGTCTAGTTAGCTCTGGCCCTCTGGATCAGGACAGAGCAGTGGCAATAGGCGGGAAGAGGGGGAGTCTGCCACCCGGTTACGGGTGGCTGGGGGAACGTAGGCCCTCCCACTCCACTGCGTTCCAGCCCGGGGCCCTAGCAGCGGTCAAGACCCGCTGCGGTCAGTGGGGATCCTGGCCGCAACACACTGACATGGGTTCGGGCTCTTCAGGAGCCAAACCAGGGTCGGCTACCCCCAAGCCACTTCCAACCTCCCCCTCTCTGGGTACCTGGTCCTTGCCGGCATCATCTGGGGGGTCCCAGACCATGGGCTCCTCCGGGTACTGGTCGTGGGGAAGCTCAGGCCACTCCTCGGGGTATCGGGCACACGGCAGGTCAGGCCGACGTTCCTCCGGGTACCGAGTCTGAGGCAAGTCCAGCCAGCGCTCCTCTGGGTAGTGGGCATGGGGCAGGTCAGGCCAGCACTCCTCTGGGTAGTGGGCGCGGGGCAGGCTGGGCCCAGCGGGAGCCCGGGCACCAGCGTCTGTCCTCTCCGGCAGCCTGCTCCCAACTGTGCGCTGGGGCCGGGCTTTTATACTTCCTGTCCCGCCCCTTGACTTCCGGGGGGCATGGACAGGCAGTGCTGACTCCGCCCACTGAGGCACCTGCTCTGGCTCGTCCCTTTCAGGCGCGGCGGGGAGCCAGGGCGCCTCCTTACAGGCCTACTGTATGTAAACTGAGGTGATCCATTTTTTAGTGGACAATGTCTTTATCCAGTAGAGCATTTAACCACAAGCTTAATTTTAAGTATGTAAATAACTGTATTGAAGTTAATGGGCCTATTTCAACATCTGTTTAAGTCAATGTGAGTTTTTGTATAGACTTCAGTGGGCTTTGGATAAGGTCCAGTCCTCACATGCTCGCTTGTCTAAGTAATTTGCTGGGTCAGGGCCCAGGTGTCCACATCATTAAAACCAACATCACAAATGGCACATTTATTGGCAGTTTAATCAAAGGACTGAATGAGTAGGCATGAAAAGCTAACTCTGACCTGTAGAGATGGTCCCCTTGGGTCATGTTTGAACCTCATTGGAGAGAGTAGAGCAGCAGTGTACATATTTGGCTATGTCTATACTTTGAGCTAGGGGGTCTGATTCCCCTGCTTGCGTACACATACTCCTGTTAGCTCTTATCAAGCTAGCACAAGTATAAATAACAGTAGAGCCACAGTAGCATTGAAGTGGCAGCAGAGACACAGCTTAACCATGCCAAGTACATACCCATCGGTGTCAGATGGGTTTGTATGTGGCATGGCTAAGCCAAGCCTCTGCTGTCACTGCCCATGCTGTTGCAGCTACACTACTAGTGCTCGTGCTAACTCTCATTTAGCTAGTGTGAGTATGTGTGTGTGAGCAGGGGAATCACACCACTTGCTTGTAGAGTAGACATAGCCTTAGTCACTGTGTGATTTTGTACCTGCTTTCTGACTAAACTGGAGTCATTTTCTAGTTCCATTAATCTAACAACTTTCATAATAACTACATTCACTTTAAAGCCCTTATTCTTATTCAGAAAATGTCATAAATTCTTCATTAGACAATATTGCTTCTCACAGTAAATTTTAATACATTTGAGATGATAGTAGATATCAAATATTTAAGTTGTCTTTTTCTCAAAAGGTTTCATGGTACAGTATTTTGGGCTGCGTAACAGCAGGAAGCAATTTAAAAGTAAGATTAAATAATCATCATCTTCCAAATGCAGGAGAAGAGGTAAGATCAAGGTAAAACCTGTGCAAGTCAGTCTCCCTCACTGAATGAATCACAATAGGGCTTTCACTGGAGTATGTATCTATCATCTTCCCCCTTCCTCATCTGTATCTAATCAGCTAGTAGGCCAAATCTTTGGTATACTTTTGATCTTTATATCAAGTGTTTTAAGTTCTGCAGGTCTTAAGACACTCTACCTTCAACTCTTTTGGAATAATGAGTAGAATGCTTCCAAGATGGTTACATTAGAGTCCCTTTTTACTATAGTAGTTTTCTTAAAGGAAGTCTCTACAAAATAAAGAATAAAACAGATGAAAATGTAACATTTGTTTACAGTTTCTGCCACTAGCTGCTTACAAGAATATAGAAATGGAAAAAGAGAAATTTAAAACAGATTTGAGAAACAAATAAGGGTGGTTCTTTTAATATTTTTATTAAGTAAAAATAGAGATGGAGCTATATTTCCTTTTTTAAAGGATATTACCTTAGATTTATTTTCACCCCACTCTTGGAGATTTGAAGGTGTCATTCCTCTGTAGCTGTCACATTCAAACATGAAGGTCTCTATACTCTTTGGGGGAGAGAACTTGAACTCTTTTAGGCTGTATACTTAGCTCTTCTCTGTGTACTCAGCCACTCTCCAGAAGGGCCTAAGACTTTTTTCTTTCTGCTTTCAAGAAAGCAAACTTGTAGGTTATCTGCCTTACCAGTCTCTCCAAGTACACTATCATAATCTGATCATAACATTCCGACACCTGCCATGGAAACTTCACATATTTTATAGGCTAAGTACATTCCTTGATCAGTGAATTTGATAGGTTGTAACTTTGATTATATGAAAGTGATTAATAAAGAAACAAAAGGTATTACAATAAAGGTTTACTGTATTTTGTTTACTTTTTGTTATATGCAATGCACATAATTAGAAATATTTTTGTTAACAGATACCAGCTGATGGAAAAAGCCTTTTGGAAATAAAAGGCTTAGATCCCAATGAAAAGTACATATTTGCAGTTGCAGCATATTCCTCGGATGGAAAGCTTATTGGTGATGCCATAGGGGAAACAACTAAACCAATCCTTGCTTATCCACCACTTTCTGCTACTACTGCTCGAGCATACCTGACTCAGGTAGACTGGATTTTTAATGAATAGATTAATGTTTTTAATTTGATTCAAGATTTGTTTCTGTCCCTGTGAATGGTGGTTCCAAACATTATTTTAGTCAGGTTCCAAGACAAAATTTCAGGACTTGCCTACAAACATAATTAGGACAAATCACAACTTTAAAACAATAAATGACAGACTTTAGCACTCTTACTAATTCTTACTTCAAAAATAATGTGGGACCATCTGAAGGGGGAAGATGTTTTTGGACTAGGTCTCTTATCCTTTTCTTTCTTTTTTCTATGTTGGTCACTTCCTGTTTAATCCCTTTTTAGTCTCTTGTGTTTTTTTTCTTAGCATTCTCCTCTTTCCTTGTGCTTTTTGGGGTTCAGGTCAACAGCAGGAGATCATCCTCACAGAGCCGTAACAACCATTTAGGTGATCTAGGCGGTTGCCTAGGGCACTAGGATTTGGGAGGAGGCATTTTCTTCGGCATTTAGGCGGAGGGAGCTGGGGCAGGGGAATGCGGGGAGGGCTGCCTGCAGCAAGTAAGCCAGGGGGCGGCCCGCAGGGGAACTCTCCCCCCCAGCTCACCCCTGCCCCGCCTCCTCCCCGAGCATGCTGATTGGCGTCGCAAGCTTGGGAGGCGAGAGAAATGAAGCAGCGACAGCGTGCTCAGGGCGCTCATGCTTGTGCGCAGAGCAGGGGTGAGCTGGGTCGGGGGGTCCTCAAGGTGGAGGGTGGGGGATGGGGAGCTGCTGCAGGGGGGGCACTTCAGGGCCGAAGGTGGGAGCTGCTGTGGGGGTGGAGGGGCGCCTCAGGGAGAGGGTTTGGGGACGGGGGTGGGTGCAAGGTGGAAGTTTTGCCTGGGGCGCGAAACATCCTTGCACCGGCCCTGCATCCTCATGGGACTCTCTGAGGATTGGGGATTAAAGATTTGATTAAACTTCTAGGAGCCAAATCCAACCCCTCCAAAGGAGAAACCAGCAACAGGTTTCAGGAAAACTCTGTGAGGCACCTTCTTTATACTTCTTATAAATTGTCTCATCAACAAGGAGGAATTTGAGGGACCTGCATATTGGACAAAGGGTGAAACCTTGCAGCCCTGTTGATTTTGGAAAGCTGTCAGAAAGGTTACCCTAGACCTGTAGAGGCAAGAGCTGTGCATGTGAATGACCGCCCATTTGTGTGGCTCCATTTGCATCCACTCATCCGTGGCAATGTGGCTGATACAGTAGTAGCAATTGTAGAGGAAACCCAAAAGGAGTTAGTACAGCTACGCAAACTGTAGTAACACGTGCATGATTTCCACACAGGGGAATGACCAAGGCCTTATTCAACCCTTTCTGATGCTAGTGCTGAAACTCAAGTCCTACAAATTCTAGCAGAATCAAATGGATGTTATATTTATTTTACTCAGATATGGTTCTGATAGTATTCTCACAAATGTTATAAACTTCCATGAAATGTAGGAAGGGGATAGCATTACAAGAGTTAAAACCTTGCTTATTACTGTAGTCAGAATTGACTTGGTATGGCCATGTAAACAACAAGGAAAGTCAACAGCTTTATTTGAATGAACACGTTCATAATGATAATACTTGCTAACAACTTTTAGTATAAAAATCATGTTATTTCAAAACTATGCTTTTCTTGTAGATTGCCTATCAGACAGATAACTATACATTAGCCAAAAAAGCATTTTCACCACTGTGGGACTATTTTGTCTTGCCTCCTTCAACACCATCTGCTGATCCAGCAGTTATTTCTGCAAGCAACAATTTGACTATATCTCAGAACAGGTAATTGGCAAAAATGATTTTTAAATAGCAATCAGCCGTAAATGTGTTCCATTTTGTTTTGTAGAGTAACAGGCTGTGAAATTGTGCTGATACTCCTAGCATGAAAGATATTCTAAAAATAAATCATGATTTTTAACTTTGTCATACAAAAATATATAGCATCATGAAATTAGCACAGAGTTTTCATTATAAATAGTATCTCTAGTATTTGCATGTTTTCCCTGTGTAATGGTGTTTTCCCAGTCAAGACAGGTTAAATTTTTAGGAAATGTTCATTAATTTTGTTTGTCTCATTTTCTGATGCCAAGCACGAGGAACCTGGATCTAGACTTCTAGAGGTGTGAATAAGGCTAAGATTTTGTCATGGGTATTTTTAGTAAAAGTCAGGGGGCTTTATTGCCTGTGACCTGTTCATGACTTTTACTAAAAACATCCATGATAAAATGGGAAGGGGCTCGGCTGCTGCAGGAGTAGCTGGGAGCTCTGGGGCCTCCAGCACCTGTGGGGGCTCAGAGATGCAGGGTCCCCCTGCCCTCTCTGTGGTGGCAGGGAGCTGCGGGGATCCCCCTGCCACCACCATGATGGGAAGCTGCGGGGGTCCCCCTGCCCTTCGCAGTGGCTGGGGAGCTGTGGGGTATTCCTGCTGCCCACAGAGGCTTGGAGCTTGGGGGACTGCCAGGGCTGAAGTCATGGAGGTCTTTGGGAGTCACAGATTCTGTGACCTCCATGACAAAATCGTAGCCTTAAGTCTGAGCACTTACAATTCCAATTGAAATTAATGGGAGCAACAGGGGCTCAAGAAATGCTGAAAGCCAAGTCTCTGGTGTCAAATGAGGCACTCAAAATGAGTGGATATTTGCAAATTGTTTTTGATTCATTAAAAAATCTGCCAATACATTTTTAATGTACAAAGATATTTTAGGAGTAATCCTTTAAAAATTATGCTACCTAAAAATAAATAAAATTCCAACTATATAATTGTGATTAAAGGAAAACACGGAAATAAGTATTTTAAGGTTTTCATAATTACAAAAGTTTTAACTCAACAGTCCATTAAAACACCATAGGTACAGTCACAAAAGAAAGCAAACCTGTAAGGAAAAGATAAGAGGAAAAGACACATTGCATTTTGATGTATAAAGTAATATACAAAAAAGAAATCAATGTACAATCAAATGTATGTTGACTGTTGATAGATGAACGAACATTTATCCAAAACATCTAGTATACATCCTCATCTTCTTTTAACTGAGCTTCTTTTTGACATTATTGTGTTAACTGGAAAACTTTGGCTTCACTATTGAAATGAAATATGAATAAAATATTTATAATTTGCCAGAAACAACCAAGAACATTAAAAGCCTAATGACAAGAATTCAGAGCATGAAGGTTATTAAGAAAAAGAAAAATACCTTTTTCTAAAAACATATATTGCTCTTCCTTCTTCATACTGTAATCATAATACATTCCCACTTTCATAGCAAGACGAGAGTCGCTGTAGTATTGTAGCTGATTCCTATAGAGGAGACAATGCTATAAATTAGGGAAATTAGAAAGGTATACAAAATATTATTTGAAAAAATAATTGGGGGTCACACATGGCAAGACTCCTTCCTTTCCAAAGATTCAAGAGTATCTAATAGTCTCATATTAAAACATATTATTTCATAAGCTTATTTTTGTGAAGTACAAAGCATCATTATTTAATTTAAATCCTTATTAAGAGATTTTGGGACCTGAACAGGCCCATAGTACTCCCATTTTGCACTGTTTTTGCAATATATTTTTTCTAAATCTTACTTATTTTTTCCTAAACACTTAATGTTTTTTTGTTCCAAATCTAATATCTTTGGTGAAACTTTATCCAACTTTGAGTTATATGAATCAGCTGTAGAGTGTAGATTTTGAATACCTGGTCAAATGCTTTCTAGATAGTTGCTTCTCCCTCAGTTTCAGATCCAACTCCAATTTAAATTAATAGAAATTCACTCATTGACTTAAATGAGGATAGGGTCCGTCCCTTAAATCTTAAAGTCAGCCTGTTTCAATTTGTTTAGCCTTAGATCTCTGATTGGCTAATTCAACTTTATTAAAAGCAGTAATGACTAGTGGAGACTGCAGAAGGGGTTGAAAGGAAAGAAAAACACCCAAGCTTTGCACCATTAATTCCTGTTGACATCAGGTAAAGTCAGCTATGCGAACAAGTCTACAGACCTTCCTTCCTTTATTTTCAGCTTTCTTATAGGGCAGTGGTTCTAAACCTTTCCAGACTACTGTACCCCTTTCAGGAGTCTGATTTGTCTTGTGTATCCCAAGTTTCACCTCACTTAAAAACTGTTTGCTTACAAAATCAGACATAAAAATACAGAAGTGTTACAGTTCACTGTTCCTGAAAAAGTGCTTATGTTCTCATATTTACCATATAATTATAAAATAAATCAAGTGGACTATAAATATTGTACTGTATAGGATACAGAGCAGCATAAACAAGTCATTGTGTGTATGAAATTTTAGTTTGTGTTGAATCTGCTAGGGCTTTTTATGTAGCCTGTTGTAAAACTTAGCAAATATCCAGATGAGTTGATGTACCCCCTGAAAGACCCATGTGTACCCGTAGGGTACACATACCCCTGGTTGAGAACCACTGTTATGGGAAACATAATCAGTGAAGGAAGGCGTAGAATTTACTCTTTACAGCATAAAAATGCCAGTTAGAAGCTATCAGGCTAAGAATTTAAAAAAGAAGAAATCCTCTGGAAAAAGCACAGAAATACTGTATTGAGAATTTTGCCCCAAAACATCAACAAGAAAAAGGAAAATACTCAATTAATTCTTTCGTGTAGGAACAGTGGTTTCATTGTGCACATATGTACAATGGCTAGCACAGTGGGCCCCGATCCCTGAATAGACCTTTTAGGCAAGGGGTGGGAAGACTATGGCCCAAGGGCCACATCCAGCCCACCAGCCAATTTAATCTGGCCCTCGAACTCCCGCTGGTGAGTGGGGTCTGGCTTGCCCCACTCCTGCACTCCAGCGTGGAGCACCCTCCTACACCCCAATCCCTCATCCCCAGTCCCACCTCAGAGCCTGCACCTCCAACCAGATCCCTCTCCCCCTGTACTCCAACCCCCTTCCCCAGCCCAGAGCCTCCTCCTGCACCCTGAACTCCTCTTTTCTGGCTCCACCCCAGAGCCCGCACCCACAACCAGAACTCTCACTCCCTCCTACACCTCAGCCCCAATTTTGTGAGCATTCATGGCCTGCCATACAATTTCCATACCCAGATATGGCCTTTGGACCAAAAAGTTTGCCCACCTGTGCTTTAGGCGCTACCACAACACAAAATAATAATAATAAACAGCCGTAGAAGAAGAAACCGATTAAAAAGTAAATAGCCTGTTACGTCCTTGAAATAACTTCCAAGTTGTCAAAAGATGACAATACAGTAGCATCACTATGTTAAAAGGGGGAACAATGAGAAAAGCCATCCTGGGGTACTAGCTGTCCGGCACAGACCAAAGCAGGAGACTTTTTTCCCCCCAGTTCAATGCTGACATCACTGGGCAGCGTTAATTGAAATGAATCTCCATTTGCATCATCATCAGCTGTATTAATACTTTTGATTTATGATGTTATAATTAGAATTTGTATTTTCACAAATTATGCAGTTTATACACCTCTACCTCGATATAATGCTGTCCTCGGGAGCCAAAAAATCTTACCGCGTTATTGGTGAAACCAAGTTATATTGAACTTGCTTTGATCCACCAGAGCGCGCAACCCCCCCTCCCCCGGAGTGCTGCTTTACTGCATTATATCCAAATTCGTGTTATATCAGGTCGCATTATATCAGGGTAGATGTGTACGTGGAATGACTATAACGTAATTATGTACTTTTAACATTATTTTGCCTTTTTTCTATTTTGTAGATTATGTCTTGATGCTGTATCTCAGACTTCTCCAATCCTCTTGCACCTCTTTCTTAGGAGCATTTTTATTATTAATGAGATTAATGTTAAGGAAGGAGCACTCTTCTGTGATTCCATTTGTTCCAAAGAGATACTGTACAATGGACAAGTATGTTTGGCTTAAAGCTGATGTTGGGTTTGAGCTTACCTTTTTGATTTGACCAGTTGCATCTCTAAATTCCCCGGTATATTTTACAATGTATTAACTGTACTGTAGTGTATCTTATTCTTCATTAGCATGATATCCTTCAAAGTACAATCTTCTGTGTTTTTAAGGTCTGTTAACATTTGCTGATATTTTTGTATCTTTGCTAAAAGGGCTGTTTCTAGATCAATTATTCTGTCATTTAGGGGCAAAGCACACTGAAGCCAGTGGAAGGACTTCCATTGGCTGCAGTGGGGTCTGGATCAAATCCTAAAGAAGAGGCAAAAATCATTGTTAATTTTGTGCTACTTTTGATGTCACTAGAATTTTTTCTTTATAAATGTTTTTGTGACTTGACCTGTACTTTTTCTTTAATATTAAACTTGTAATAGGATACCTTTGGCATACTAGCCCGAGTTCTTTCTTGCCTCTCTTACTCCCAAAAAGAGTGATGTCGTTCTTCTTGAAGATAGCAGTGCAAAGGGATATCAAGTCAACTTTCACTCTATTTCTGTTCCAGGTCCCATTGCACTTCTTTTGTCTAAGGACCCAATCCTGTAGCTCCTACTCATGTGAGGCATATCAACAGAGATGAAAGTAACTTAAAGGACTTACCAGTATGCCAGATTCCTGAGTGAGGGGTGGGGCCTCAACCGGAAGAAGCGGTTGATTAATGAGATTAATGTTAAGGAAGGAGCACTCTTCTGTGATTCCATTTGTTCCAAAGAGATACTGTACAATGGCCCTTTAAGTTGAGATTTAAAGGGCCCAGGGCTCTGGCTGTGGTAGTAGCGGCTGGGAGCCCCGGGCCCTTTAAATCACCACTGGAGCACCATGGTAGCGGTAGCTGTGGAGGCGGCCGGGAGCTCCAGGGCTCGGGCGGCAATTTAAAGGGCCCGTGGCTACTCTGCGGTAGCTCAGGCAGTAGGGCATGGACCCTGGGCCCTTTAAACCACTGAAAGAGCCCCAGGGCTCTGGCAGCAATTTAAAGGGCCTGGGGCTCCAGCCGTCGCTCCCGCAGCAGAGCCCCGGGGCCTTTAAATCCCTGACAGAGCCCCAGGGGCTCCCAGCTGCTGCTGCTACCCCAGGGCTCTGGCAGCAGGGCCAGGAGCTGCTCTGGCAGCAGGGCCAGCTCTGGCTGCTGCCAGGATCCCCAGGCCCTTTAAATTGCTGACCTGAGGAAACTGCCCCCTGCCGGTATGGTCGGCGGTGTACTGGCTCTTGCTGATATACCGTACAATGCCGGCTTACTTTCACCTCTGCAAATCAATGACTTCACTGGACCTGCACACACGAGCAAGAACTGCAGAACTGGGACCTAAAATGTCAGGTCAAGAAAGGAGTTGATATCTTTCCATCAATTAAATGTGAGAGATTAGCATGTGAAATTTCTACTTTGCTAAGCTGTTTTATTTTTTTGAGGCCACAGCCTCTTTCCTTGCTCAGTAAAAAGCAACTGAGGTTGAGTCCCAAGCTTTGTACGCTTATAGTCAAAGGATACAATTAGTTCAAAATCACAGTTTACCTTTGGAGTCCTGAACAATGCTACTTTCCCTTATACTTCTAGCGGGGATCACTGTAATGCTTATTCCAAATTCAGACATCTAGCAATTATACTGCTGCTTAAGACACAAAATATCTTTCTTCTTCCATCCTCTGAGATAAGTAATTTAAACAACAGAATTTACATCTGAATAAAAATGTTTGTTCATTTACAGGTTGCTAGACTAGCTGAATGTGAGAGAATGGTAGTGGCGATTGAACTCAGTAATTGGTTAAATGATGCAAATTATGCCCTGCAATCTGTTGTTCAATGTTATGGTCTCCTTGCTCCGATTATCTATCACAAGATTGCTTCAGTGCCAGTAGTTCAGGTAAGAATATTTAAAAGAGACTCAGCTTGCGTACAAATCTTCTGAATATAAAAATTAATATATAATGAAGTAGACAGAAGGTGAACCAAATTTGTGGGACATGTTTTCGTAGGAGCTTATTGAGAGCAAAATTTGTAATGTTTTTGATAACTTCGCAATAAACAAGCTATTTATTCTGTGCATGTCAAATACTGTCAGGCTTAAAATCCATGAATCTAGATTCTTTTCTCAAATATTCTAGTGTAAATTCAGAATAATTCCATTGAGTTCATTGGGTACTATGGTGGATTTAAACCACTGGGCCATAACCTCTAACTATATTCCATTTACAAACAGTAGTGTTGAGGGAAACAAGAGAGTATTTGCCAGTTCTTTGAGTGCTTGACTCTGATATCCTAGTCATCGTCTCTCTTTAAGCTAGAATTTTGTCCCATGGAGTTTTAATAATTCACTTATTGTTTTCAATGGAGAGATGTTTTCTTTTAAAAACAAAGCTCCTTTCTAAAAGTAAGCATCTTCCAAATGAAAACTGAATGACTACTTGAGCCCCTTCCCTCCATTTCTGTGTTTGGCATAAAACTATTTAGTTTTCTCAAGGATTCAGTTAAACATATTGTTGGCAGCAAAGACTCTCTAACTCGTGATCAAGAAATAAAAACAAAAATAGATTCCAGTTTATGGTTAGACTGAGCTAAATAACTTTAAACAGCTAGATAATTGTGTTAAAACCAAAGTGAGGATGAGAGCAACTGGGAAAAGGCAGAGGGATTCTATTCACATACTGTATCTGTCTAATGATAATGTCTCAGTTGGGTAGTCATTGACAGTGATATCATACAAAATGCACAACCAGCCTATTGAAACATGGCTTCCGTGTTCAGATCCTTATTCTAATGGACAGTAATTTAGCAATATGCACTTTTCATATCTGTTAAACAAGGGTGGAGGGACTCCATCTCTTATGTTTACAGCTGACTGGAAAACAAAAATAATTACGTGACAATTTGTTTTTCCTTTAAATTTCTGACCAGCTCAAAACAATTTGCAACATATCTATCTCTGAGTATGTTATCTCATACAACATCATAAAGTATTTTATTTCTGACTAATTAAAACAGCAGAAATACCTATCATGTATCTATAACTTTTATATCTATTACCTTTGGCAGAGTTAGAGTGAAAGTTTGGTCACATTTACTATTGGTTTCAATGGGGCTAGGATCTCACCCTGTATATTCAGTAAACTATTTTTAAGTTTTGGAGTCAAGTATAACAAGATGATATGTTGCTAGGCACTGACCCTGGAAAATCTTTTCAGATGTAGGGCTTCATATTGTAATCTTTGTACTTTCAGATCCTCATCAAGTGTCTAACAGTCCTGCAAGAAGTCCCAAGTTCTACCTTACAGAGGAAACAGACAGGTTGTTATGAGAGTATTCAGCATATGATAGCTTGCTCCTCCTTTTATACAGCACAGGTATTTACTTTATTGTGTTTAGGACTGTAGACTTAAGGCTCAGTAGATAACATGAAAAAATTAGATAAACCTTCATCTTACTGATCTGACCTTAAGAAAAGTTTGGCACACTTGAATAAAAGCCTAAAGTGAGAAATAGTGGTATAAAAACCATTTACGGGCATGTTTTAGTAATACTGTTTATTGTTGTTTAAGTTTCAAAAATCAGAAACTTTATTAAATAATTTGTTCAGGGCATAGATTATTATTTATTTGTTACTTACTGGATGAAATCAGTGACCTCATTTTCATTTGTAATTTGCGATACTTAGATTTCACAAACTTTACATTTTATTCTTTATTGGACTGCATGTTAGAAATAAAAAATATCTTAGTTGTGGTACAATAGGTCATAAAATGGAGTGTTTATTTTTATAGTGTGAAATATCCCTATCTAGTTTAACAGAGATGACTTTTAATGCCTTACTACTAACAGAAACATAGTTTTAGAGTGGTAGCCATGTTAGTTAGTATCAGCAAAAAGAACGAGGAGTACTTGTGGCACCTTAGAGACTCACAAATTTAATTGGGCATAAGCTTTCGTGGGCTAAAACCCACTTCATCAAATGCATGCAGTTGAAAATACAGTAGGAAGATATATAGACACAGAGAACATGAAAAAATAGGGGTTGCCATACCAACTCTAATGAGACTGATCAATTAAGATGGGCTATTATCAGCAGAAGAAGAAAAAATGTTTATAGTGATAATCAGGATGCCCCATTTCAAACAGTTGACAAGAAGGTGTGAGTAACAGTAGGGGAAAAACTAGCAAGGAGAAATAGTTTTTAGTTTGTGTAGTGACCCATTCACTCACAGTCTTTATTCAAGCCTACTTTAATGGTGTCCAGTTTGCATATTAATTCCAGGTCTGCAGTTTCTCGTTGGAGTCTGTTTCTGAAGGCTTTTTTTTGTTGAAGAATTGTGACTTTTAGGTCTGTAATTGAATGTCCAGAGAGGCTGAAGTGTTCTCTGACTGGTTTTTGAATGTTATAATTCTTGATGTCCCATTTGTGTCCACTTATTCTTTTGCATAGAGACTGTCCGGTTTGGCCAATGTACATTGCTGGCATATAATGGCATATATCACATTGGTAGATGGGCAGGTGAACGAGCCCCTGATGGTGTGGCTGATGTGATTAGGTCCTATGATTGTGTCCCTTGAATACATATGTGGATAGAGTTGGCATTGGGCTTTGTTGCAAGGATAGGTTCCTGCATTAGTGTGTTTGTTGTGTGGTGTGTGGTTGCTGATGAGTATTTGCTTCAGGTTGAGAGGCTGTCTGTAAGCAAGGACTGGCCTGTCTCCCAAGATGTGTGAGAGTGAGGGATCGTTCTTCAGGATATGTTGTAGATCCTTGATGATGCACTGGAGAGGTTTTAGTTGGGGGCCGAAGGTGACAGCTAGTGACGTTCTGTTACTTTCTTTATTGAGCCTTCTCCTGTAGTAGGTGACTTCTGGGTACCCTTCGTGCTCTGTCAATCTGTTTCTTCACTTCAGCAGGTGAGTATTGTAGTTTTAACAATGCTTGATAGAGATCTTATAGGTGTTCATTTCTGTCTGGGGAATGCAGATAACACCTGGTAATGGAAGAAAAGGGTTAGTGTGTAAATATCAAATCAGATTTTCAAAGCAGCAATGTGCCTACTACAGCTTTGAAAATTTACCTGCAAAAGAGGGTATATAAACTGAGATTCATAACTACAGATTTAGGTACTTGGACAGGAAGATTTGAAAATTCCAATCTAAATTATTCAAGCTTACAATTCCTCATCAGTAAACTTTGGTATTATTGCACTGTACTTTGTGATTACTTGCGAGTTTTAGTCATTGACTAATATTGTTATAATATTCATATATTTCTCAGTTATAAACAAGGAAGGAAAAAGATAAATGTTATGTAAAAGAAAAAATTAATTAATAGGTGTTTAACAGGTACTGCGTTCATGGAAAGAATATGAACTAGCATTAATTATTATCAACTATGGGAAAAAGTTGTTGGATTCTTCACAAACATCCCAAGGACAGTCTAAATTCAGTAGTATTGAAGAAATGCAAATTGACACAGAAACAGAAGATGAGGTAATCTTTTTTTCATTTTCCCTTTTTTTTCTATAAGCAGGATGTTGCATAATAGCACCCCATCAAAATGTTGCTGATATGAGATAGTGTAAGAAATTTAAAGACATGCAACATTCTTTAAAATATCAGAGATCACATAGAAGATCACTTACATCCATGGAAAGTTGAAATTAATGTTAATCAAACAATTTTCCTAGTTGATTACTGCACTTCATATCATGTCTTCAGAAACACTATAGATGACAGAGAAATAAATAACTGGTGAAACTGCTAAAGAAACTGTGAAAAAGTAGTATACCAAGTATATGGAACTGGAGAAACTTAACTTTCTCATTGCTACTGCTGCACATCTTCAGAGGTGCTGTTGATGGCATCTTCCTTCCCCACAAACCACCTCATCCCTCTCAGGCTTGAGTGCATTTCTGCCTGGGGCTGCAAGAGAATAACACAGGGATTGGCTCTGGATATGTCCTCCCTTGAGGTTATCATGCAGTCTCAGTACTTCATAGGATCTGGAAGGCTGGGGTGAGCCTTGCAATCATCAGTCATGTTCATGGTCCTCTGGAGATGTGGGCTCCTATCAGCCTTCCTTAAAGAAACATAAAATATACCATTGTTCCTCCCTTTGTCTCTCACTCCTGAAGGTCATGATTTAAAGCCCTTCTCAGGAGCGAAGAAGATGGTGTCAGTTAAATGGCTAATTGCACCTATGTCCCATTTTTGGTCTCTCTGAGAGCACCCCCTCAAGTCTTAGGCCTTGTGCCTTCATCTGTTCCAGAGTGGGGAATTTTGCAATTCCACTTTCCCACTGGGCCTTTGGCTACAGTACCCTGTATATCAATCGTGCTTACCCTATGGGACTAACTGAGTTTAGGTACTTGTTTTGCTCCCCTTCAGGAGTCTGTGACCAGACAGTACTTCGGATTTTAAAAATCTGTTTATTTATCAGTAGGAACAAAGGATTTAGAGAAAAGGATTTTAAAACAACAGTCTACACACGCCTTTCTTACCTACAGGCTTACTACCTCTGATAGTAGAGTAGGAAGGTCAAGCATCTTCAGAGATTCCAGTCTCTCTGTCTGGTTCCTGCAAACAGCTGCCCACTGTTAAAGAGCATTCCATTTAAAATCTGCCAGAAGTCTTTTGATCTCCTGTGTTTGAAGGCTTATTTTGTCCTGATACAAACCATTTTGTAGCTGACTAAATAGGTGGCAAAATCTTCCAAGTTAATAGTCCTGGCATTGCCCTTTAACAGCCCTCAATTGTTTGTGGAAAGGTGGCCTATTCTGTACCATTCTTCTAAAAACATTCAAATATATTACTGGCACACGAAACCTTAAATTAGAGTGAATATATGAAGACTCGGCATACCACTTTTGAAAGGTTGCCGACCACTGACGTAGAGTATTCATGAGTTATGACAAAGCATCTCCAGGTCAGTCACTGATATGAAAAGTGCTGACTCAAATCTGTGGACCACAGCTCTCTACCCTTGGACAGTGATATGTAAGAGCTGAGGGGAGAGGACTTTTTGATTTTTATACTTACTGCCCACTGAAAAAAATCCTACTGGATGTAACAGCAGTTAGTACCATAAATGTTCAGGTCAGCCCGAATTAGCCTCTGCAATTGATGTTTCCTATTTGAAGGATATTCCCTCATTTGTAGCTACATCCTGTTAGTAGTAGTAGTATTGTAGAGCCTGGAGATCCCAGCAAAGATTGACACTGTACAAACACAGAATAAGAGACAGACACAGCTCTGAAGAGCTTACAACCTAAATAGAGAAGATAGTCAAAAGGTTGGCGGGAATGGATGCAATATAGAGGCAACTGTTCTGTTAGTTGTTTCTCTTTTATTTTTTTGCCTGTTTAGTTTGGTAGTGGTGGTGGGTGGGAAGGGGATTAGCTGAAAAGAGAGATAAGGAAAGTAGATGGGACATTAAAAGAAGGGGGAAGGATGAGGGTTATGAAGGTCAAGTGAAGTCAGGCTGAAATAAAGAGCCTGAAGGAGGAGTTGGTAGAGGTGGAAGCAAACAGCCAATCAGCATAGGAGGAAGAATGTC